>NW_027475130.1:8787878-9090909 GCF_051020985.1 Nomia melanderi
TTGCGCTATCTCTAATAGCACCCGAGATATCACCAGATATATATTGGATTTTCCCCTGACCCTGAGTGTCCGGCCCCATGAGACGGTGGTTTTCTCGGCCCCTGGTGGTCCGAGGTCGTTCCCGCTGCACAGATTCATGCGCCAGGGCCTCCTACAGACAATGCACTTTGATTTATTGCGCTATCTGTAATAGCACCCGAGATATCACCACATATATATTGGATTTTTCCCTGACCCAGATTGTCCGGCCCCATGAGACGGTGGTTTTCTCTGCCCCTGGTGGTCCGAGGTCGTTCCCGCTGCACAGATTCATGCGCCAGGGCCTCCTGCAGATAAGTCCCTTTGGCTTATTGCGCTATCTCTAATAGCACCCGAGATATCACCAGATATATATTGGATTTTCCCCTGACCCTGAGTGTCCGGCCCCATGAGACGGTGGTTTTCTCGGCCCCTGGTGGTCCGAGGTCGTTCCCGCTGCACAGATTCATGCGCCACGGCCTCCTACAGACAATGCACTTTGGTTTATTGCGCTATCTCTAATAGCACCCAAGACATCACCAGATATATATTGGATTTTTATCTGACCCTGAGTGTCCGGCCCCATGAGACTGTGGTTTTCTCGGCCCCTGGTGGTTCGAGGTCGTTCCCGTTGCACAGATTCATGAGCCAGGGCCTCCTGCAGATAATTCACTTTGGTTTATTGCGCTATCTCTAATAGCACCCGAGATATCACCAGATATATATTGGATTTTCCCCTGACCCTGAGTGTCCGGCCCCATGAGACTGTGGTTTTCTCGGCCCCTGGTGGTCCGAGGTCGTTCCCGCTGCACAGATTCATGCGCCAGGGCCTCCTACAGACAATGCGATTGATTTATTGCGCTATCTGTAATAGCACCCGAGATATCACCAGATATATATTGGATTTTCCCCTGACCCTGAGTGTCCGGCCCCATGAGACTGTGGTTTTCTCGGCCCCTGGTGGTCCGAGGTCGTTCCCGTTGCACAGATTCATGCGTCAGGGCCTCCTGCAGATAATTCACTTTGGTTTATTGCGCTATCACTAATAGCACCCGAGACATCACCAGATATATATTGGATTTTCCCCTGACCCTGAGTCTCCGACCCCATGAGACGGTGGTTTTCTCGGCCCCTGGTGGTCCGAGGTCGTTCCCGCTGCACAGATTCATGCGCCAGGGCCTCCTGCAGACAATGCACGTTGATTTATTTCGCTATCCCTAATAGCACCCGAGATATCACCAGTTATATATTGGATTTTTCCCTGACCCTGAGTGTCCGACCCCATGAGACGGTGGTTTTCTCGGCCCCTGTTGGTCCGAGGTCGATCCCGCTGCACAGATTCATGCGCCAGGGCCTCCTACAGACAACGCACTTTGATTTGTTGCGCTATCTCTAATAGCACCCGAGATATTACCAGATATATATTGCATTTTTCCTTGACCCTGACAGTCCGGCCCCATGTGGCGATGGTTTTCTCGGTCCCTCGTGGTCCGAGGTCGATCCGGCTGAACAGATTCATGCGCCAAGGCTTCCTGCAGGCAATTCACTTTGGTTTATGGCGCGATCTGTAATAGCACCCGAGATATCAAAAGATATATGCTGGATTTTTACATGATCTTGGGTGACGGATTCCGAATATCTGTAATTTTCTCGGCCCCTGGTGGTCCGAGGTAGTTCCTACTGCACAGATTCATGCGCCAGGGCCTCCTACAGACAACGCACTTTGGTTTATTGCGCTATCTCTAATAGCACCCGAGATATCACCAGATATATATTGGATTTTCCCCTGACCCTGAGTGTCCGGCCCCATGAGACGGTGGTTTTCTCAGCCCCTGGTGGTCCGAGGTCGTTCCCGCTGCACAGATTCATGCGCCAGGGCCTCCTACAGACAATGCACTTTGATTTATTGCGCTATCTGTAATAGCACCCGAGATATCACCACATATATATTGGATTTTTCCCTGACCCAGATTGTCTGGCCCCATGAGACGGTGGTTTTCTCTGCCCCTGGTGGTCCGAGGTCGTTCCCGCTGCACAGATTCATAGGCCAGGGCCTCCTGCAGATAAGTCCCTTTGGCTTATTGCGCTATCTCTAATAGCACCCGAGATATCACCAGATATATATTGGATTTTCCCCTGACCCTGAGTGTCCGGCCCCATGAGACGGTGGTTTTCTCGGCCCCTGGTGGTCCGAGGTCGTTCCCGCTGCACAGATTCATGCGCCAGGGCCTCCTACAGACAATGCACTTTGGTTTATTGCGCTATCTCTAATAGCACCCAAGACATCACCAGATATATATTGGATTTTTATCTGACCCTGAGTGTCCGGCCCCATGAGACTGTGGTTTTCTCGGCCCCTGGTGGTTCGAGGTCGTTCCCGTTGCACAGATTCATGAGCCAGGGCCTCCTGCAGATAATTCACTTTGGTTTATTGCGCTATCTCTAATAGCACCCGAGATATCACCAGATATATATTGGATTTTCCCCTGACCCTGAGTGTCCGGCCCCATGAGACTGTGGTTTTCTCGGCCCCTGGTGGTCCGAGGTCGTTCCCGCTGCACAGATTCATGCGCCAGGGCCTCCTACAGACAATGCGATTGATTTATTGCGCTATCTGTAATAGCACCCGAGATATCACCAGATATATATTGGATTTTCCCCTGACCCTGAGTGTCCGGCCCCATGAGACTGTGGTTTTCTCGGCCCCTGGTGGTCCGAGGTCGTTCCCGTTGCACAGATTCATGCGTCAGGGCCTCCTGCAGATAATTCACTTTGGTTTATTGCGCTATCACTAATAGCACCCGAGACATCACCAGATATATATTGGATTTTCCCCTGACCCTGAGTGTCCGGCCCCATGAGATGGTGGTTTTCTCGGCCCCTGGTGGTCCGAGGTCGTTCCCGCTGCACAGATTCATGCGCCTGGGCCTCCTGCAGATAATTCACTTTGATTTATTTCGCTATCTGTAATAGGACCCGAGATATCACCAGATATATATTGGATTTTCCCCAGACCCTGAGTGTCCGGCCGCATGAGACTGTAGTTTTCTCGGCCCCTGGTGGTCCGAGGTCGTTCCCGCTGCACAGAATCATGCACCAGGGCCTCCTACAGACAATGCACTTTGATTTATTGCGCTATCTGTAATAGCACCCGAGATATCACCACATATATATTGGATTTTTCCCTGACCCAGATTGTCCGGCCCCATGAGACGGTGGTTTTCTCTGCCCCTGGTTGTCCGAGGTCGTTCCCGCTTCACAGATTCATGCGCCAGGGCCTCCTACAGACAATGCACTTTGATTTATTGCTCTATCTGTAACAGCACCCGAGATATCACCAGATATATATTGGATATTTCCCTCACCCTGAGTGTCCAGCCCTATCAGACGGTGGTTTTCTCAGCTCCTGGTGGACCGAGGTCGTTCCCGCTGCACAGATTCATGCGCCTGGGCCTCCTGCAGATAATTCACTTTGATTTATTTCGCTATCTGTAATAGGACCCGAGATATCACCAGATATATATTGGGTTTTCCCCAGACCCTGTGTGTTCGGCGCCATGTGACTGTAGTTTTCCCGGCCCCTGGTGGTCCGAGGTCGTTCCCGCTGCACAGGTTCATGCGCCAGGGCCTCCTACAGACAATGCACTTTGATTTATTGCGCTATCAGTAATAGCACCCGAGATATCACCAGATATATATTGTATTTTTCACTGACCCAGAGTGTCCGGCCCCATGAGACGGTGGTTTTCTCGGCCCCTGGCGGTCCGAGGTCGTTCCCGCTGCACAGATGCATGCGCCAGGGCCTCCTGCAGATAATTCACTTTGGTTTATTGCGCTATCTCTAATAGCACCCAAGACATCACCAGATATATATTGGATTTTTATCTGACCCTGAGTGTCCGGCCCCATGAGACTGTGGTTTTCTCGGCCCCTGGTGGTCCGAGGTCGTTCCCGTTGCACAGATTCATGAGCCAGGGCCTCCTACAAGTAATGCACTTTGATTTATTGCGCTATCTGTAATAGCACCCGAGATATCACCAGATATATATTGGATTTTTCCCTGACCCTGAGTGTCCGGCCCCATCAGACGGTGGTTTTCTCGGCCCCTGGTGGACCGAGGTCCTTCCCGCTGCACAGATTCATGCGCCTGGGCCTCCTGCAGATAATTCACTTTGATTTATTTCGCTATCTGTAATAGGACCCGAGATATCACCAGATATATATTTCATATTTCCCTCTCCCTGAGTGTCCAGCCCCATCAGACGGTGGTTTTCTCGGCCCCTGGTGGACCGAGGTCGTTCCCGCTGCACAGATTCATGCGCCTGGGCCTCCTGCAGATAATTCACTTTGATTTATTTCGCTATCTGTAATAGGACCCGAGATATCACCAGATATATATTGGATTTTCCCCAGACCCTGAGTGTTCGGCGCCATGTGACTGTAGTTTTCTCGGCCCCTGGTGGTCCGAGGTCGTTCCCGCTGCACAGATTCATGCGCCAGGGCCTCCTACAGACAATGCACTTTGATTTATTGCGCTATCAGTAATAGCACCCGAGATATCACCAGATATATATTGGATTTTTCACTGACCCAGAGTGTCCGGCCCCATGAGACGGTGGTTTTCTCGGCCCCTGGCGGTCCGAGGTCGTTCCCGCTGCACAGATGCATGCGCCAGGGCCTCCTGCAGATAATTCACTTTGGTTTATTGCGCTATCTCTAATAGCACCCGAGATATCACCAGATATATATTGGATTTTCCCCTGACCCTGAGTGTCCGGCCCCATGAGACTGTGGTTTTCTCGGCCCCTGGTCGTCCGAGGTCGTTCCCGCTGCACAGATTCATGCGCCAGGGCCTCCTACAAGTAATGCACTTTGATTTATTGCGCTATCTGTAATAGCACCCGAGATATCACCAGATATATATTGGATTTTTCCCTGACCCTGAGTGTCCGGCCCCATGAGACTGCGGTTTTCTCGGCCCCTGGTGGTCCGAGGTCGTTCCCGCTGCACACATTCATGCGCCAGGGCCTCCTGCAGATAATTCCCTTTGGCTTATTGCGCTATCTCTAATAGCACCCGAGATATCACCACAGATATATTGGATTTTTCCCTGACCCAGAGTGTCCGGCCCCATGAGACGGTGGTTTTCTCGGCCCCTGGTGGTCCGAGGTCGTTCCCGCTGCACAGATTCATGCGCCAGGGCCTCCTACAGACAATGCACTTTGATTCATTGCGCTATCTGTAATAGCACCCGAGATATCACCAGATATATATTGGATATTTCCCTCACCCTGAGTGTCCAGCCCCATGAGACGGTGGTTTTCTCGGCCCCTGGTGGACCGAGGTCGTTCCCGCTGCACAGATTCATGCGCCAGAGCCTCCTGCAGATAATTCACTTTGGTTTATTTCGCTATCTGTAATAGGACCAGAGATATCACCAGATATATATTGGATTTTTCCCTGACCCAGTGTGTCCGGCCCCATGAGACTGAAGTTTTCTCGGCCCCTGGTGGTCCGAGGTCGTTCCCGCTGCACAGATTCATGCGCCAGGGCCTCCTACAGACAATGCACTTTGATTTATTGCGCTATCTGCAATAGCACCCGAGATATCACCACATATATATTGTATTTTTCCCTGACCCAGAGTGTCCAGCCCCATCAGACGGTGGTTTTCTCGGCCCCTGGTGGACCGAGGTCTTTCCCGCTGCACAAATTCATGCGCCTGGGCCTCCTGCAGATAATTCACTTTGATTTATTTCGCTATCTGTAATAGGACCCGAGATATCACCAGATATATATTGGATTTTTCCCTGACCCTGAGTGTCCGGCCCCATGAGACGGTGGTTTTCTCGGCTCCTGGTGGTCCGAGGTCGTTCCCGCTGCACAGATTCATGCGCCAGGGCCTCCTGCAGATAATTCACTTCCGTTTATTGGGCTATCTCTAATAGCACCCGAGATATCACCAGATATATATTGGATTTTTACATGACCTTGGGTGACGGATTCCGAATACCTGTAATTTTGTCGGCCACTGGTGGTCCGAGGTCGTTCCTGCTGCACAGATTCATTCGCCAGTGCCTCCTACAGACAATGCACTTTGATTTATTGCGCTATCTGTAATAGCACCCGAGATATCACCACATATATATTGGATTTTTCCCTGACCCAGATTGTCCGGCCCCATGAGACGGTGGTTTTCTCTGCCCCTGGTGGTCCGAGGTCGTTCCCGCTTCACAGATTCATGCGCCAGGGCCTCCTACAGACAATGCACTTTGATTTATTGCTCTATCTGTAACAGCACCCGAGATATCACCAGATATATATTGGATATTTCCCTCACCCTGAGTGTCCAGCTCCATCAGACGGTGGTTTTCTCGGCCCCTGGTGGACCGAGGTCGTTCCCGCTGCACAGATTCATGCGCCTGGGCCTCCTGCAGATAATTCACTTTGATTTATTTCGCTATCTGTAATAGGACCCGAGATATCACCAGATATACATTGGATTTTCCCCAGACCCTGAGTGTTCTGCGCCATGTGACTGTAGTTTTCTCGGCCCCTGGTGGTCCGAGGTCGTTCCCGCTGCACAGATTCATGCGCCAGGGCCTCCTACAGACAATGCACTTTGATTTATTGCGCTATCAGTAATAGCACCCGAGATATCACCAGATATATATTGGATTTTTCACTGACCCAGAGTGTCCGGCCCCATGAGACGGTGGTTTTCTCGGCCCCTGGCGGTCCGAGGTCGTTCCCGCTGCACAGATGCATGCGCCAGGGCCTCCTGCAGATAATTCACTTTGGTTTATTGCGCTATCTCTAATAGCACCCGAGATATCACCAGATATATATTGGATTTTCCCCTGACCCTGAGTGTCCGGCCCCATGAGACTGTGGTTTTCTCGGCCCCTGGTCGTCCGAGGTCGTT
This sequence comes from Nomia melanderi, assembly GCF_051020985.1. Classification (NCBI taxonomy): domain Eukaryota; kingdom Metazoa; phylum Arthropoda; class Insecta; order Hymenoptera; family Halictidae; genus Nomia; species Nomia melanderi. Next base: position 8,794,822 of record NW_027475130.1, read on the forward strand.
CCCGCTGCACAGATTCATGCGCCAGGGCCTCCTACAAGTAATGCACTTTGATTTATTGCGCTATCTGTAATAGCACCCGAGATATCACCAGATATATATTGGATTTTTCCCTGACCCTGAGTGTCCGGCCCCATGAGACTGCGGTTTTCTCGGCCCCTGGTGGTCCGAGGTCGTTCCCGCTGCACAGATGCATGCGCCAGGGCCTCCTGCAGATAATTCACTTTGGTTTATTGCGCTATCTCTAATAGCACCCGAGATATCACCAGATATATATTGGATTTTCCCCTGACCCTGAGTGTCCGGCCCCATGAGACTGTGGTTTTCTCGGCCCCTGGTCGTCCGAGGTCGTTCCCGCTGCACAGATTCATGCGCCAGGGCCTCCTACAAGTAATGCACTTTGATTTATTGCGCTATCTGTAATCGCACCCGAGATATCACCAGATATATATTGGATTTTTCCCTGACCCTGAGTGTCCGGCCCCTTGAGACTGCGGTTTTGTCGGCCCCTGGTGGTCCGAGGTCGTTCCCGCTGCACACATTCATGCGCCAGGGCCTCCTGCAGATAATTCCCTTTGGCTTATTGCGCTATCTCTAATAGCACCCGAGATATCACCACAGATATATTGGATTTTTCCCTGACCCAGAGTGTCCGGCCCCATGAGACGGTGGTTTTCTCGGCCCCTGGTGGTCCGAGGTCGTTCCCGCTGCACAGATTCATGCGCCAGGGCCTCCTACAGACAATGCACTTTGATTCATTGCGCTATCTGTAATAGCACCCGAGATATCACCAGATATATATTGGATATTTCCCTCACCCTGAGTGTCCAGCCCCATGAGACGGTGGTTTTCTCGGCCCCTGGTGGACCGAGGTCGTTCCCGCTGCACAGATTCATGCGCCAGAGCCTCCTGCAGATAATTCACTTTGGTTTATTTCGCTATCTGTAATAGGACCAGAGATATCACCAGATATATATTGGATTTTTCCCTGACCCAGTGTGTCCGGCCCCATGAGACTGAAGTTTTCTCGGCCCCTGGTGGTCCGAGGTCGTTCCCGCTGCACAGATTCATGCGCCAGGGCCTCCTACAGACAATGCACTTTGATTTATTGCGCTATCTGCAATAGCACCCGAGATATCACCACATATATATTGTATTTTTCCCTGACCCAGAGTGTCCGGCCCCATGAGACGGTGGTTTTCTCGGCCCCTGGTGGTCCGAGGTCGTTCCCGCTTCACAGATTCATGCGCCAGGGCCTCCTACAGACATTGCACTTTGATTTATTGCGCTATCTGTAATAGCACCCGAGATATCACCAGATATATATTGGATATTTCCCTCACCCTGAGTGTCCAGCCCCATCAGACGGTGGTTTTCTCGGCCCCTGGTGGACCGAGGTCTTTCCCGCTGCACAAATTCATGCGCCTGGGCCTCCTGCAGATAATTCACTTTGATTTATTTCGCTATCTGTAATAGGACCCGAGATATCACCAGATATATATTGGATTTTTCCCTGACCCTGAGTGTCCGGCCCCATGAGACGGTGGTTTTCTCGGCTCCTGGTGGTCCGAGGTCGTTCCCGCTGCACAGATTCATGCGCCAGGGCCTCCTGCAGATAATTCACTTCCGTTTATTGGGCTATCTCTAATAGCACCCGAGATATCACCAGATATATATTGGATTTTTACATGACCTTGGGTGACGGATTCCGAATACCTGTAATTTTGTCGGCCACTGGTGGTCCGAGGTCGTTCCTGCTGCACAGATTCATTCGCCAGTGCCTCCTACAGACAATGCACTTTGATTTATTGCGCTATCTGTAATAGCACCCGAGATATCACCACATATATATTGGATTTTTCCCTGACCCAGATTGTCCGGCCCCATGAGACGGTGGTTTTCTCTGCCCCTGGTGGTCCGAGGTCGTTCCCGCTTCACAGATTCATGCGCCAGGGCCTCCTACAGACAATGCACTTTGATTTATTGCTCTATCTGTAACAGCACCCGAGATATCACCAGATATATATTGGATATTTCCCTCACCCTGAGTGTCCAGCTCCATCAGACGGTGGTTTTCTCGGCCCCTGGTGGACCGAGGTCGTTCCCGCTGCACAGATTCATGCGCCTGGGCCTCCTGCAGATAATTCACTTTGATTTATTTCGCTATCTGTAATAGGACCCGAGATATCACCAGATATACATTGGATTTTCCCCAGACCCTGAGTGTTCTGCGCCATGTGACTGTAGTTTTCTCGGCCCCTGGTGGTCCGAGGTCGTTCCCGCTGCACAGATTCATGCGCCAGGGCCTCCTACAGACAATGCACTTTGATTTATTGCGCTATCAGTAATAGCACCCGAGATATCACCAGATATATATTGGATTTTTCACTGACCCAGAGTGTCCGGCCCCATGAGACGGTGGTTTTCTCGGCCCCTGGCGGTCCGAGGTCGTTCCCGCTGCACAGATGCATGCGCCAGGGCCTCCTGCAGATAATTCACTTTGGTTTATTGCGCTATCTCTAATAGCACCCGAGATATCACCAGATATATATTGGATTTTCCCCAGACCCTGAGTGTCCGGCCCCATGAGACTGTGGCTTTCTCGGCCCCTGGTCGTCCGAGGTCGTTCCCGCTGCACAGATTCATGCGCCAGGGCCTCCTACAAGTAATGCACTTTGATTTATTGCGCTATCTGTAATAGCACCCGAGATATCACCAGATATATATTGGATTTTTCCCTGACCCTGAGTGTCCGGCCCCATGAGACTGCGGTTTTCTCGGCCCCTGGTGGTCCGAGGTCGTTCCCGCTGCACACATTCCTGCGCCAGGGCCTCCTGCAGATAATTCACTTTGGTTTATTGCGCTATCTCTAATAGCACCCGAGATATCACCAGATATATATTGGATTTTGCCCTAACCCTGAGTGTCCGGCCCCATGAGACGGTGGTTTTCTCGGTCCCTGGTGGTCCAAGGTCGTTCCCGCTGCACAGATTCATGCGCCAGGTCCTCCTACAGACAATGCACTTTGATTCATTGCGCTATCTGTAATAGCACCCGAGATATCACCAGATATATATTGGGTATTTCCCTCACCCTGAGTGTCCAGCCCCATGAGACGGTGGTTTTCTCGGACCCTGGTCGTCCGTGGTCGTTCCCGCTGCACAGATGCATGCGCCAGGGCCTCCTGCAGTTAAGTCCCTTTGGCTTATTGCGCTATCTCTAATAGCACCCGAGATATCACCAGATATATATTGGATTTTCCCCTGACTCTGAGTGTCCGGCCCCATGAGACGGTGGTTTTCTCGGCCCCTGGTGGTCCGAGGTCGTTCCCGCTTCCCAGATTCATGCGCCAGGGCCTCCTCCAGACAATGCACTTTGATTTATTGCGCTATCTGTAATAGCACCCGACATATCACCAGATATATATTGGATTTTTCCCTGACCCTGAGTGTCCGGCCCCATGAGACGGTGGATGTCTCGGCCCCTGGTGGTCCGAGCTCGATCCCGCTGCACAGATTCATGCGCCAGGGCCTCCTGCAGATAATTCACTTTGGTTTATTGCGCTATCTCTAATAGCACCCAAGACATCACCAGATATATATTGGATTTTTATCTGACCCTGAGTGTCCGGCCCCATGAGACTGTGGTTTTCTCGGCCCCTGGTGGTTCGAGGTCGTTCCCGTTGCACAGATTCATGAGCCAGGGCCTCCTGCAGATAATTCACTTTGGTTTATTGCGCTATCTCTAATAGCACCCGAGATATCACCAGATATATATTGGATTTTCCCCTGACCCTGAGTGTCCGGCCCCATGAGACTGTGGTTTTCTCGGCCCCTGGTGGTCCGAGGTCGTTCCTGCTGCACAGATTCATGCGCCAGGGCCTCCTACAGACAATGCGATTGATTTATTGCGCTATCTGTAATAGCACCCGAGATATCACCAGATATATATTGGATTTTCCCCTGACCCTGAGTGTCCGGCCCCATGAGACTGTGGTTTTCTCGGCCCCTGGTGGTCCGAGGTCGTTCCCGTTGCACAGATTCATGCGTCAGGGCCTCCTGCAGATAATTCACTTTGGTTTATTGCGCTATCACTAATAGCACCCGAGACATCACCAGATATATATTGGATTTTCCCCTGACCCTGAGTGTCCGGCCCCATGAGATGGTGGTTTTCTCGGCCCCTGGTGGTCCGAGGTCGTTCCCGCTGCACAGATTCATGCGAATGGGCCTCCTGCAGATAATTCACTTTGATTTATTTCGCTATCTGTAATAGGACCCGAGATTTCACCAGATTTATATTGGATTTTCCCCAGACCCTGAGTGTCCGGCTGCATGAGACTGTAGTTTTCTCGGCCCCTGGTGGTCCGAGGTCGTTCCCGCTGCACAGAATCATGCGCCAGGGCCTCCTACAGACAATGCACTTTGATTTATTGCGCTATCTGTAATAGCACCCGAGATATCACCACATATATATTGGATTTTTCCCTGACCCAGATTGTCCGGCCCCATGAGACGGTGGTTTTCTCTGCCCCTGGTTGTCCGAGGTCGTTCCCGCTTCACAGATTCATGCGCCAGGGCCTCCTACAGACAATGCACTTTGATTTATTGCTCTATCTGTAACAGCACCCGAGATATCACCAGATATATATTGGATATTTCCCTCACCCTGAGTGTCCAGCCCTATCAGACGGTGGTTTTCTCAGCTCCTGGTGGACCGAGGTCGTTCCCGCTGCACAGATTCATGCGCCTGGGCCTCCTGCAGATAATTCACTTTGATTTATTTCGCTATCTGTAATAGGACCCGAGATATCACCAGATATATATTGGGTTTTCCCCAGACCCTGTGTGTTCGGCGCCATGTGACTGTAGTTTTCCCGGCCCCTGGTGGTCCGAGGTCGTTCCCGCTGCACAGGTTCATGCGCCAGGGCCTCCTACAGACAATGCACTTTGATTTATTGCGCTATCAGTAATAGCACCCGAGATATCACCAGATATATATTGGATTTTCCCCTGACCCTGAGTGTCCGGCCCCATGAGACTGTGGTTTTCTCGGCCCCTGGTGGTCCGAGGTCGTTCCCGTTGCACAGATTCATGCGTCAGGGCCTCCTGCAGATAATTCACTTTGGTTTATTGCGCTATCACTAATAGCACCCGAGACATCACCAGATATATATTGGATTTTCCCCTGACCCTGAGTGTCCGGCCCCATGAGATGGTGGTTTTCTCGGCCCCTGGTGGTCCGAGGTCGTTCCCGCTGCACAGATTCATGCGCCTGGGCCTCCTGCAGATAATTCACTTTGATTTATTTCGCTATCTGTAATAGGACCCGAGATATCACCAGATATATATTGGATTTTCCCCAGACCCTGAGTGTCCGGCCGCATGAGACTGTAGTTTTCTCGGCCCCTGGTGGTCCGAGGTCGTTCCCGCTGCACAGAATCATGCGCCAGGGCCTCCTACAGACAATGCACTTTGATTTATTGCGCTATCTGTAATAGCACCCGAGATATCACCACATATATATTGGATTTTTCCCTGACCCAGATTGTCCGGCCCCATGAGACCGTGGTTTTCTCTGCCCCTGGTTGTCCGAGGTCGTTCCCGCTTCTCAGATTCATGCGCCAGGGCCTCCTACAGACAATGCACTTTGATTTATTGCTCTATCTGTAACAGCACCCGAGATATCACCAGATATATATTGGATATTTCCCTCACCCTGAGTGTCCAGCCCTATCAGACGGTGGTTTTCTCAGCTCCTGGTGGACCGAGGTCGTTCCCGCTGCACAGATTCATGCGCCTGGGCCTCCTGCAGATAATTCACTTTGATTTATTTCGCTATCTGTAATAGGACCCGAGATATCACCAGATATATATTGGGTTTTCCCCAGACCCTGTGTGTTCGGCGCCATGTGACTGTAGTTTTCCCGGCCCCTGGTGGTCCGAGGTCGTTCCCGCTGCACAGGTTCATGCGCCAGGGCCTCCTACAGACAATGCACTTTGATTTATTGCGCTATCAGTAATAGCACCCGAGATATCACCAGATATATATTGTATTTTTCACTTTTCCAGAGTGTCCGGCCCCATGAGACGGTGGTTTTCTCGGCCCCTGGCGGTCCGAGGTCGTTCCCGCTGCACAGATGCATGCGCCAGGGCCTCCTGCAGATAATTCACTTTGGTTTATTGCGCTATCTCTAATAGCACCCAAGATATCACCAGATATATATTGGATTTTCCCCTGACCCTGAGTGTCCGGCCCCATGAGACTGTGGTTTTCTCGGCCCCTGGTCGTCCGAGGTCGTTCCCGCTGCACAGATTCATGCGCCAGGGCCTCCTACAAGTAATGCACTTTGATTTATTGCGCTATCTGTAATAGCACCCGAGATATCACCAGATATATATTGGATTTTTCCCTGACCCTGAGTGTCCGGCCCCATCAGACGGTGGTTTTCTCGGCCCCTGGTGGACCGAGGTCCTTCCCGCTGCACAGATTCATGCGCCTGGGCCTCCTGCAGATAATTCACTTTGATTTATTTCGCTATCTGTAATAGGACCCGAGATATCACCAGATATATATTGGATATTTCCCTCTCCCTGAGTGTCCAGCCCCATCAGACGGTGGTTTTCTCGGCCCCTGGTGGACCGAGGTCGTTCCCGCTGCACAGATTCATGCGCCTGGGCCTCCTGCAGATAATTCACTTTGATTTATTTCGCTATCTGTAATAGGACCCGAGATATCACCAGATATATATTGGATTTTCCCCAGACCCTGAGTGTTCGGCGCCATGTGACTGTAGTTTTCTCGGCCCCTGGTGGTCCGAGGTCGTTCCCGCTGCACAGATTCATGCGCCAGGGCCTCCTACAGACAATGCACTTTGATTTATTGCGCTATCAGTAATAGCACCCGAGATATCACCAGATATATATTGGATTTTTCACTGACCCAGAGTGTCCGGCCCCATGAGACGGTGGTTTTCTCGGCCCCTGGCGGTCCGAGGTCGTTCCCGCTGCACAGATGCATGCGCCAGGGCCTCCTGCAGATAATTCACTTTGGTTTATTGCGCTATCTCTAATAGCACCCGAGATATCACCAGATATATATTGGATTTTCCCCTGACCCTGAGTGTCCGGCCCCATGAGACTGTGGTTTTCTCGGCCCCTGGTCGTCCGAGGTCGTTCCCGCTGCACAGATTCATGCGCCAGGGCCTCCTACAAGTAATGCACTTTGATTTATTGCGCTATCTGTAATAGCACCCGAGATATCACCAGATATATATTGGATTTTTCCCTGACCCTGAGTGTCCGGCCCCATGAGACTGCGGTTTTCTCGGCCCCTGGTGGTCCGAGGTCGTTCCCGCTGCACACATTCATGCGCCAGGGCCTCCTGCAGATAATTCACTTTGGTTTATTGCGCTATCTCTAATAGCACCCGAGATATCACCAGATATATATTGGATTTTTCCCTGACCCAGAGTGTCCGGCCCCATGAGACGGTGGTTTTCTCGGCCCCTGGTGGTCCGAGGTCGTTCCCGCTGCACAGATTCATGCGCCAGGGCCTCCTACAGACAATGCACTTTGATTCATTGCGCTATCTGTAATAGCACCCGAGATATCACCAGATATATATTGGATATTTCCCTCACCCTGAGTGTCCAGCCCCATGAGACGGTGGTTTTCTCGGCCCCTGGTGAACCGAGGTCGTTCCCGCTGCACAGATTCATGCGCCAGAGCCTCCTGCAGATAATTCACTTTGGTTTATTTCGCTATCTGTAATAGGACCAGAGATATCACCAGATATATATTGGATTTTTCCCTGACCCAGTGTGTCCAGCCCCATGAGACTGAAGTTTTCTCGGCCCCTGGTGGTCCGAGGTCGTTCCCGCTGCACAGATTCATGCGCCAGGGCCTCCTACAGACAATGCACTTTGATTTATTGCGCTATCTGCAATAGCACCCGAGATATCACCACATATATATTGGATTTTTCCCTGACCCAGAGTGTCCGGCCCCATGAGACGGTGGTTTTCTCGGCCCCTGGTGGTCCGAGGTCGTTCCCGCTTCACAGATTCATGCGCCAGGGCCTCCTACAGACATTGCACTTTGATTTATTGCGCTATCTGTAATAGCACCCGAGATATCACCAGATATATATTGGATATTTCCCTCACCCTGAGTGTCCAGCCCCATCAGACGGTGGTTTTCTCGGCCCCTGGTGGACCGAGGTCTTTCCCGCTGCACAAATTCATGCGCCTGGGCCTCCTGCAGATAATTCACTTTGATTTATTTCGCTATCTGTAATAGGACCCGAGATATCACCAGATATATATTGGATTTTTCCCTGACCCTGAGTGTCCGGCCCCATGAGACGGTGGTTTTCTCGGCTCCTGGTGGTCCGAGGTCGTTCCCGCTGCACAGATTCATGCGCCAGGGCCTCCTGCAGATAATTCACTTCCGTTTATTGGGCTATCTCTAATAGCACCCGAGATATCACCAGATATATATTGGATTTTTACATGACCTTGGGTGACGGATTCCGAATATCTGTAATTTTGTCGGCCACAGGTGGTCCGAGGTCGTTCCTGCTGCACAGATTCATTCGCCAGTGCCTCCTACAGACAATGCACTTTGATTTATTGCGCTATCTGTAATAGCACCCGAGATATCACCACATATATATTGGATTTTTCCCTGACCCAGATTGTCCGGCCCCATGAGACGGTGGTTTTCTCTGCCCCTGGTGGTCCGAGGTCGTTCCCGCTTCACAGATTCATGCGCCAGGGCCTCCTACAGACAATGCACTTTGATTTATTGCTCTATCTGTAACAGCACCCGAGATATCACCAGATATATATTGGATATTTCCCTCACCCTGAGTGTCCAGCTCCATCAGACGGTGGTTTTCTCGGCCCCTGGTGGACCGAGGTCGTTCCCGCTGCACAGATTCATGCGCCTGGGCCTCCTGCAGATAATTCACTTTGATTTATTTCGCTATCTGTAATAGGACCCGAGATATCACCAGATATATATTGGATTTTCCCCAGACCCAGTGTGTCCGGCCCCATGAGACTGAAGTTTTCTCGGCCCCTGGTGGTCCGAGGTCGTTCCCGCTGCACACATTCATGCGCCAGGGCCTCCTGCAGATAATTCACTTTGGTTTATTGCGCTATCTCTAATAGCACCCGAGATATCACCAGATATATATTGGATTTTGCCCTGACCCTGAGTGTCCGGCCCCATGAGACGGTGGTTTTCTCGGTCCCTGGTGGTCCAAGGTCGTTCCCGCTGCACAGATTCATGCGCCAGGTCCTCCTACAGACAATGCACTTTGATTCATTGCGCTATCTGTAATAGCACCCGAGATATCACCAGATATATATTGGGTATTTCCCTCACCCTGAGTGTCCAGCCCCATGAGACGGTGGTTTTCTCGGACCCTGGTCGTCCGTGGTCGTTCCCCCTGCGCAGAATCATGCGCCACGGCTTCCTGCAGATAATTCACTTTGTTTTTTTGCGCTATCTCTAATAGCACCCGAGATATCACCAGATGTATATTCGATTTTTCCCCGACCCTGAGTGTCCGGCCCCATGAGACGGTGGTTTTCTCGGCCCCTGGTGGTCCGAGGTCGTTCCCGCTTCCCAGATTCATGCGCCAGGGCCTCCTCCAGACAATGCACTTTGATTTATTGCGCTATCTGTAATAGCACCCGACATATCACCAGATATATATTGGATTTTTCCCTGACCCTGAGTGTCCGGCCCCATGAGACGGTGGTTTTCTCGGACCCTGGTCGTCCGTGGTCGTTCCCCCTGCGCAGAATCATGCGCCACGGCTTCCTGCAGATAATTCACTTTGTTTTTTTGCGCTATCTCTAATAGCACCCGAGATATCACCAGATGTATATTCGATTTTTCCCCGACCCTGAGTGTCCGGCCCCATGAGACGGTGGTTTTCTCGGCCCCTGGTGGTCCGAGGTCGTTCCCGCTTCCCAGATTCATGCGCCAGGGCCTCCTCCAGACAATGCACTTTGATTTATTGCGCTATCTGTAATAGCACCCGACATATCACCAGATATATATTGGATTTTTCCCTGACCCTGAGTGTCCGGCCCCATGAGACGGTGGATGTCTCGGCCCCTGGTGGTCCGAGGTCGATCCCGCTGCACAGATTCATGCGCCAGGGCCTCCTGCAGATAATTCACTTTGGTTTATTGCGCTATCTCTAATAGCACCCAAGACATCACCAGATATATATTGGATTTTTATCTGACCCTGAGTGTCCGGCCCCATGAGACTGTGGTTTTCTTGGCCCCTGGTGGTTCGAGGTCGTTCCCGTTGCACAGATTCATGAGCCAGGGCCTCCTGCAGATAATTCACTTTGGTTTATTGCGCTATCTCTAATAGCACCCGAGATATCACCAGATATATATTGGATTTTCCCCTGACCCTGAGTGTCCGGCCCCATGAGACTGTGGTTTTCTCGGCCCCTGGTGGTTCGAGGTCGTTCCCGCTGCACAGATTCATGCGCCAGGGCCTCCTACAGACAATGCGATTGATTTATTGCGCTATCTGTAATAGCACCCGAGATATCACCAGATATATATTGGATTTTCCCCTGACCCTGAGTGTCCGGCCCCATGAGACTGTGGTTTTCTCGGCCCCTGGTGGTCCGAGGTCGTTCCCGTTGCACAGATTCATGCGTCAGGGCCTCCTGCAGATAATTCACTTTGGTTTATTGCGCTATCACTAATAGCACCCGAGACATCACCAGATATATATTGGATTTTCCCCTGACCCTGAGTGTCCGGCCCCATGAGATGGTGGTTTTCTCGGCCCCTGGTGGTCCGAGGTCGTTCCCGCTGCACAGATTCATGCGCCTGGGCCTCCTGCAGATAATTCACTTTGATTTATTTCGCTATCTGTAATAGGACCCGAGATATCACCAGATATATATTGGATTTTCCCCAGACCCTGAGTGTCCGGCTGCATGAGACTGTAGTTTTCTCGGCCCCTGGTGGTCCGAGGTCGTTCCCGCTGCACAGAATCATGCGCCGGGGCCTCCTACAGACAATGCACTTTGATTTATTGCGCTATCTGTAATAGCACCCGAGATATCACCACATATATATTGGATTTTTCCCTGACCCAGATTGTCCGGCCCCATGAGACGGTGGTTTTCTCTGCCCCTGGTTGTCCGAGGTCGTTCCCGCTGCACAGATTCATGCGCCAGGGCCTCCTACAGACAATGCACTTTGATTTATTGCTCTATCTGTAACAGCACCCGAGATATCACCAGATATATATTGGATATTTCCCTCACCCTGAGTGTCCAGCCCTATCAGACGGTGGTTTTCTCAGCTCCTGGTGGACCGAGGTCGTTCCCGCTGCACAGATTCATGCGCCTGGGCCTCCTGCAGATAATTCACTTTGATTTATTTCGCTATCTGTAATAGGACCCGAGATATCACCAGATATATATTGGGTTTTCCCCAGACCCTGTGTGTTCGGCGCCATGTGACTGTAGTTTTCCCGGCCCCTGGTGGTCCGAGGTCGTTCCCGCTGCACAGGTTCATGCGCCAGGGCCTCCTACAGACAATGCACTTTGATTTATTGCGCTATCAGTAATAGCACCCGAGATATCACCAGATATATATTGTATTTTTCACTGACCCAGAGTGTCCGGCCCCATGAGACGGTGGTTTTCTCGGCCCCTGGCGGTCCGAGGTCGTTCCCGCTGCACAGATGCATGCGCCAGGGCCTCCTGCAGATAATTCACTTTGGTTTATTGCGCTATCTCTAATAGCACCCAAGACATCACCAGATATATATTGGATTTTTATCTGACCCTGAGTGTCCGGCCCCATGAGACTGTGGTTTTCTCGGCCCCTGGTGGTCCGAGGTCGTTCCCGTTGCACAGATTCATGAGCCAGGGACTCCTGCAGATAATTCACTTTGGTTTATTGCGCTATCTCTAATAGCACCCGAGATATCACCAGATATATATTGGATTTTCCCCTGACCCTGAGTGTCCGGCCCCATGAGACTGTGGTTTTCTCGGCCCCTGGTGGTCCGAGGTCGTTCCCGCTGCACAGATTCATGCGCCAGGGCCTCCTACAGACAATGCGATTGATTTATTGCGCTATATGTAATAGCACCCGAGATATCACCAGATATATATTGGATTTTCCCCTGACCCTGAGTGTCCGGCCCCATGAGACTGTGGTTTTCTCGGCCCCTGGTGGTCCGAGGTCGTTCCCGTTGCACAGATTCATGCGTCAGGGCCTCCTGCAGATAATTCACTTTGGTTTATTGCGCTATCACTAATAGCACCCGAGACATCACCAGATATATATTGGATATTTCCCTCACCCTGAGTGTCCGGCCCCATGAGACGGTGGTTTTCTCGGCCCCTGGTGGACCGAGGTCGTTCCCGCTGCACAGATTCATGCGCCAGAGCCTCCTGCAGATAATTCACTTTGGTTTATTTCGCTATCTGTAATAGGACCCGAGATATCACCAGATATATATTGGATTTTCCCCAGACCCTGAGTGTCCGGCCGCATGAGACTGTAGTTTTCTCGGCCCCTGGTGGTCCGAGGTCGTTCCCGCTGCACAGAATCATGCGCCAGGGCCTCCTACAGACAATGCACTTTGATTTATTGCGCTATCTGTAATAGCACCCGAGATATCACCACATATATATTGGATTTTTCCCCGACCCAGATTGTCCGGCCCCATGAGACCGTGGTTTTCTCTGCCCCTGGTTGTCCGAGGTCGTTCCCGCTTCACAGATTCATGCGCCAGGGCCTCCTACAGACATTGCACTTTGATTTATTGCGCTATCTGTAATAGCACCCGAGATATCACCAGATATATATTGGATATTTCCCTCACCCTGAGTGTCCAGCCCCATCAGACGGTGGTTTTCTCGGCCCCTGGTGGACCGAGGTCTTTCCCGCTGCACAAATTCATGCGCCTGGGCCTCCTGCAGATAATTCACTTTGATTTATTTCGCTATCTGTAATAGGACCCGAGATATCACCAGATATATATTGGATTTTTCCCTGACCCTGAGTGTCCGGCCCCATGAGACGGTGGTTTTCTCGGCTCCTGGTGGTCCGAGGTCGTTCCCGCTGCACAGATTCATGCGCCAGGGCCTCCTGCAGATAATTCACTTCCGTTTATTGGGCTATCTCTAATAGCACCCGAGATATCACCAGATATATATTGGATTTTTACATGACCTTGGGTGACGGATTCCGAATATCTGTAATTTTGTCGGCCACTGGTGGTCCGAGGTCGTTCCTGCTGCACAGATTCATTCGCCAGTGCCTCCTACAGACAATGCACTTTGATTTATTGCGCTATCTGTAATAGCACCCGAGATATCACCACATATATATTGGATTTTTCCCTGACCCAGATTGTCCGGCCCCATGAGACGGTGGTTTTCTCTGCCCCTGGTGGTCCGAGGTCGTTCCCGCTTCACAGATTCATGCGCCAGGGCCTCCTACAGACAATGCACTTTGATTTATTGCTCTATCTGTAACAGCACCCGAGATATCACCAGATATATATTGGATATTTCCCTCACCCTGAGTGTCCAGCTCCATCAGACGGTGGTTTTCTCGGCCCCTGGTGGACCGAGGTCGTTCCCGCTGCACAGATTCATGCGCCTGGGCCTCCTGCAGATAATTCACTTTGATTTATTTCGCTATCTGTAATAGGACCCGAGATATCACCAGATATATATTGGATTTTCCCCAGACCCTGAGTGTTCTGCGCCATGTGACTGTAGTTTTCTCGGCCCCTGGTGGTCCGAGGTCGTTCCCGCTGCACAGATTCATGCGCCAGGGCCTCCTACAGACAATGCACTTTGATTTATTGCGCTATCAGTAATAGCACCCGAGATATCACCAGATATATATTGGATTTTTCACTGACCCAGAGTGTCCGGCCCCATGAGACGGTGGTTTTCTCGGCCCCTGGCGGTCCGAGGTCGTTCCCGCTGCACAGATGCATGCGCCAGGGCCTCCTGCAGATAATTCACTTTGGTTTATTGCGCTATCTCTAATAGCACCCGAGATATCACCAGATATATATTGGATTTTCCCCTGACCCTGAGTGTCCGGCCCCATGAGACTGTGGTTTTCTCGGCCCCTGGTCGTCCGAGGTCGTTCCCGCTGCACAGATTCATGCGCCAGGGCCTCCTACAAGTAATGCACTTTGATTTATTGCGCTATCTGTAATAGCACCCGAGATATCACCAGATATATATTGGATTTTTCCCTGACCCTGAGTGTCCGGCCCCATGAGACTGCGGTTTTCTCGGCCCCTGGTGGTCCGAGGTCGTTCCCGCTGCACACATTCATGCGCCAGGGCCTCCTGCAGATAATTCACTTTGGTTTATTGCGCTATCTCTAATAGCACCCGAGATATCACCAGATATATATTGGATTTTGCCCTGACCCTGAGTGTCCGGCCCCATGAGACGGTGGTTTTCTCGGTCCCTGGTGGTCCAAGGTCGTTCCCGCTGCACAGATTCATGCGCCAGGTCCTCCTACAGACAATGCACTTTGATTCATTGCGCTATCTGTAATAGCACCCGAGATATCACCAGATATATATTGGGTATTTCCCTCACCCTGAGTGTCCAGCCCCATGAGACGGTGGTTTTCTCGGACCCTGGTCGTCCGTGGTCGTTCCCCCTGCGCAGAATCATGCGCCACGGCTTCCTGCAGATAATTCACTTTGTTTTTTTGCGCTATCTCTAATAGCACCCGAGATATCACCAGATGTATATTCGATTTTTCCCCGACCCTGAGTGTCCGGCCCCATGAGACTGTGGTTTTCTCGGCCCCTGGTGGTCCGAGGTCGTTCCCGCTGCACAGATGCATGCGCCAGGGCCTCCTGCAGTTAAGTCCCTTTGGCTTATTGCGCTATCTCTAATAGCACCCGAGATATCACCAGATATATATTGGATTTTCCCCTGACTCTGAGTGTCCGGCCCCATGAGACGGTGGTTTTCTCGGCCCCTGGTGGTCCGAGGTCGTTCCCGCTTCCCAGATTCATGCGCCAGGGCCTCCTCCAGACAATGCACTTTGATTTATTGCGCTATCTGTAATAGCACCCGACATATCACCAGATATATATTGGATTTTTCCCTGACCCTGAGTGTCCGGCCCCATGAGACGGTGGATGTCTCGGCCCCTGGTGGTCCGAGGTCGATCCCGCTGCACAGATTCATGCGCCAGGGCCTCCTGCAGATAATTCACTTTGGTTTATTGCGCTATCTCTAATAGCACCCAAGACATCACCAGATATATATTGGATTTTTATCTGACCCTGAGTGTCCGGCCCCATGAGACTGTGGTTTTCTCGGCCCCTGGTGGTTCGAGGTCGTTCCCGTTGCACAGATTCATGAGCCAGGGCCTCCTGCAGATAATTCACTTTGGTTTATTGCGCTATCTCTAATAGCACCCGAGATATCACCAGATATATTTTGGATTTTCCCCTGACCCTGAGTGTCCGGCCCCATGAGACTGTGGTTTTCTCGGCCCCTGGTGGTCCGAGGTCGTTCCCGCTGCACAGATTCATGCGCCAGGGCCTCCTACAGACAATGCGATTGATTTATTGCGCTATCTGTAATAGCACCCGAGATATCACCAGATATATATTGGATTTTCCCCTGACCCTGAGTGTCCGGCCCCATGAGACTGTGGTTTTCTCGGCCCCTGGTGGTCCGAGGTCGTTCCCGTTGCACAGATTCATGCGTCAGGGCCTCCTGCAGATAATTCACTTTGGTTTATTGCGCTATCACTAATAGCACCCGAGACATCACCAGATATATATTGGATTTTCCCCTGACCCTGAGTGTCCGGCCCCATGAGATGGTGGTTTTCTCGGCCCCTGGTGGTCCGAGGTCGTTCCCGCTGCACAGATTCATGCGCCTGGGCCTCCTGCAGATAATTCACTTTGATTTATTTCGCTATCTGTAATAGGACCCGAGATATCACCAGATATATATTGGATTTTCCCCAGACCCTGAGTGTCCGGCTGCATGAGACTGTAGTTTTCTCGGCCCCTGGTGGTCCGAGGTCGTTCCCGCTGCACAGAATCATGCGCCAGGGCCTCCTACAGACAATGCACTTTGATTTATTGCGCTATCTGTAATAGCACCCGAGATATCACCACATATATATTGGATTTTTCCCTGACCCAGATTGTCCGGCCCCATGAGACGGTGGTTTTCTCTGCCCCTGGTTGTCCGAGGTCGTTCCCGCTGCACAGATTCATGCGCCAGGGCCTCCTACAGACAATGCACTTTGATTTATTGCTCTATCTGTAACAGCACCCGAGATATCACCAGATATATATTGGATATTTCCCTCACCCTGAGTGTCCAGCCCTATCAGACGGTGGTTTTCTCAGCTCCTGGTGGACCGAGGTCGTTCCCGCTGCACAGATTCATGCGCCTGGGCCTCCTGCAGATAATTCACTTTGATTTATTTCGCTATCTGTAATAGGACCCGAGATATCACCAGATATATATTGGGTTTTCCCCAGACCCTGTGTGTTCGGCGCCATGTGACTGTAGTTTTCCCGGCCCCTGGTGGTCCGAGGTCGTTCCCGCTGCACAGGTTCATGCGCCAGGGCCTCCGACAGACAATGCACTTTGATTTATTGCGCTATCAGTAATAGCACCCGAGATATCACCAGATATATATTGTATTTTTCACTGACCCAGAGTGTCAGGCCCCATGAGACGGTGGTTTTCTCGGCCCCTGGCGGTCCGAGGTCGTTCCCGCTGCACAGATGCATGCGCCAGGGCCTCCTGCAGATAATTCACTTTGGTTTATTGCGCTATCTCTAATAGCACCCAAGACATCACCAGATATATATTGGATTTTTATCTGACCCTGAGTGTCCGGCCCCATGAGACTGTGGTTTTCTCGGCCCCTGGTGGTCCGAGGTCGTTCCCGCTGCACAGATTCATGCGCCAGGGCCTCCTACAGACAATGCGATTGATTTATTGCGCTATCTGTAATAGCACCCGAGATATCACCAGATATATATTGGATTTTCCCCTGACCCTGAGTGTCCGGCCCCATGAGACTGTGGTTTTCTCGGCCCCTGGTGGTCCGAGGTCGTTCCCGTTGCACAGATTCATGCGTCAGGGCCTCCTGCAGATAATTCACTTTGGTTTATTGCGCTATCACTAATAGCACCCGAGACATCACCAGATATATATTGGATTTTCCCCTGACCCTGAGTGTCCGGCCCCATGAGATGGTGGTTTTCTCGGCCCCTGGTGGTCCGAGGTCGTTCCCGCTGCACAGATTCATGCGCCTGGGCCTCCTGCAGATAATTCACTTTGATTTATTTCGCTATCTGTAATAGGACCCGAGATATCACCAGATATATATTGGATTTTCCCCAGACCCTGAGTGTCCGGCCGCATGAGACTGTAGTTTTCTCGGCCCCTGGTGGTCCGAGGTCGTTCCCGCTGCACAGAATCATGCGCCAGGGCCTCCTACAGACAATGCACTTTGATTTATTGCGCTATCTGTAATAGCACCCGAGATATCACCACATATATATTGGATTTTTCCCTGACCCAGATTGTCCGGCCCCATGAGACCGTGGTTTTCTCTGCCCCTGGTTGTCCGAGGTCGTTCCCGCTTCTCAGATTCATGCGCCAGGGCCTCCTACAGACAATGCACTTTGATTTATTGCTCTATCTGTAACAGCACCCGAGATATCACCAGATATATATTGGATATTTCCCTCACCCTGAGTGTCCAGCCCTATCAGACGGTGGTTTTCTCAGCTCCTGGTGGACCGAGGTCGTTCCCGCTGCACAGATTCATGCGCCTGGGCCTCCTGCAGATAATTCACTTTGATTTATTTCGCTATCTGTAATAGGACCCGAGATATCACCAGATATATATTGGGTTTTCCCCAGACCCTGTGTGTTCGGCGCCATGTGACTGTAGTTTTCCCGGCCCCTGGTGGTCCGAGGTCGTTCCCGCTGCACAGGTTCATGCGCCAGGGCCTCCTACAGACAATGCACTTTGATTTATTGCGCTATCAGTAATAGCACCCGAGATATCACCAGATATATATTGTATTTTTCACTGATCCAGAGTGTCCGGCCCCATGAGACGGTGGTTTTCTCGGCCCCTGGCGGTCCGAGGTCGTTCCCGCTGCACAGATGCATGCGCCAGGGCCTCCTGCAGATAATTCACTTTGGTTTATTGCGCTATCTCTAATAGCACCCAAGATATCACCAGATATATATTGGATTTTCCCCTGACCCTGAGTGTCCGGCCCCATGAGACTGTGGTTTTCTCGGCCCCTGGTCGTCCGAGGTCGTTCCCGCTGCACAGATTCATGCGCCAGGGCCTCCTACAAGTAATGCACTTTGATTTATTGCGCTATCTGTAATAGCACCCGAGATATCACCAGATATATATTGGATTTTTCCCTGACCCTGAGTGTCCGGCCCCATCAGACGGTGGTTTTCTCGGCCCCTGGTGGACCGAGGTCCTTCCCGCTGCACAGATTCATGCGCCTGGGCCTCCTGCAGATAATTCACTTTGATTTATTTCGCTATCTGTAATAGGACCCGAGATATCACCAGATATATATTGGATATTTCCCTCTCCCTGAGTGTCCAGCCCCATCAGACGGTGGTTTTCTCGGCCCCTGGTGGACCGAGGTCGTTCCCGCTGCACAGATTCATGCGCCTGGGCCTCCTGCAGATAATTCACTTTGATTTATTTCGCTATCTGTAATAGGACCCGAGATATCACCAGATATATATTGGATTTTCCCCAGACCCTGAGTGTTCGGCGCCATGTGACTGTAGTTTTCTCGGCCCCTGGTGGTCCGAGGTCGTTCCCGCTGCACAGATTCATGCGCCAGGGCCTCCTACAGACAATGCACTTTGATTTATTGCGCTATCAGTAATAGCACCCGAGATATCACCAGATATATATTGGATTTTTCACTGACCCAGAGTGTCCGGCCCCATGAGACGGTGGTTTTCTCGGCCCCTGGCGGTCCGAGGTCGTTCCCGCTGCACAGATGCATGCGCCAGGGCCTCCTGCAGATAATTCACTTTGGTTTATTGCGCTATCTCTAATAGCACCCGAGATATCACCAGATATATATTGGATTTTCCCCTGACCCTGAGTGTCCGGCCCCATGAGACTGTGGTTTTCTCGGCCCCTGGTCGTCCGAGGTCGTTCCCGCTGCACAGATTCATGCGCCAGGGCCTCCTACAAGTAATGCACTTTGATTTATTGCGCTATCTGTAATAGCACCCGAGATATCACCAGATATATATTGGATTTTTCCCTGACCCTGAGTGTCCGGCCCCATGAGACTGCGGTTTTCTCGGCCCCTGGTGGTCCGAGGTCGTTCCCGCTGCACACATTCATGCGCCAGGGCCTCCTGCAGATAATTCACTTTGGTTTATTGCGCTATCTCTAATAGCACCCGAGATATCACCACAGATATATTGGATTTTTCCCTGACCCAGAGTGTCCGGCCCCATGAGACGGTGGTTTTCTCGGCCCCTGGTGGTCCGAGGTCGTTCCCGCTGCACAGATTCATGCGCCAGGGCCTCCTACAGACAATGCACTTTGATTCATTGCGCTATCTGTAATAGCACCCGAGATATCACCAGATATATATTGGATATTTCCCTCACCCTGAGTGTCCAGCCCCATGAGACGGTGGTTTTCTCGGCCCCTGGTGGACCGAGGTCGTTCCCGCTGCACAGATTCATGCGCCAGAGCCTCCTGCAGATAATTCACTTTGGTTTATTTCGCTATCTGTAATAGGACCAGAGATATCACCAGATATATATTGGATTTTTCCCTGACCCAGTGTGTCCGGCCCCATGAGACTGAAGTTTTCTCGGCCCCTGGTGGTCCGAGGTCGTTCCCGCTGCACAGATTCATGCGCCAGGGCCTCCTACAGACAATGCACTTTGATTTATTGCGCTATCTGCAATAGCACCCGAGATATCACCACATATATATTGGATTTTTCCCTGACCCAGAGTGTCCGGCCCCATGAGACGGTGGTTTTCTCGGCCCCTGGTGGTCCGAGGTCGTTCCCGCTTCACAGATTCATGCGCCAGGGCCTCCTACAGACATTGCACTTTGATTTATTGCGCTATCTGTAATAGCACCCGAGATATCACCAGATATATATTGGATATTTCCCTCACCCTGAGTGTCCAGCCCCGTCAGACGGTGGTTTTCTCGGCCCCTGGTGGACCGAGGTCTTTCCCGCTGCACAAATTCATGCGCCTGGGCCTCCTGCAGATAATTCACTTTGATTTATTTCGCTATCTGTAATAGGACCCGAGATATCACCAGATATATATTGGATTTTTCCCTGACCCTGAGTGTCCGGCCCCATGAGACGGTGGTTTTCTCGGCTCCTGGTGGTCCGAGGTCGTTCCCGCTGCACAGATTCAAGCGCCAGGGCCTCCTGCAGATAATTCACTTCCGTTTATTGGGCTACCTCTAATAGCACCCGAGATATCACCAGATATATATTGGATTTTTACATGACCTTGGGTGACGGATTCCGAATATCTGTAATTTTGTCGGCCACTGGTGGTCCGAGGTCGTTCCTGCTGCACAGATTCATTCGCCAGTGCCTCCTACAGACAATGCACTTTGATTTATTGCGCTATCTGTAATAGCACCCGAGATATCACCACATATATATTGGATTTTTCCCTGACCCAGATTGTCCGGCCCCATGAGACGGTGGTTTTCTCGGCCCCTGGCGGTCCGAGGTCGTTCCCGCTGCACAGATGCATGCGCCAGGGCCTCCTGCAGATAATTCACTTTGGTTTATTGCGCTATCTCTAATAGCACCCGAGATATCACCAGATATATATTGGATTTTCCCCTGACCCTGAGTGTCCGGCCCCATGAGACTGTGGTTTTCTCGGCCCCTGGTCGTCCGAGGTCGTTCCCGCTGCACAGATTCATGCGCCAGGGCCTCCTACAAGTAATGCACTTTGATTTATTGCTCTATCTGTAATAGCACCCGAGATACCACCAGATATATATTGGATTTTTCCCTGACCCTGAGTGTCCGGCCCCATGAGACTGCGGTTCTCTCGGCCCCTGGTGGTCCGAGGTCGTTCCCGCTGCACACATTCATGCGCCAGGGCCTCCTGCAGATAATTCACTTTGGTTTATTGCGCTATCTCTAATAGCACCCGAGATATCACCAGATATATATTGGATTTTGCCCTGACCCTGAGTGTCCGGCCCCATGAGACGGTGGTTTTCTCGGTCCCTGGTGGTCCAAGGTCGTTCCCGCTGCACAGATTCATGCGCCAGGTCCTCCTACAGACAATGCACTTTGATTCATTGCGCTATCTGTAATAGCACCCGAGATATCACCAGATATATATTGGGTATTTCCCTCACCCTGAGTGTCCAGCCCCATGAGACGGTGGTTTTCTCGGACCCTGGTCGTCCGTGGTCGTTCCCCCTGCGCAGAATCATGCGCCACGGCTTCCTGCAGATAATTCACTTTGTTTTTTTGCGCTATCTCTAATAGCACCCGAGATATCACCAGATGTATATTCGATTTTTCCCCGACCCTGAGTGTCCGGCCCCATGAGACTGTGGTTTTCTCGGCCCCTGGTGGTCCGAGGTCGTTCCCGTTGCACAGATACATGCGCCAGGGCCTCCTACAGACAATGCACTTTGATTTATAGCGCTATCTGTAAGAGCACTCGAGATATCACCAGATATATATTGGATTTTCCCCTGACCCTGAGTGTCCGGCCCCATGAGACTGTGGTTTTCTCGGCCCCTGGTGGTCCGAGGTCGTTCCCGTTGCACAGATTCATGCGCCAGGGCCTCCTGCAGATAATTGACTTTGGTTTATTGCGCTATCTCTAATACCACCCGAGATATCACAAGATATATATTGGATTTTCCCCTGACCTTGAGTGTCCGCCCCATGAGACTGTGGTTTTCTCGGCCCCTGGTGGTCCGAGGTCGTTTCCGCTGCACAGATTCATGCGCCAGGGCCTCCTACAGACAATGCACTTTGATTTATTGCGCTATCTGTAATAGCACCCGAGATATCACCAGATATATGCTGCATTTTTACATGACCTTGGGTGACGGATTCCGAATATCACCAATTTTCTCGGCCCCTGGTGGTCCGAGGTCGTTCCCGCTGCACAGATACATGCGCCAGGGCCTCCTACAGACAATGCACTTTGATTTATTGCGCTATCTGTAATAGCACCCGAGATATCACCAGATATATGCTGCATTTTTACATGACCTTGCGTGACGGATTCCGAATATCACTAATTTTCTCGGCCCCTGGTGGTCCGAGGTCGTTCCTGCAGCACAGATTCATTCGCCAGGGCCTCCTACAGACAATGCACTTCGATTTATTGCGGTATCTCTAATAGCACCCTAGATATCACCAGATATATATTGGATTTTCCCCTGACCCTGAGTGTCCGGCCCCATGAGACGGTGGTTTTCTCGGCCCCTGGTGGTCCGAGGTCGTTCCCGCTTCCCAGATTCATGCGCCAGGGCCTCCTCCAGACAATGCACTTTGATTTATTGCGCTATCTGTAATAGTACCCGAGATATCACCAGATATATAATGGATTTTTCCCTGACCCTGAGTGTCCGCCCCCATGAGACGGTAGTTTTCTCGGCCCCTGGTGGTCCGAGGTCGTTCGCGCTGCACAGATTCATGCGCCAGGGCCTCCTGCAGATAATTCACTTTGGTTTATTGCGCTATCTCTAATAGCACCGAAGACATCACCAGATATATATTGGATTTTTCCCTGAGCCTGAGTGTCCGGCCCCATGAGACTGTGGTTTTCTCGGCCCCTGGTGGTCCGAGGTCGTTCCCGTTGCACAGATTCATGAGCCAGGGCCTCCTGCAGATAATTCACTTTGGTTTATTGCGCTATCTGTAATAGGACCCGAGATATCACCAGATATATATTGGATTTTCCCCAGACCCTGAGTGTCCGGCCGCATGAGACTGTAGTTTTCTCGGCCCCTGGTGGTCCGAGGTCGTTCCCGCTGCACAGATTCATGCGCCAGGGCCTCCTACAGACAATGCACTTTGGTTTATTGCGCTATCTGTAATAGCACCCGAGATATCACCACATATATATTGGATTTTTCCCTGACCCAGATTGTCCGGCCCCATGAGACGGTGGTTTTCTCTGCCCCTGGTGGTCCGAGGTCGTTCCCGCTTCACAGATTCATGCGCCAGGGCCTCCTACAGACAATGCACTTTGATTTATTGCTCTATCTGTAACAGCACCCGAGATATCACCAGATATATATTGGATATTTCCCTCACCCTGAGTGTCCAGCCCCATCAGACGGTGGTTTTCTCGGCCCCTGGTGGACCGAGGTCGTTCCCGCTGCACAGATTCATGCGCCTGGGCCTCCTGCAGATAATTCACTTTGATTTATTTCGCTATCTGTAATAGGACCCGAGATATCACCAGATATATATTGGATTTTCCCCAGACCCTGAGTGTTCTGCGCCATGTGACTGTAGTTTTCTCGGCCCCTGGTGGTCCGAGGTCGTTCCCGCTGCACAGATTCATGCGCCAGGGCCTCCTACAGACAATGCACTTTGATTTATTGCGCTATCAGTAATAGCACCCGAGATATCACCAGATATATATTGGATTTTTCACTGACCCAGAGTGTCCGGCCCCATGAGACGGTGGTTTTCTCGGCCCCTGGCGGTCCGAGGTCGTTCCCGCTGCACAGATGCATGCGCCAGGGCCTCCTGCAGATAATTCACTGTGGTTTATTGCGCTATCTCTAATAGCACCCGAGATATCACCAGATATATATTGGATTTTCCCCTGACCCTGACTGTCCGGCCCCATGAGACTGTGGTTTTCTCGGCCCCTGGTCGTCCGAGGTCGTTCCCGCTGCACAGATTCATGCGCCAGGGCCTCCTACAAGTAATGCACTTTGATTTATTGCGCTATCTGTAATAGCACCCGAGATATCACCAGATATATATTGGATTTTTCCCTGACCCTGAGTGTCCGGCCCCATGAGACTGCGGTTTTCTCGGCCCCTGGTGGTCCGAGGTCGTTCCCGCTGCACACATTCATGCGCCAGGGCCTCCTGCAGATAATTCACTTTGGTTTATTGCGCTATCTCTAATAGCACCCGAGATATCACCAGATATATATTGGATTTTGCCCTGACCCTGAGTGTCCGGCCCCATGAGACGGTGGTTTTCTCGGTCCCTGGTGGTCCAAGGTCGTTCCCGCTGCACAGATTCATGCGCCAGGTCCTCCTACAGACAATGCACTTTGATTCATTGCGCTATCTGTAATAGCACCCGAGATATCACCAGATATATATTGGATATTTCCCTCACCCTGAGTGTCCAGCCCCATGAGACGGTGGTTTTCTCGGACCCTGGTCGTCCGTGGTCGTTCCCCCTGCGCAGAATCATGCGCCACGGCTTCCTGCAGATAATTCACTTTGTTTTTTTGCGCTATCTCTAATAGCACCCGAGATATCACCAGATGTATATTCGATTTTTCCCCGACCCTGAGTGCCCGGCCCCATGAGACTGTGGTTTTCTCGGCCCCTGGTGGTCCGAGGTCGTTCCCGTTGCACAGATACATGCGCCAGGGCCTCCTACAGACAATGCACTTTGATTTATAGCGATATCTGTAATAGCACTCAAGATATCACCAGATATATATTGGATTTTCCCCTGACCTTGAGTGTCCGGCCCCATGAGACTGTGGTTTTCTCGGCCCCTGGTGGTCCGAGGTCGTTCCCGTTGCACAGATTCATGCGCCAGGGCCTCCAGCAGATAATTGACTTTGGTTTATTGCGCTATCTCTAATACCACCCGAGATATCACAAGATATATATTGGATTTTCCCCTGACCTTGAGTGTCCGGCCCCATGAGACTGTGGTTTTCTCGGCCCCTGGTGGTCCGAGGTCGTTTCCGCTGCACAGATTCATGCGCCAGGGCCTCCTACAGACAATGCACTTTGATTTATTGCGCTATCTGTAATAGCACCCGAGATATCACCAGATATATGCTGCATTTTTACATGACCTTGGGTGACGGATTCCGAATATCACCAATTTTCTCGGCCCCTGGTGGTCCGAGGTCGTTCCCGCTGCACAGATACATGCGCCAGGGCCTCCTACAGACAATGCACTTTGATTTATTGCGCTATCTGTAATAGCACCCGAGATATCACCAGATATATGCTGCATTTTTACATGACCTTGCGTGACGGATTCCGAATATCACTAATTTTCTCGGCCCCTGGTGGTCCGAGGTCGTTCCTGCAGCACAGATTCATTCGCCAGGGCCTCCTACAGACAATGCACTTCGATTTATTGCGGTATCTCTAATAGCACACTAGATATCACCAGATATATATTGGGTTTTTCCCTGACCCTTACAGTCCGGCCCCATGAGACGGTGATTTTCTCGGCCCCTGGTGGTCCGAGGTCGTTCCCGCTGCACAGATGCATGCGCCAGGGCCTCCTGCAGATAATTCACTATGGTTTATTGCGCTATCTCTAATAGCACCCGAGATATCACCAGATATATATTGGATTTTCCCCTGACCCTGAGTGTCCGGCCCCATGAGACTGTTGTTTTCTCGGCCCCTGGTCGTCCGAGGTCGTTCCCGCTGCACAGATTCATGCGCCAGGGCCTCCTACAAGTAATGCACTTTGATTTATTGCGCTATCTGTAATAGCACCCGAGATATCACCAGATATATATTGGATTTTTCCCTGACCCTCAGTGCCCGGCCCCATGAGACGGTGGTTGTCTCGCCCCTGGTGGTCCGAGGTCGTTCCCGCTGCACAGATTCATGCGCCAGTGCCTTCTACAGACAATGCACTTTGATTTATTGCGCTATCTGTAATAGCAGCCGAGATATCACCAGATATATATTGGATTTTTCACTGACCCTGAGTGTCCGGCCCCATGAGACGGTTGTTTTCTCGGCCCCTGGTGGTCCGAGGTCGTTCCCGCTGCACAGATTCGTGCGCCAGGGCCTCCTACAGACAATGCACTTTGATTTATTGCGCTATCTCTAATAGCACCCAAGATATCACCAGATATATATAGGATTTTTCCCTGACCCTGACTGTCCGGCCCCATGAGACGGTGATTTTCTCGGCCCGTACGGGTCCGAGGTCGTTCCCGTTGCACAGATTCATGCGCCAGGGCCTCCTGCAGATAATTCACTTTGATTTATTGCGCTATCTCTAATAGCACCCAAGATATCACCAGATATATATTGGATTTTCCCATTGACCCTGAGTGTCCGGCCCCATGAGACTGTGGTTTTCTCGGCCCCTGGTGGTCCGAGGTCGTTCCCGTTGCACAGATTCATGCGCCAGGGCCTCCTGCAGATAATTGACTTTGGTTTATTGCGCTATCTCTAATAGCACCCGAGATATAACCAGATATATATTGGATTTTCCCCTGACCTTGAGTGTCCGGCCCCATGAGACTGTGGTTTTCTCGGCCCCTGGTGGTCCGAGGTCGTTTCCGCTGCACAGATTCTTGCGCCAGGGCCTCCTACAGACAATGCACTTTGATTTATTGCGCTATCTGTAATAGCACCCGAGATATCACCACATATATATTGTAATTTTCCCTGACCCAGAGTGTCCGGCCCCATGAGACGGTGGTTTTCTCTGCCCCTGGTGGTCCGAGGTCGTTCCCGCTTCACAGATTCATGCGCCAGGGACTCCTACAGACAATGCACTTTGATTTATTGCGCTATCTGTAATAGCACCCGAGATATCACCAGATATATATTGGATATTTCCCTCACCCTGAGTGTCCAGCCCCATCAGACGGTGGTTTTCTCGGCCCCTGGTGGACCGAGGTCGTTCCCGCTGCACAGATTCATGCGCCTGAGCCTCCTGCAGATAATTCACTTTGATTTATTTCGCTATCTGTAATAGGACCCGAGATATCACCAGATATATATTGGATTTTCCCCAGACACTGAGTGTTCGGCGCCATGTGACTGTAGTTTTCTCGGCCCCTGGTGGTCCGAGGTCGTTCCCGCTGCACAGATTCATGCGCCAGGGCCTCCTACAGACAATGCAATTTGATTTATTGCGCTATCTGTAATAGCACCCGAGACATCACCAGATATATATTGGATTTTTCACTGACCCAGAGTGTCCGGCCCCATGAGACGGTGGTTTTCTCGGCCCCTGGCGGTCCGAGGTCGTTCCCGCTGCACAGATGCATGCGCCAGGGCCTCCTGCAGATAATTCACTATGGTTTATTGCGCTATCTCTAATAGCACCCGAGATATCACCAGATATATATTGGATTTTCCCCTGACCCTGAGTGTCCGGCCCCATGAGACTGTGGTTTTCTCGGCCCCTGGTCGTCCGAGATCGTTCCCGCTGCACAGATTCATGCGCCAGGGCCTCCTACAAGTAATGCACTTTGATTTATTGCGCTATCTGTAATAGCAGCCGAGATATCACCAGATATATATTGGATTTTTCCCTGACCCTCAGTGCCCGGCCCCATGAGACGGGGGTTGTCTCGCCCCTGGTGGTCCGAGGTCGTTCCCGCTGCACAGATTCATGCGCCAGTGCCTTCTACAGACAATGCACTTTGATTTATTGCGCTATCTGTAATAGCAGCCGAGATATCACCAGATATATATTGGATTTTTCACTGACCCTGAGTGTCCGGCCCCATGAGACGGTTGTTTTCTCGGCCCCTGGTGGTCCGAGGTCGTTCCCGCTGCACAGATTCGTGCGCCAGGGCCTCCTACAGACAATGCACTTTGATTTATTGCGCTATCTCTAATAGCACCCAAGATATCACCAGATATATATAGGATTTTTCCCTGACCCTGACTGTCCGGCCCCATGAGACGGTGATTTTCTCGGCCCGTACGGGTCCGAGGTCGTTCCCGTTGCACAGATTCATGCGCCGGGGCCTCCTTCAGAAAATGCACTTTGATTTATTGCGCTATATGTAATAGCAGCCGAGATATCACCAGATATATATTGGATTTTCCCCTGACCCTGAGTGTCCGGCCCCATGAGACTGTTGTTTTCTCGGCCCCTGGTCGTCCGAGGTCGTTCCCGCTGCACAGATTCATGCGCCAGGGCCTCCTACAAGTAATGCACTTTGATTTATTGCGCTATCTGTAATAGCACCCGAGATATCACCAGATATATATTGGATTTTTCCCTGACCCTCAGTGCCCGGCCCCATGAGACGGTGGTTGTCTCGCCCCTGGTGGTCCGAGGTCGTTCCCGCTGCACAGATTCATGCGCCAGTGCCTTCTACAGACAATGCACTTTGATTTATTGCGCTATCTGTAATAGCAGCCGAGATATCACCAGATATATATTGGATTTTTCACTGACCCTGAGTGTCCGGCCCCATGAGACGGTTGTTTTCTCGGCCCCTGGTGGTCCGAGGTCGTTCCCGCTGCACAGATTCGTGCGCCAGGGCCTCCTACAGACAATGCACTTTGATTTATTGCGCTATCTCTAATAGCACCCAAGATATCACCAGATATATATAGGATTTTTCCCTGACCCTGACTGTCCGGCCCCATGAGACGGTGATTTTCTCGGCCCGTACGGGTCCGAGGTCGTTCCCGTTGCACAGATTCATGCGCCAGGGCCTCCTGCAGATAATTCACTTTGATTTATTGCGCTATCTCTAATAGCACCCAAGATATCACCAGATATATATTGGATTTTCCCATTGACCCTGAGTGTCCGGCCCCATGAGACTGTGGTTTTCTCGGCCCCTGGTGGTCCGAGGTCGTTCCCGTTGCACAGATTCATGCGCCAGGGCCTCCTGCAGATAATTGACTTTGGTTTATTGCGCTATCTCTAATAGCACCCGAGATATAACCAGATATATATTGGATTTTCCCCTGACCTTGAGTGTCCGGCCCCATGAGACTGTGGTTTTCTCGGCCCCTGGTGGTCCGAGGTCGTTTCCGCTGCACAGATTCTTGCGCCAGGGCCTCCTACAGACAATGCACTTTGATTTATTGCGCTATCTGTAATAGCACCCGAGATATCACCACATATATATTGTAATTTTCCCTGACCCAGAGTGTCCGGCCCCATGAGACGGTGGTTTTCTCTGCCCCTGGTGGTCCGAGGTCGTTCCCGCTTCACAGATTCATGCGCCAGGGACTCCTACAGACAATGCACTTTGATTTATTGCGCTATCTGTAATAGCACCCGAGATATCACCAGATATATATTGGATATTTCCCTCACCCTGAGTGTCCAGCCCCATCAGACGGTGGTTTTCTCGGCCCCTGGTGGACCGAGGTCGTTCCCGCTGCACAGATTCATGCGCCTGAGCCTCCTGCAGATAATTCACTTTGATTTATTTCGCTATCTGTAATAGGACCCGAGATATCACCAGATATATATTGGATTTTCCCCAGACACTGAGTGTTCGGCGCCATGTGACTGTAGTTTTCTCGGCCCCTGGTGGTCCGAGGTCGTTCCCGCTGCACAGATTCATGCGCCAGGGCCTCCTACAGACAATGCAATTTGATTTATTGCGCTATCTGTAATAGCACCCGAGACATCACCAGATATATATTGGATTTTTCACTGACCCAGAGTGTCCGGCCCCATGAGACGGTGGTTTTCTCGGCCCCTGGCG
The DNA here is from genome assembly GCF_051020985.1 of Nomia melanderi. Classification (NCBI taxonomy): domain Eukaryota; kingdom Metazoa; phylum Arthropoda; class Insecta; order Hymenoptera; family Halictidae; genus Nomia; species Nomia melanderi. Next base: position 8,824,552 of record NW_027475130.1, read on the forward strand.
GTCCGAGGTCGTTCCCGCTGCACAGATGCATGCGCCAGGGCCTCCTGCAGATAATTCACTATGGTTTATTGCGCTATCTCTAATAGCACCCGAGATATCACCAGATATATATTGGATTTTCCCCTGACCCTGAGTGTCCGGCCCCATGAGACTGTGGTTTTCTCGGCCCCTGGTCGTCCGAGATCGTTCCCGCTGCACAGATTCATGCGCCAGGGCCTCCTACAAGTAATGCACTTTGATTTATTGCGCTATCTGTAATAGCAGCCGAGATATCACCAGATATATATTGGATTTTTCCCTGACCCTCAGTGCCCGGCCCCATGAGACGGGGGTTGTCTCGCCCCTGGTGGTCCGAGGTCGTTCCCGCTGCACAGATTCATGCGCCAGTGCCTTCTACAGACAATGCACTTTGATTTATTGCGCTATCTGTAATAGCAGCCGAGATATCACCAGATATATATTGGATTTTTCACTGACCCTGAGTGTCCGGCCCCATGAGACGGTTGTTTTCTCGGCCCCTGGTGGTCCGAGGTCGTTCCCGCTGCACAGATTCGTGCGCCAGGGCCTCCTACAGACAATGCACTTTGATTTATTGCGCTATCTCTAATAGCACCCAAGATATCACCAGATATATATAGGATTTTTCCCTGACCCTGACTGTCCGGCCCCATGAGACGGTGATTTTCTCGGCCCGTACGGGTCCGAGGTCGTTCCCGTTGCACAGATTCATGCGCCGGGGCCTCCTTCAGAAAATGCACTTTGATTTATTGCGCTATATGTAATAGCACCCGAGATATCACCAGATATATGCTGCATTTTTACATGACCTTGGGTGACGGATTCCGAATATCACTAATTATCTCGGCCCCTGGTGGTCCGAGGTCGTTCCCGCTGCACAGATACATGCGCCAGGGCCTCCTACAGACAATGCACTTTGATTTATTGCGCTATCTGTAATAGCACCCGAGATATCACCAGATATATGCTGCATTTTTACATGACCTTGGGTGACGGATTCCGAATATCACTAATTTTCTCGGCCCCTGGTGGTCCGAGGTCGTTCCTGCTGCACAGATTCATGCGCCAGGGCCTCCTGCAGATAATTCACTTTGGTTTATTGCGCTATCTCTAATAGCACCCGAGATATCACCAGATATATATTAGATTTTTCCCTGACCCTGAGTGTCCGGCCCCATGAGACGGTGGTTTTCTCGGCCCCTGGTGGTCCGAGGTCGTTCCCGCTGCACAGATTCATGCGCCAGGGCCTCCTGCAGATAATTCAGTTTCGTTTATTGCGCTATCTCTAATAGCACCCGAGATATCACCAGATATATATTGTATTTTTCCGTTACCCTGAGTGTCCGGCCCCATGAGACGGTGGTTTTCTCGGCCCCTGGTGGTCCTAGGTCGTTCCCGCTGCACAGATGCATGCGCCAGGGCGTCCTGCAGATAATTCCCTTTGGCTTATTGCGCTATCTCTAATAGCACCCGAGATATCACCAGATATATATTGGATTTTCCCCTGACCCTGAGTGGCCGGCCCCATGAGACGGTGGTCTTCTCGGCCCCTGGTGGTCAGAGGTCGTTCCCGCTGCCCAGATTCATGCGCCATGGCCTCCTACTGACAATGCACTTTGATTTATTGCGCTATCTGTAATAGCACCCGAGATATCACCAGATATATATTGGATTTTCCCCAGACCCTGAGTGTCCGGCCGCATGAGACTGTAGTTTTCTCGGCCCCTGGTGGTCCGAGGTCGTTCCCGCTGCACACATTCATGCGCCAGGGCCTCCTACAGACAATGCACTTTGATTTATTGCGCTATCTGTAATAGCACCCGAGATATCACCACATATATATTGGATTTTTCCCTGACCCAGATTGTCCGGCCCCATGTGACTGTGGTTTTCTCGGCCCCTGGTGGTCCGAGGTCGTTCCCGTTGCACAGATTCATGCGCCAGGGCCTCCTGCAGATAATTCACTTTGGTTTATTGCGCTATCTCTAATAGCACCCGAGATATCACCAGATATATATTGGATTTTGCCCTGACGCTGAGTGTCCGGCCCCATGAGACTGTGGTTTTCTCGGCTCCTGGTGGTCCGAGGTCGTTCCCGTTGCACAGATTCATGCGCCAGGGCCTCCTGCAGATAATTCACTTTGGTTTATTGCGCTATCTCTAATAGCACCCGAGATATCACCAGATATATATTGGATTTTCCCCTCACCCTGAGTGTCCGGCCCCATGGGACTGTGGTTTTCTCGGCCCCTGGTGGTCCGAGGTCGTTCCCGCCTCACAGATTCATGCGCCAGGGCCTCCTACAGACAATGCACTTTGATTTATTGCGCTATCTCTAACAGCACCCAAGATATCACCAGATATATATTGGATTTTTCCCTGACCCTGAGTGTCCGGCCCCATGAGACTGTGGTTTTTTCGGCCCCTGGTGGTCCGAGGTTGTTTCCGTTGCACAGATTCATGCGCCAGGGCCTCCTGCAGATAATTCACTTTGATTTATTGCGCTATCTGTAATAGCACCCGAGATATCACCAGATATATATTGGATTTTTCCCTGACCCTGAGTGTCCGGCCCCATGAGACTGCGGTTTTCTCGGCCCCTGGTGGTCCGAGGTCGTTCCCGCTGCACACATTCATGCGCCAGGGCCTCCTGCAGATAATTCACTTTGGTTTATTGCGCTATCTGTAATAGCACCCGAGATATCACCAGATATATATTGGATATTTCCCTCACCCTGAGTGTCCAGCCCCATGAGACGGTGGTTTTCTCGGCCCCTGGTGGACCGAGGTCGTTCCCGCTGCACAGATTCATGCGCCAGGGCCTCCTGCAGATAATTCACTTTGATTTATTTCCCTATCTGTAATAGGACCCGATATATCACCAGATATATATTGGATTTTCCCCAGACCCTGAGTGTCCGGCCGCATGAGACTGTAGTTTTCTCGGCCCCTGGTGGTCCGAGGTCGTTCCCGCTGCACAGATTCATGCGCCAGGGCCTCCTGCAGATAATTCACTTTCGGTTATTGCGCTATCTCTAATAGCACCCGAGATATCACCGGATATATATTGGATTTTTCCCTTACCCTGAGTGTCCGGCCCCATGAGACGGTGGTTTTCCCGGCCCCTGGTGGTCCTAGGTCGTTCCCGCTGCACAGATGCATGCGCCAGGGCCTCCTGCAGATAATTCCCTTTGGCTTATTGCGCTATCTCTAATAGCACCCGAGATATCACCAGATATATATTGGATTTTCCACTGACCCTGAGTGTCCGGCCCCATGAGACGGTGGTCTTCTCGGCCCCTGGTGGTCCGAGGTCGTTCCCGCTGCCCAGATTCATGCGCCACGGCCTCCTACTGACAATGCACTTTGATTTATTGCGCTATCTGTAATAGCACCCAAGATATCACCAGATATATATAGGATTTTCCCTGACCCTGACGGTCCGGCCCCATGAGACGGTGATTTTCTCGGCCCCTACGGGTCCGACGACGTTCCCGCTGCACAGATTCATGCGCCAGGGCCTCCTGCAGATAATTCACTTTGGTTTATTTCGCTATCTCTAACAGCACCCAAGATATCACCAGATATATATTGGATTTTTCCCTGACCCTGAGTGTCCGGCCCCATGAGACTGTGGTTTTTTCGGCCCCTGGTGGTCCGAGGTCGTTCCCGTTGCACAGATTCATGCGCCAGGGCCTCCTGCAGATAATTCACTTTGATTTATTGCGCTATCTGTAATAGCACCCGAGATATCACCAGATATATATTGAATTTTTCACTGACCCTAAGTGTCCGGCCCCTCGGGACGCTGGTTTTCTCGGCCCCTGGTGGTCCGAGGTCGTTCCCGCTTCCCAGATTCATGCGCCAGGGCCTCCTGCAGATAATTCACATTGGTTTATTGCGCTACCTCTAATAGCACCCGAGATATCACCAGATATATATTGGATTTTCCCCTGACCCTGAGTGTCCGGCCCCATGAGACGGTGATTTTCTCGGCCCCTGGTGGTCCGAGGTCGTTCCCGCTGCACAGATTCATGCGTCAGGGCCTCCTGCAGACAATGCACTTTGATTTATCGCGCTATCTCTAATGGCACCTGATATATCACCAGATATATGATGGATTTTTCCCTGACCCTGAGTGTCCGGCCCCATGAGACGGTGGTTTTCTCGGACCCTGGTCGTCCGTGGTCGTTCCCGCTGCGCAGAATCATGCGCCACGGCTTCCTGCAGATAATTCACTTTGGTTTATTGCGCTATCTCTAATAGCAGCCGAGATATCACCAGATATATATTGGATTTTCCCCTGACCTTGAGTGTCCGGCCCCATGAGACTGTGGTTTTCTCGGCCCCTGGTGGTCCGAGGTCGTTTCCGCTGCACAGATTCATGCGCCAGGGCCTCCTACAGACAATGCACTTTGATTTATTGCGCTATCTGTAATAGCACCCGAGATATCACCAGATATATGCTGCATTTTTACATGACCTTGGGTGACGGATTCCGAATATCACCAATTTTCTCGGCCCCTGGTGGTCCGAGGTCGATCCCGCTGCACAGATACATGCGCCAGGGCCTCCTACAGACAATGCACTTTGATTTATTGCGCTATCTGTAATAGCACCCGAGATATCACCAGATATATGCTGCATTTTTACATGACCTTGGGTGACGGATTCCGAATATCACTAATTTTCTCGGCCCCTGGTGGTCCGAGGTCGTTCCTGCTGCACAGATTCAGTCGCCAGGGCCTCCTACAGACAATGCACTTTGATTTATTGCGGTATCTCTAATAGCACCCTAGATATCACCAGATATATATTGGGTTTTTCCCTGACCCTTACAGTCCGGCCCCATGAGACGGTGATTTTCTCGGCCCCTGGTGGTCCGAGGTCGTTCCCGTTGCACAGATTCATGCGCCAGGGCCTCCTGCAGATAATTGACTTTGGTTTATTGCGCTATCTCTAATAGCACCCGAGATATAACCAGATATATATTGGATTTTCCCCTGACCTTGAGTGTCCGGCCCCATGAGACTGTGGTTTTCTCGGCCCCTGGTGGTCCGAGGTCGTTTCCGCTGCACAGATTCTTGCGCCAGGGCCTCCTACAGACAATGCACTTTGATTTATTGCGCTATCTGTAATAGCACCCGAGATATCACCAGATATATGCTGCATTTTTACATGACCTTGGGTGACGGATTCCGAATATCACCAATTTTCTCGGCCCCTGGTGGTCCGAGGTCGTTCCCGCTGCACAGATACATGCGCCAGGGCTTCCTACAGACAATGCACTTTGATTTATTGCGCTATCTGCAATAGCACCCGAGATATCACCAGATATATGCTGCATTTTTTCATGACCTTGGGTGACGGATTCCGAATATCACTAATTTTCTCGGCCCCTGGTGGTCCGAGGTCGTTCCTGCAGCACAGATTCATTCGCCAGGGCCTCCTACAGACAATGCACTTTGATTTATTGCGGTATCTCTAATAGCACCCTAGATATCACCAGATATATATTGGGTTTTTCCCTGACCCTTACAGTCCGGCCCCATGAGACGGTGATTTTCTCGGCCCCTGGTGGTCCGAGGTCGTTCCCGCTGCACAGAATCATGCGCCAGGGCTTCCTGCAGACAATTCACTTTGGTTTATTGCGCTATCACTAATAGCACCCGAGATATCACCAGATATATATTGGATTTTTCACTGACCCTGAGTGTCCGGCCCCATGAGACTGTGGTTTTCTCGGCGCCTGGTGGTCCGAGGTCGTTCCCGCTGCACAGATTCATGCGCCATGGCCTCCTACAGACAATGCGCGTTGGTTTATTGCGCTATCTGTAATAGCACCCGAGATATCACCAGATATATATTGGATTTTTCACTGACCCTGAGTGTCCGGCCCCATGAGACTGTGGTTTTCTCGGCCCCTGGTCGTCCGAGGTCGTTCCCGCTGCACAGATTCATGCGCCAGGGCCTCCTACAAGTAATGCACTTTGATTTATTGCGCTATCTGTAATAGCACCCGAGATATCACCAGATATATATTGGATTTTGCCCTGACCCTGAGTGTCCGGCCCCATGAGACTGTGGTTTTTTCGGCCCCTGGTGGTCCGAGGTCGTTCCCGTTGCACAGATTCATGCGCCAGGGCCTCCTGCAGATAATTCACTTTGGTTTATTGCGCTATCTCTAATAGCACCCGAGATATCACCAGATATATATTAGATTTTTCCCTGACCCTGAGTGTCCGGCCCCATGAGACGGTGGTTTTCTCGGCCCCTGGTGGTCCGAGGTCGTTCCCGCTGCACAGATTCATGCGCCAGGGCCTCCTGCAGATAATTCAGTTTCGTTTATTGCGCTATCTCTAATAGCACCCGAGATATCACCAGATATATATTGTATTTTTCCCTTATCCTGAGTGTCCGGCCCCATGAGACGGTGGTTTTCTCGGCCCCTGGTGGTCCTAGGTCGTTCCCGCTGCACAGATGCATGCGCCAGGGCGTCCTGCAGATAATTCCCTTTGGCTTATTGCGCTATCTCTAATAGCACCCGAGATATCACCAGATATATATTGGATTTTCCCCTGACCCTGAGTGGCCGGCCCCATGAGACGGTGGTCTTCTCGGCCCCTGGTGGTCAGAGGTCGTTCCCGCTGCGCAGATTCATGCGCCACGGCCTCCTACTGACAATGCACTTTGATTTATTGCGCTATCTGTAATAGCACCCGAGATATCACCAGATATATATTGGATATTTCCCTCACCCTGAGTGTCCAGCCCCATGAGACGGTGGTTTTCTCGGCCCCTGGTGGACCGAGGTCGTTCCCGCTGCACAGATTCATGCGCCAGGGCCTCCTGCAGATAATTCACTTTGGTTTATTGCGCTATCTCTAATAGCACCCGAGATATCACCAGATATATATTGGATTTTGCCCTGACCCTGCGTGTCCGGCCCCATGAGACGGTGGTTTTCTCGGCTCCTGGTGGTCCGAGGTCGATCCCGCTGCACAGATTCATGCGCCAGGGCCTCCTACAGACAATGCACTTTGATTTATTTCGCTATCTGTAATAGAACCCGAGATATCACCAGATATATATTGCATTTTCCCCAGACCCTGAGTGTCCGGCCGCATGAGACTGTAGTTTTCTCGGCCCCTGGTGGTCCGAGGTCGTTCCCGCTGCACAGATTCATGCGCCAGGGCCTCCTGCAGATAATTCACTTTGGTTTATTGCGCTATCACTAATAGCACCCGAGATATCACCAGATATATATTGGATTTTCCCCTGACCCTGAGTGTCCGGCCCCATGAGATGGTGGTTTTCTCGGCCCCTGGTGATCCGAGGACGTTCCCGCTGCACAGATTCATGCACCAGGGCCTCTTGCAGACAAATCACTTTGGTTTATTGCGCTATCACTAATAGCACCCGAGATATCACCAGATATATATTGGATTTTCCCCTGACCCTGAGTGTCCGGCCCCATGAGACGGTGGTTTTCTCCGCCCCTGGCGGTCCGAGGTCGTTCCCGCTGCACAGATTCATGCGCCAGGGCCTCCTACAGACAATGCACTTTGATTTATTTCGCTATCTGTAATAGGACCCGAGATATCACCAGATATATATTGGATTTTCCCCAGACCCTGAGTGTCCGGCCGCATGAGACTGTAGTTTTCTCGGCCCCTGGTGGTCCGAGGTCGTTCCCGCTGCACAGATTCATGCGCCAGGGCCTCCTACAGACAATGCACTTTGATTTATTGCGCTATCTGTAATAGCACCCGAGATATCACCACATATATATTGGATTTTTCCCTGACCCAGAGTGTCCGGCCCCATGTGACTGTGGTTTTCTCGGCCCCTGGTGGTCCGAGGTCGTTCCCGTTGCACAGATTCATGCGCCAGGGCCTCCTGCAGATAATTCACTTTGGTTTATTGCGCTATCTCTAATAGCACCCGAGATATCACCAGATATATATTGGATTTTGCCCTGACGCTGAGTGTCCGGCCCCATGAGACTGTGGTTTTCTCGGCTCCTGGTGGTCCGAGGTCGTTCCCGTTGCACAGATTCATGCGCCAGGGCCTCCTGCAGATAATTCACTTTGGTTTATTGCGCTATCTCTAATAGCACCCGAGATATCACCAGATATATATTGGATTTTCCCCTCACCCTGAGTGTCCGGCCCCATGGGACTGTGGTTTTCTCGGCCCCTGGTGGTCCGAGGTCGTTCCCGCCTCACAGATTCATGCGCCAGGGCCTCCTACAGACAATGCACTTTGATTTATTGCGCTATCTCTAACAGCACCCAAGATATCACCAGATATATATTGGATTTTTCCCTGACCCTGAGTGTCCGGCCCCATGAGACTGTGGTTTTTTCGGCCCCTGGTGGTCCGAGGTCGTTCCCGTTGCACAGATTCATGCGCCAGGGCCTCCTGCAGATAATTCACTTTGATTTATTGCGCTATCTGTAATAGCACCCGAGATATCACCAGATATATGCTGCATTTTTTCATGACCTTGGGTGACGGATTCCGAATATCACTAATTTTCTCGGCCCCTGGTGGTCCGAGGTCGTTCCTGCAGCACAGATTCATTCGCCAGGGCCTCCTACAGACAATGCACTTTGATTTATTGCGGTATCTCTAATAGCACCCTAGATATCACCAGATATATATTGGGTTTTTCCCTGACCCTTACAGTCCGGCCCCATGAGACGGTGATTTTCTCGGCCCCTGGTGGTCCGAGGTCGTTCCCGCTGCACAGAATCATGCGCCAGGGCTTCCTGCAGACAATTCACTTTGGTTTATTGCGCTATCACTAATAGCACCCGAGATATCACCAGATATATATTGGATTTTTCACTGACCCTGAGTGTCCGGCCCCATGAGACTGTGGTTTTCTCGGCGCCTGGTGGTCCGAGGTCGTTCCCGCTGCACAGATTCATGCGCCATGGCCTCCTACAGACAATGCGCGTTGGTTTATTGCGCTATCTGTAATAGCACCCGAGATATCACCAGATATATATTGGATTTTCCCCTGACCCTGAGTGTCCGGCCCCATGAGACGGTGGTTTTCTCGGCCCCTGGTGGTCCGAGGTCGTTCCCGCTGCACAGATTCATGCGCCAGGGCCTCCTACAGACAATGCACTTTGATTTATTGCTCTATCTGTAATAGCACCCGAGATATCACCAGATATATATTGGATTTTCCCCTGACCCTGAGTGTCCGGCCCCATGAGACTGTGGTTTTCTCGGCCCCTGGTGGTCCGAGGTCGTTCCCGCTGCACAGATTCATGTGCCAGGGCCTCCTACAGACAATGCACTTTGATTTATTGCGCTATCTGTAATAGCACCCGCGATATCACCAGATAAATATTGGATATTTCCCTCACCCTGAGTGTCCAGCCCCATGAGACGGTGGTTTTCTCGGCCCCTGGTGGACCGAGGTCGTTCCCGCTGCACAGATTCATGTGCCAGGGCTTCCTACAGACAATGCACTTTGATTTATTTGGCTATCTGTAATAGGAACCGAGATATCACCAGATATATATTGGATTTTCCCCAGACCCTGAGTGTCCGGCCGCATGAGACTGTAGTTTTCTCGGCCCCTGGTGGTCCGAGGTCGTTCCCGCTGCACAGATTCATGCGCCAGGGCCTCCTACAGACAATGCACTTTGATTTATTGCGCTATCTGTAATAGCACCCGCGATATCACCAGATAAATATTGGATATTTCCCTCACCCTGAGTGTCCAGCCCCATGAGACGGTGGTTTTCTCGGCCCCTGGTGGACCGAGGTCGTTCCCGCTGCACAGATTCATGCGCCAGGGCATCCTGCAGATAATTCACTTTGATTTATTTCCTTATCTGTAATAGGACCCGAGATATCACCAGATATATATTGGATTTTCCCCTGACCCTGAGTGTCCGGCCCCATGAGACGGTGGTTTTCTCAGCCCCTGGTGGTCCGAGGTCGTTCCCGCTGCACAGATTCATGTGCCAGGGCCTCCTACAGACAATGCACTTTGATTTATTTGGCTATCTGTAATAGGAACCGAGATATCACCAGATATATATTGGATTTTCCCCTGACCACGAGTGTCCGGCCCCATGAGACTGTGGTTTTCTCGGCCCCTGGTGGTCCGAGGTCGTTCCCGCTGCACAGATTCGTGCGCCAGGGCCTCCTACAGACAATGCACTCTGATTTATTGCGCTATCTGTAATAGCACCCGAGATATCACCAGATATTTGATGCATTTTTACATGACCTTGGGTGACGGATTCCGAATATCACTAATTTTCTCGGCCCCTGGTGGTCCGAGGTCGTTCCTGCTCCACAGATTCATTCGCCAGGGCCTCATACAGACAATGCACTTTGATTTATTGCGGTATCTCTAATAGCACCCTAGATATCACCAGATATATATTGGGTTTTTCCCTGACCCTTACAGTCCGGCCCCATGAGACGGTGATTTTCTCGGCCCCTGGTGGACCGAGGTCGTTCCCGCTGCACAGAATCATGCGCCAGGGCTTCCTGCAGACAATGCACTTTGATTTATTGCGCTATCTGTAATAGCACCCGAGATATCACCACATATATATTGGATTTTTCCCTGACCCAGAGTGTCCGGCCCCATGAGACGGTGGTTTTCTCGGCCCCTGGTGGTCCGAGGTCGTTCCCGCTTCACAGATTCATGCGCCAGGGCCTCCTACAGACAATGCACTTTGATTTATTGCGCTATCTGTAATAGCACCCGAGATATCACCACATATATATTGGATTTTTCAATGACCCAGAGTGTCCGGGCCCATGAGACGGTGGTTTTCTCGGCCCCTGGCGGTCCGAGGTCGTTCCCGCTGCACAGATGCATGCGCCAGGGCCTCCTGCAGATAATTCACTTTGGTTTATTGCGCTATCTCTAATAGCACCCGAGATATCACCAGATATATATTGGATTATGCCCTGACCATGAGTGTCCGGCCGCATGAGACTGTAGTTTTCTCGGCCCCTGGTGGTCCGAGGTCGTTCCCGCTGCACAGATTCATGCGCCAGGGCCTCCTACAGACAATGCACTTTGATTTATTGCGCTATCTGTAATAGCACCCGCGATATCACCAGATAAATATTGGATATTTCCCTCACCCTGAGTGTCCAGCCCCATGAGACGGTGGTTTTCTCGGCCCCTGGTGGACCGAGGTCGTTCCCGCTGCACAGATTCATGCGCCAGGGCATCCTGCAGATAATTCACTTTGATTTATTTCCTTATCTGTAATAGGACCCGAGATATCACCAGATATATATTGGATTTTCCCCTGACCCTGAGTGTCCGGCCCCATGAGACGGTGGTTTTCTCAGCCCCTGGTGGTCCGAGGTCGTTCCCGCTGCACAGATTCATGTGCCAGGGCCTCCTACAGACAATGCACTTTGATTTATTTGGCTATCTGTAATAGGAACCGAGATATCACCAGATATATATTGGATTTTCCCCTGACCACGAGTGTCCGGCCCCATGAGACTGTGGTTTTCTCGGCCCCTGGTGGTCCGAGGTCGTTCCCGCTGCACAGATTCGTGCGCCAGGGCCTCCTACAGACAATGCACTCTGATTTATTGCGCTATCTGTAATAGCACCCGAGATATCACCAGATATTTGATGCATTTTTACATGACCTTGGGTGACGGATTCCGAATATCACTAATTTTCTCGGCCCCTGGTGGTCCGAGGTCGTTCCTGCTCCACAGATTCATTCGCCAGGGCCTCATACAGACAATGCACTTTGATTTATTGCGGTATCTCTAATAGCACCCTAGATATCACCAGATATATATTGGGTTTTTCCCTGACCCTTACAGTCCGGCCCCATGAGACGGTGATTTTCTCGGCCCCTGGTGGACCGAGGTCGTTCCCGCTGCACAGAATCATGCGCCAGGGCTTCCTGCAGACAATGCACTTTGATTTATTGCGCTATCTGTAATAGCACCCGAGATATCACCACATATATATTGGATTTTTCAATGACCCAGAGGGTCCGGGCCCATGAGACGGTGGTTTTCTCGGCCCCTGGCGGTCCGAGGTCGTTCCCGCTGCACAGATGCATGCGCCAGGGCCTCCTGCAGATAATTCACTTTGGTTTATTGCGCTATCTCTAATAGCACCCGAGATATCACCAGATATATATTGGATTATGCCCTGACCATGAGTGTCCGGCCCCATGAGACTGTGGTTTTCTCGGCCCCTGGTGGTCCGAGGTTGTTCCCGCTGCACAGATTCATGCGCCAGGGCCTCCTACAGACAATGCACTTTGATTTATTGCTCTATCTGTAATAGCACCCGAGATATCACCAGATATATATTGGATTTTCCCCTGACCCTGAGTGTCCGGCCCCATGAAACTGTGGTTTTCTCGGCCCCTGGTGGTCCGAGGTCGTTCCCGCTGCACAGATTCATGCGCCAGGGCCTCCTACAGATAACTCACTTTGGTTTATTGCGCTATCTATAATAGCACCCGAGATATCACCAGATATATATTGGATTTTTCCCTGACCCTGAGTGTCCGGCCCCATGAGACGGTAGTTTTCTCGGCCCCTGGTGGTCCGAGGTCGTTCCCGCTGCACAGATTCATGCGCCAGGGCCTCCTGCAGATAATTCACTTTAGTTTATTGCGCTATCTGTAATAGCACCCGAGATATCACCAGATATATATTGGATTTTTCCCTGCCCCTGACAGTCCGGCCCCATGCGACGGTGATTTTCTCGGCCCCTGGTGGTCCGAGGTCGTTCCCGCTGCACCGAATCATGCGCCAGGGCTTCCGGGAGACAATGCACTTTGATTTATCGCGCTATCTGTAATAGCACCCGAGATATCACCAGATATATGCTGGTTTTTTGCATGACCTTGGGTGACGGATTCCGAATATCTGTAATTTTCTCGCCCCCTGGTGGTCCGAGGTCGTTCCTGCTGCACAGATTCATTCGCCAGTGCCTCCTACAAACATTGCACATTGATTTATTGCGCTATCTCTAATAGCACCCGAGATATCACCAGATATATATTGGATTTTCCCCTGAACCTGAGTGTCCGGCCCCATGAGATGGTGGTTTTCTCGGCCCCTGGTGATCCGAGGTCGTTCCCGCTGCACAGATTCATGCACCAGGGCCTCTTGCAGACAATTCACTTTGGTTTATTGCGCTATCACTAATGGCACCCGAGATATCACCAGATATATATCGGATTTTTCACTGACCCTGAGTGTCCTGCCCCATGAGACTGTGGTTTTCTCGGCCCCTGGTGGTCCGAGGTCGTTCCCGTTGCACCGATTCATGCGGCAGGGCCTCCTGCAGATAATTCACTTTGGTTTATTGCGCTATCACTCATAGCACCCGAGATATCACCAGATATATATTGGATTTTCCCCTGACCCTGAGTGTCCGGCCCCATGAGACGGTGGTTTTCTCGGCCCCTGGTGGTCCGAGGTCGTTCCCGCTGCACAGATTCATGCGCCAGGGCCTCCTACAGACAATGCACTTTGATTTATTTCGCTATCTGTAATAGGAACCGAGATATCACCAGATATATATTGGATTTTCCCCAGACCCTGAGTGTCCCGCCGCATGAGACTGTAGTTTTCTCGGCCCCTGGTGGTCCGAGGTCGTTCCCGCTGGCCAGATTCATGCGCCAGGGCCTGCTACAGACAATGCACTTTGATTTATTGCGCTATCTGTAATAGCACCCGCGATATCACCAGATATATATTGGATTATTCCCTGACCCTGAGTGTCCGGCCCCATGAGACGGTGGTTTTCTCGGCCCGTGGTGGTCCGAGGTCATTCCCGCTGCACAGATTCATGCGCCAGGGCCTCCTACAGACAATGCACTTTGATTTATTGCGCTATCTGTAATAGCACCCGAGATATCACCAGATATATATTTGATTTTTCCCAGACCCTGAGTGTCCGGCCCCATGAGACGGTGGTTTTCTTGGCCCCTGGTGGTCCGAGATCGTTCCCGCTGCACAGATACATGCGCCAGGGCCCCCAGCAGATAATTCAGTTTGGTTTAGTGCGGTATCTGTAAGAGCACCCGAGATATCACCAGATATATATTGGATTTTTCCCCGACCCTGAGTGTCCGACCCCATGTGTCGATGGTTTTCTCGTTCCCTCGTGGTCCGAGTACGATCCCGCTGAACAGATTCATGCGCCAGGGTTTCCTGCAGACAATTCCATTTGGTTTATTGCGCTATCTCTAAAAGCACCCGAGATATCACCAGATATATATTGGATTTTTCCCTGACCCTGAGTGTCCGGCCCCATGAGACGGTGGTTTTCTCGGCCCGTGGTGGTCCGAGGTCGTTCCCGCTCCACAGATTCATGCGCCAGGGCCTCCTGCAGATAATTCACTTTGGTTTATTGCGCTATCTCTAAAAGCACCCGAGATATCACCAGATATATATTGGATTTTTCCCTCACCCTGAGTGTCCGGCCCCATGAGACTGTGGTTTTCTCGGCCCCTGGTTGTCCGAGGTCGTTCACGCTGGCCAGATTCATGCGACAGGGTCTCCTACAGACCAGGCACTTTGATTTATTGCGCTATCTGAAACAGCACCCGAGATATCACTAGATATATATTGGATTTTTCAGTGACCCTGAGTGTCCGGCCCCATGAGACGGTGGTTTTCTCGGCCCGTGGTGGTCCGAGGGCTTTCCCGCTTGCCAGATTCATGCGCCAGGGCCTCCTACAGACAATGCTCTTTGATTTATTGCGCTATCTCTAATAGCACCCGAGATATCACCAGGAATATATTGGATTTTCCCCTGTCCCTGAGTGTCCGGCCCCATGAGACGGTGGTGTTCTCGGCCCCTGGTGGTCCGAGGTCGTTCCCGCTGCACAGATGCATGCGCCAGGGCCTCCTGCAGATAATTCACTTTGGTTTATGGCGCTATCTCTAATAGCACCCGAGATATCACCAGATATATATTGGATTTTTCCCTGACCCTGAGTGTCCGGCCCCATGAGACGGTGGTTTTCTCGGCCCCTGGTGGTCCGAGGTCGTTCCCGCTGCACAGATTCATGCGCCAGGGCCTCCTACAGACAACGCACTTTGATTTGTTGCGCTATCTGTAATAGCACCCGAGATATCACCAGATATATATTGCATTTTTCCCTGACCCTGTGTGTCCGGCCCCATGAGACTGTGGTTTTCTCGGCCCCTCGTGTTCCAAGGTCATTCCCGCTGGCCAGATTCATGCGCCAGGGCCTCCTACAGACAATGCACTTTGATTTATTGCGCTATCTCTAATAGCACCCGAGATATCACTAGATATATATTGGATTTTCCCCTGACCCTGAGTGTCCGGCCCCATGAGACGGTAGTTTTCTCGGTCCCTCGTGGTCCGAGGTCGATCCCGCTGCACAGATTCATGCGCCAGGGCCTCCTACAGACAATGCACTTTGATTTATTGCGCTATCTGTAATAGCACCCGAGATATCACCAGATATATATTTGATTTTTCCCAGACCCTGAGTGTCCGGCCCCATGAGACGGTGGTTTTCTTGGCCCCTGGTGGTCCGAGATCGTTCCCGCTGCACAGATTCATGCGCCAGGGCCTCCTGCAGATAACTCACTTTGGTTTATTGCGCTTTCTCTAATAGCACCCGAGATATCACCAGATATATATTGAATTTTCCCCTGACCCTCAGTGTCCGGTCCCCTGTGACTGTGGTTTTCTCGGCCCCTGGTGGACCGAGGTCGTTCCCGCTGCCCAGATTCATGCGCCAGGGCCTCCTACAGACAATGCACATTGATTTATTGCGCTATCTCTAATAGCACCCGAGATATCACCAGATATATATTGGATTTTTCCCTGACCCTGAGTGTCCGGCCCAATGAGACGGTGGTTCTCTTGGCCCCTGGTGGTCCGAGGTCGTTCCCTCTGCACAGATGCATGCGCCAGGGCCTCCTGAAGATAATCCAATTTGGTTTATTGCGCTATCTCTAATAGCACCCGAGATATCACCAGATATATATTGGATTTTCCCCTGACCCTGAGTGTCCGGCCCCATGAGACGGTGGTTTTCTCGGCGCCTGGTGGTCCGAGGTCGCTCCCGCTGCACAGATGCATGCGCCAGGGCCTCCTGCAGACAATTCACTTTGGTTTATTGCGCTATCTCTAATAGTACCCGAGATATCACCAGATATATATTGGATTATTCCCTGTCCCTGAGTGTCCGGCCACATGAGACGGTGGTTTTCTCGGCGCCTGGTGGTCCGAGGTCGTTCGAGCTGCACAGATTCATGCCCCAGGGCCTCCTACATACAAAGAACTTTGATTTGTTGCGCTATCTCTAATAGCAGCCGAGATATCACCAGATATATATTGGATTTTCCCCTGACCCTGAGTGTCCGGCCCCATGAGACGGTGGTTTTCTCGGCCCCTGGTGGTCCGAGGTCGTTCCCGCTGGCCAGATTCATGCGCCAGGGCATTCTACAGACAACGCACTTTGATTTATTGCGCTATCTCTAATGGCACCCGAGATATCACCAGATATATATTGCATTTTTCCCTGACCCTGTGTGTCCGGCCCCATGAGACTGTGGTTTTCTCGGCCCCTCGTGTTCCAAGGTCATTCCCGCTGGCCAGATTCATGCGCCAGGGCCTCCTACAGACAATGCACTTTGATTTATTGCGCTATCTCTAATAGCACCCGAGATATCACCAGATATATATTGGATTTTTCCCTGACCCTGAGTGTCCGGCCCCATGAGACGGTGGTTCTCTTGGCCCCTGGTGGTCCGAGGTCGTTCCCTCTGCACAGATGCATGCGCCAGGGCCTCCTGAAGATAATCCACTTTGGTTTATTGCGCTATCTCTGATAGCACCCGAGATATCACCGGATATATATTGGATTTTCCCCTGACCCTGAGTGTCCGGCCCCATGAGACGGTGGTTTTCTCGGCGCCTGGTTGTCCGAGGTCGCTCCCGCTGCACAGATGCATGCGCCAGGGCCTCCTGCAGATAATTCACTTTGGTTTATTGCGCTATCTCTAATAGCACCCGAGGTATCACCAGATATATATTGGATTATTCCCTGTCCCTGAGTGTCCGGCACCATGAGACGGTGGTGTTCTCGGCCCCTGGTGGTCCGAGGTCGTTCGAGCTGCACAGATTCATGCGCCAGGGCCTCCTACAGACAATGCACTTTGATTTATTGCGCTATCTGTAATAGCACCCGAGATATCACCAGATATATACTGGATTTTTCCCTGACCCTGAGTGTCCGGCCCCATGAGACGGTGGTTTCCTCGGCCCCTGGTGGGCCGAGGACGTTCCCGCTGTCCAGATTCATGCGCCAGGGCCTCCTACAGACAATGCACTTTGATTTATTGCGCTATCTGTAATCGCACCCGAGATATCACCAGATATATATTGGATTTTTCCCTGACCCTGAGTGTCCGGCCCAATGTGTCGGTGGTTTTCTCGGCCCCTGGTTTTCCGAGGTCTTTGCCGCTGCACAGATTCATGCGCCAGGGCCTCCCGCAGACAAAGCACTTTGGTTTATGGCGCTATCTGTAATAGCACCCGAGATATCACCAGATATATATTGGATTTTTTCCCTGAACCTGTGTGTCCGGCCCCATGTGACGGTGGTTGTCTCGGCCCCTGGAGGTCCGAGGTCGTTCCCGCTGCACAGATTCATGCGCCAGGGCCTCCTGCAGATAATTCACTTTCGTTTATTGCGCTACCTCTGATAGCACCCGAGATATCACCAGATATATATTGGATTTTCCCCTGACCCTGAGTGTCCGGCCCCATGAGACTGTGGTTTTCTCGGCCCCTGGTGGTCCGAGGTCGTTCCCGCTGCACAGATTCATGCGCCAGGGCCTCCTACAGACAATGCACTTTGATTTATTGCACTATCTGTAATAGCACCCGAGATATCACCAGATATATATTGGATTTTCCCCTGACCCTGAGTGTCCGGCCCCATGAGACTGTGGTTTTCTCGGCCCCTGGTCGTCCGAGGTCGTTCCCGCTGAACAGATTCATGCGCCAGGGCCTCCTACAGACAATGCACGTTGATTTATTGCGCTATCTGTAATAGCACCCGAGATATCACCACATATATATTGGATTTTTCAATGACCCAGAGTGTCCGGGCCCATGAGACGGTGGTTTTCTCGGCCCCTGGCGGTCCGAGGTCGTTCCCGCTGCACAGATGCATGCGCCAGGGCCTCCTGCAGATAATTCACTTTGGTTTATTGCGCTATCTCTAATAGCACCCGAGATATCACCAGATATATATAGGATTTTTCCCTGACCCTGACAGTCCGGCCCCATGAAACGGTGACTTTCTCGGCCCCTGGTGGTCCGAGGTCGATCCCGCTGCACACATTCATGCGCCAGGGCCTCCTACAAACAATGCACGTTGATTTATTGCGCTATCTGTAATAGCACCCGAGATATCACCAGATATATATTGGATTTTCCCCTGACCCTGAGTGTCCGGCCCCATGAGACTGTGGTTTTCTCGGCCCCTGGTGGTCCGAGGTCGTTCCCGCTGCACAGATTCATGCGCCAGGGCCTCCTACAGATAACTCACTTTGGTTTATTGCGCTATCTATAATAGCACCCGAGATATCACCAGATATATATTGGATTTTTCCCTGACCCTGAGTGTCCGGCCCCATGAGACGGTAGTTTTCTCGGCCCCTGGTGGTCCGAGGTCGTTCCCGCTGCACAGATTCATGCGCCCGGGCCTCCTACAGACAATGCACTTTCGTTTATTGCGCTATCTCTAATAGCACCCGAGATATCACTAGATATATATTGGATTTTCCCCTGACCCTGAGTGTCCGGCCCCATGAGACGGTGGTTTTCTCGGTCCCTCGTGGTCCGAGGTCGTTCCCGCTGCACCGAATCATGCGCCAGGGCTTCCGGGAGACAATGCACTTTGATTTATCGCGCTATCTGTAATAGCACCCGAGATATCACCAGATATATGCTGGTTTTTTGCATGACCTTGGGTGACGGATTCCGAATATCTGTAATTTTCTCGCCCCCTGGTGGTCCGAGGTCGTTCCTGCTGCACAGATTCATTCGCCAGTGCCTCCTACAAACATTGCACATTGATTTATTGCGCTATCTCTAATAGCACCCGAGATATCACCAGATGTATATTTCATTTTTCCCTGACCCTGACAGTCCGGCCTCATGAGACGGTGATATTCTCGGCCCCTGGTGGTCCGAGGTCGATCCCGCTGCACAGATTCATGCGCCAGGGCCTCCTACAGACAATGCACTTTGATTTATTGCGCTGTCTGTAATAGCACCCGAGATATCACCAGATATATATTGAATTTTTCCCCGACCCTGAGTGTCCGGCCCCATGTGTCGGTGGTTTTCTCGGCCCCTGGTGGTCCGAGGTCGATCCCGCTGCACAGATTCATGCGCCAGAGCCCCCTGCAGATAATTCACTGTGATTTATTGCGCTATCTCTAATAGCACCCGAGATATCACCAGATATATATTGGATTTTTCCCTGACCCTGAGTGTCCGGCCCCATGAGACGGTGATTTTCTCGGTCCCTCGTGGCACGAGGTCGACCCCGCTGCACAGATTCATGCGCCATGTTTCCCTGCAAATTATTTACTTTGATTTATTGCGCTATCTGTAATAGCACCCGAGATATCACCAGATATATATTGGATTTTTCCCTGACCCTGAGTGTCCGGCCCTATGAGACGGTAGTTTTCTCGGCCCCTGGTGGTCCCAGGACGTTCCCGCTGCACAGATTCATGCGCTAGGGCCTCCTGCAGACAATGCACATGGATTTATTGCGCTATCTCTAATAGCACCCGAGATATCACCAGATAGATATTTCATTTTTCCCTGACCCTGACAGCCCGGCCTCATGAGACGGTGATTTTCTCGGCCCCTGCTGGTCCGAGGTCGTTCCCGCTGCACAGATTCATGCGCCAGGGCCTCCTGCAGACAATGCAATTTGATTTATTGCGCTATCTGTAATAGCACCCGAGATATCACCAGATATATATAGGATTTTTCCCTGACCCTGACAGTCCGGCCCCATGAAACGGTGACTTTCTCGGCCCCTGGTGGTCCGAGGTCGATCCCGCTGCACACATTCATGCGCCAGGGCCTCCTACAAACAATGCACGTTGATTTATTGCGCTATCTGTAATAGCACCCGAGATATCACCAGATATATATTGGATTTTTCCTTGCCCCTGACAGTCCGGCCCCATGCGACGGTGATTTTCTCGGCCCCTGGTGGTCCGAGGTCGTTCCCGCTGCACCCAATCATGCGCCAGGGCTTCCTGGAGACAATGCACTTTGATTTATCGCGCTATCTGTAATAGCACCCGAGATATCACCAGATATATGCTGGTTTTTTGCATGACCTTGGGTGACGGATTCCGAATATCTGTAATTTTCTCGGCCCCTGGTGGTCCGAGGTCGTTTCCGCTGCACAGATTCATGCGCTAGGGCCTCCTGCAGACAATACACTTTGATTTATTGCGCTATCTGTAATAGCACCCGAGATATCATCAGATATATATTTCATTTTTCCCTGACCCTGACAGTCCGGCCTCATGAGACGGTGATTTTCTCGGCCCCTGGTGGTCCGAGGGCGATCCCGCTGCACAGATTCATGCGCCAGGGCCTCCTACAGACAATGCACTTTGATTTATTGCGCTATCTCTAATAGCACCCGAGATATCACCAGATATATAATGGATTTTTCCCCGACCCTGACAGTCCGGCCCCATGAGACGGTGATAATCTCGGCCCCTGGTGGTCCGAGGTCGTTCCCGCTGCACAGAATCATGCATCAGGGCTTCCTGCAGACAATGCACTTTGATTTATAGCGCTATCTCAAATAGCACCCGAGATATCACCAGATATATATTGGATTTTCCCCTGACCCTGAGTGTCCGGCCCCATGAGACTGTGGTTTTCTCGGCCCCTGGTGGTCCGAGGTCGTTCCCGCTGGCCAGATTCATGCGCCAGTGCCTGCTACAGACAATGCACTTTGATTTATTGCGCTATCTGTAATAGCACCCGCGATATCACCAGATATATATTGGATTATTCCCTGACCCTGAGTGTCCGGCCCCATGAGACGGTGGTTTTCTCGGCCCGTGGTGGTCCGAGGTCATTCCCGCTGCACAGATTCATGCGCCAGGGCCTCCTGCAGATAATTCACTTTGGTTTATTGCGCTATCTCTAATAGCACCCGAGATATCACCAGATATATAATGGATTTTTCTCCGACCCTGACAGTCCGGCCCCATGAGACGGTGGTTTTCTCGGCCCCTAGTGTTCCGAGGTCGTTCCTGCTGCACAGATTCATGCGCCAGGGCCCCCAGCAGATAATTCAGTTTGGTTTAGTGCGGTATCTGTAAGAGCACCCGAGATATCACCAGATATATATTGGATTTTTCCCCGACCCTGAGTGTCCGGCCCCATGTGTCGATGGTTTTCTCGTTCCCTCGTGGTCCGAGTACGATCCCGCTGAACAGATTCATGCGCCAGGGTTTCCTGCAGACAATTCCATTTGGTTTAATGCGCTATCTCTAAAAGCACCCGAGATATCACCAGATATATATTGGATTTTTCCCTGACCCTGAGTGTCCGGCCCCATGAGACGGTGGTTTTCTCGGCCCGTGGTGGTCCGAGGTCGTTCCCGCTGCACAGATTCATGCGCCAGGGCCTCCTGCAGATAATTCACTTTGGTTTATTGCGCTATCTCTAATAGCACCCGAGATATCACCAGATATATAATGGATTTTTCTCCGACCCTGACAGTCCGGCCCCATGAGACGGTGGTTTTATCGGCCCCTGGTGGTCCGAGGTCGTTCCCGCTGCACAGATTCATGCACCAGTGCCTCCTGCAGATAATTCACTTTGGTTTATTGCGCTATCTCTAATAGCACCCGAGATATCACCAGATATATATTGGATTTTTCCCTGACCCTGACAGTCCGGCCCCATGTGTCGATGGTTTTCTCGTTCCCTCGTGGTCCGAGTACGATCCCGCTGAACAGATTCATGCGCCAGGGTTTCCTGCAGACAATTCCATTTGGTTTATTGCGCTATCTCTAAAAGCACCCGAGATATCACCAGATATATATTGGATTTTTCCCTCACCCTGAGTGTCCGGCCCCATGAGACTGTGGTTTTCTCGGCCCCTGGTGGTCCGAGGTCGTTCACGCTGGCCAGATTCATGCGCCAGGGCCTCCTACAGACAATGCTTTTTGATTTATTGCGCTATCTCTAATAGCACCCGAGATATCACCAGGTATATATTGGATTTTCCCCTGTCCCTGAGTGTCCGGCCCCATGAGACGGTGGTGTTCTTGGCCCCTGGTGATCCGAGGTAGTTCCCGCTGCACAGATGCATGCGCCAGGGCCTCCTGCAGATAATTCACTTTGGTTTATTCCGCTATCTCTAATAGCACCCGAGACATCACCAGATATATATCGGATTTTTCCCTAACCCTGACAGTCCGGCCCCATGAGACGGTGATTTTCTCGGCCCCTGGTGGTCCGACGTCGTTCCCGCTGCACAGATGCATGCGCCAGGGCCTCCTGCAGATAATTCACTTTGGTTTATGGCGCTATCTCTAATAGCACCCGAGATATTACCAGATATATATTGGATTTTTCCCTGACCCTGAGTGTCCGGCCCCATGAGACGGTGGTTTTCTCGGCCCCTGGTGGTCCGAGGTCGTTCCCGCTGCACAGATTCATGCGCCAGGGCCTCCTACAGACAACGCACTTTGATTTGTTGCGCTATCTGTAATAGCACCCGAGATATCACCAGATATACATTGCATTTTTCCCTGAGCCTGTGTGTCCGGCCCCATGAGACTGTGGTTTTCTCGGCCCCTCGTGTTCCAAGGTCATTCCCGCTGGCCAGATTCATGCGCCAGGGCCTCCTACAGACAATGCACTTTGATTTATTGCGCTATCTGTAATAGCACCCGAGATATCACCAGATATATATTTGATTTTTCCCAGACCCTGAGTGTCCGGCCCCATGAGACGGTGGTTTTCTTGGCTCCTGGTGGTCCGAGATCGTTCCCGCTGCACAGATACATGCGCCAGGGCCTCCTGCAGATAATTCACTTTGGTTTATTGCGCTATCTCTAATAGCACCCGAGATATCACCAGGTATATATTGGATTTTCCCCTGTCCCTGAGTGTCCGTCCCCATGAGACGGTGGTTTTCTCGGCCCCTGGTGGACCGAGGTCGTTCCCGCTGCACAGATTCATGCGCCAGGGCCTCCTGCAGATAATTCACTTTGGTTTATGGCGCTATCTCTAATAGCACCCGAGATATCACCAGATATATATTGGATTTTTCCCTGACCCTGAGTGTCCGGACCCATGAGACGGTGGTTTTATCGGCCCCTGGTGGTCCGAGGTCGTTCCCGCTGCACAGATTCATGCACCAGGGCCTGCTGCAGATAATTCACTTTGGTTTATTGCGCTATCTCTAATAGCACCCGAGATATCACCAGATATATATTGGATTTTTCCCTGACCCTGAGTGTCCGGCCCCATGAGACTGTGGTTTTCTCGGCCCCTGGTGGTCCGAGGTCGTTCCCGCTGCACAGTTTCATGCGCCAGTGTCTCCTACAGACAATGCACTTTGATTTATTGCGCTATCTGTAATAGCACCCGAGATATCACCACCTATATATTGGATTTTTCCCTGACCCTGAGCGTCCGGCCCCATGAGACGGTCGTTTTCTCGGCCCCTGGTGGTCCGAGGTCGTTCCCGCTGCACAGGTTCATGCGCCAGGGCCTCCTACAGACAATGCACTTTGATTTATTGCGCTATCTCTAATAGCACCCGAGATATCACCAGATATATATTGGATTTTTCCCTGACCCTGAGTGTCCGGCCCCATGAGACTGTGGTTTTCTCGGCCCCTGGTCGTCCGAGGTCGTTCCCGCTGAACAGATTCATGCGCCTGGGCCTCCTACAGACAATGCACATTGATTTATTGCGCTATCTGTAATAGCACCCAAGATATCACCAGATATATATTGGATTTTACCCTGACCCTGAGTGTCCGGCCCCATGAGACGGTGGTTTTCTCGGCCCCTGGTGGTCCGAGGTCGTTCCCGCTGCACAGATTCATGCGCCAGGGCCTCCTACAGGTAATGCACTTTGATTTATTGCGCTATCTGTAATAGCACCCCAGATATCACCAGATCTATATTGGATTTTCCCCTGACCCTGAGTGTCCGGCCCCATGAGACTGTGGTTTTCGCGGCCCCTGGTGGTCCGAGGTCGTTCCCGTTGCACAGATTCGTGCGCCAGGGCCGTCTGCAGATAATTCACTTTGGTTTATTGCGCTATCTGTAATAGCACCCGAGATATCACCAGATCTATATTGGATTTTCCCCTGACCTTGAGTGTCCGGCCCCATGAGACTGTGGTTTTCTCGACCCTGGTGGTCGGAGGTCGTTCCCGCTGCACAGATTCATGCGCCAGGGCCTCCTACAGACAATGCACTTTGAAATATTGCGCTATCGGTAATAGGAGCCGAGATATCACCAGATATATATTGGATTTTTCACTGACCCTGAGTGTCCGGCCCCATGAGACGGTAGTTTTCTCGGCCCCTGGTGGTCCGAGGTCGTTCCCGCTGCACAGATTCATGCGCCAGGGCCTCCTGCAGATAATTCACTTTGGTTCATTGCGCTATCTCTAATAGCAACCGAGATATCACCAGATATATATTGGATTTTCCCCTGACCCTGAGTGTCCGGCCCCATGAGACTGTGGTTTTCTCAGCCCCTGGTGGTCCGAGGTCGTTCCCGCTGCACAGGTTCATGCGCCAGGGTCTCCTACAGACAATGCACATTGATTTATTGCGCTATCTGTAATAGCACCCGAGATATCACCAGATCAATATTGGATTTTCCCCTGACCCTGAGTGTCCGGCCCCATGAGATTGTGGTTTTCTCGGCCCCTGGTGGTCCGAGGTCGTTCCCGTTGCACAGATTCATGCGCCAGGGCCTCCTGCAGATAATTCACTTTGGTTCATTGCGCTATCTCTAATAGCACCCGAGATATCACCAGATATATATTGGATTTTTCACTGACCCTGAGTGACCGGCCCCATGAGACGGTAGTTTTCTCGGCCCCTGGTGGTCCGAGGTCGTTCCCGCTGCACAGATTCATGCGCCAGGGCCTCCTGCAGATAATTCACTTTGATTTATTGCGCTATCTGTAATAGCACCCGAGATATCAACAGATATATATTGGATTTTCCCCTGACCCTGAGTGTCCGGCCCCATGAGACTGTGGTTTTCTCGGCCCCTGGTGTTCCGAGGTCGTTTCCGCTGCACAGATTCATGGGCCAGGGCCTCCTGCAGACAATGCACTTTGATTTATTGCGCTATCTGTAATAGCACCCGAGATATCACCAGATATATATTGGATTTTTCCATGACCCTGACAGTCCGGCCCCATGAGACGGTGGTTTTCTCGGCCCCTGGTGATCCGAGGTCGCTCCCGCTTCCCAGATTCATGCGACAGGGCCTCCTACAGACAATGCACTTTGAAATATTGCGCTATCGGTAATAGGAGCCGAGATATCACCAGATATATATTGGATTTTTCACTGACCCTGAGTGTCCGGCCCCATGAGACGGTAGTTTTCTCGGCCCCTGGTGGTCCGAGGTCGTTCCCGCTGCACAGATTCATGCGCCAGGGCCTCCTACAGGTAATGCACTTTGATTTATTGCGCTATCTGTAATAGCAACCCAGATATCACCAGATCTATATTGGATTTTCCCCTGACCCTGAGTGTCCGGCCCCATGAGACTGTGGTTTTCGCGGCCCCTGGTGGTCCGAGGTCGTTCCCGTTGCACAGATTCGTGCGCCAGGGCCGTCTGCAGATAATTCACTTTGGTTTATTGCGCTATCTGTAATAGCACCCGAGATATCACCAGATCTATATTGGATTTTCCCATGACCTTGAGTGTCCGGCCCCATGAGACTGTGGTTTTCTCGGCCCCTGGTGGTCGGAGGTCTTTCCCGTTGCACAGATTCATGCGCCAGGGCCTCCTGCAGATAATTCACTTTGGTTTATTGCGCTATCTCTAATAGCACCCGAGATATCACCAGATATATATTGGATTTTTCACTGACCCTGAGCGTCCGGCCCCATGAGACGGTCGTTTTCTCGGCCCCTGGTGGTCCGAGGTCGTTCCCGCTGCACAGGTTCATGCGCCAGGGCCTCCTGCAGATAATTCACTTTGGTTTATTGCGCTATCTCTAATAGCACCCGAGATATCACCAGATATATATTGGATTTTTCACTGACCCTGAGCGTCCGGCCCCATGAGACGGTCGTTTTCTCGGCCCCTGGTGGTCCGAGGTCGCTCCCGTTGCACAGATTCATGCGCCAGGGCCACCTGCTGATAATTCACTTTGGTTTATTGCGCTATCTCTAATAGCACCCGAGATATCACCAGATATATATTGGATTTTTCACTGAACCTGAGTGTCCGGCCCCATGAGACGGTGGTTTTCTCGGTCCCTGGTGTTCCGAGGTCGTTCCCGCTGCACTGATTCATGCGCCAGGGCCTCCTACAGACAATGCACTTTGATTTATTGCGCTACCTGTAATAGCACCCGAGATATCGCCAGATATATATTGGATTTTACCCTGACCCAGAGTGTCCGGCCCCATGAGACGGTGGTTTTCTCGGTCCCTGGTGTTCCGAGGTCGTTCCCGCTGCACAGATTCATGCGCCAGGGCCTCCTACAGACAATGCACTTTGATTTATTGCGCTATCTCTAATAGCACCCGAGATATCACCAGATATATATTGGATTTTCCCCTGACCCTGAGTGTCCGGCCCCATGAGACTGTGGTTTTCTCGGCCCCTGGTGGTCCGAGGTCGTTCCCGTTGCACAGATTCATGCGCCAGGGCCTCCTGCAGATAATTCACTTTGGTTTATTGCGCTATCTCTAATAGCACCCGAGATATCACCAGATATATATTGGATTTTCCCCTGACCCTGAGTGTCCGGCCCCATGGGACTGTGGTTTTCTCGGCCCCTGGTCGTCCGAGGTCGTTCCCGCTGCACAGATTCATGCGCCAGGGCCTCCTACAGACAACGCACTTTGATTTATTGCGCTATCGGTAATAGCAGCCGAGATATCACCAGATATATATTGGATTTTTCACTGACCCTGAGTGTCCGGCCCCATGAGACGGTCGTTTTCTCGGCGCCTGGTGGTCCGAGGTCATTCCCGCTGCACAGATTCATGCGCCAGGGCCTCCTACAGACAATGCACTTTGATTTATTGCGCTATCTGTAATAGCACCCGAGATATCACCAGATATATATTGGATTTTACCCTGACCCTGAGTGTCCGGCCCCATGAGACGGTCGTTGTCTCGGCCCCTGGAGGTCCGAGGACGTACCCGCTGCACAGATTCATGCGCCAGGGCCTCCTACAAGTAATGCACTTTGATTTATTGCGCTATCTGTAATAGCACCCGAGATATCACCAGATCTATATTGGATTTTCCCCTGACCCTGAGTGTCCGGCCCCATGAGACTGTGGTTTTCTCGGCCCCTGGTGGTCCGAGGTCGTTCCCGCTGCACAGATTCATGCGCCAGGGCCTCCTACAGACAATGCACTTTGATTTATTGCGCTATCTGTAATAGCACCCGAGATATCAGCAGATATATATTGGATTTTTCACTGACCCTGAGTGTCCGGCCCCATGAGACGGTCGTTTTCTCGGCCCCTGGTGGTCCGAGGTCGTTCCCGCTGCACAGATTCATGCGCCAGGGCCTCCTGCAGATAATTCACTTTGGTTTATTGCGCTATCTCTAATAGCACCCGAGATATCACCAGATATATATTGGATTTTACCCTGACCCTGAGTGTCCGGCCCCATGAGACGGTGGTTTTCTCGGCCCCTGGAGGTCCGAGGTCGTTCCCGCTGCACAGATTCATGCGCCAGGGCCTCCTACAGACAATGCACTTTGATTTATTGCGCTATCTGTAATAGCACCCGAGATATCAGCAGATATATATTGGATTTTTCACTGACCCTGAGTGTCCGGCTCCATGAGACGGTCGTTTTCTCGGCCCCTGGTGGTCCGAGGTCGTTCCCGCTGCACAGATTCATGCGCCAGGGCCTCCTGCAAATAATTCACTTTGGTTTATTGCGCTATCTCTAATAGCACCCGAGATATCACCAGATATATATTGTATTTTCCCCTGACCCTGAGTGTCCGGCCCCATGAGACTGTGGTTTTCTCGGCCCCTGGTGGTCCGAGGTCGTTCCCGCTGCACAGATTCATGCGCCAGGGCCTCCTACAGACAATGCACTTTGATTTATTGCGCTATCTGTAATAGCACCCGAGATATCACCAGATATATATTGGATTTTCCCCTGACCCTGAGTGACCGGCCCCATGAGACTGTGGTTTTTTCGGCCCCTGGTGGTCCGAGGTCGTTCCCGCTGCACAGATTCATGCGCCAGGGCCTCCTACAGACAATGCACTTTGATTTATTGCGCTATCTGTAATAGCACCCGAGATATCACCATATATATATTGCATTTTACCCTGACCCTGAGTGTCCGGCCCCATGAGACTGTCGTTTTTTCGGCCCCTGGTGGTCCGAGGTCGTTCCCGCTGCACAGATTCATGCGCCAGGGCCTCCTACAGACAATGCACTTTGATGTATTACGCTATCTGTAATAGCACCCGAGATATCAGCAGATATATATTGGATTTTTCACTGACCCTGAGTGTCCGGCCCCATGAGACAGTGGTTTTCTCGGCCCCTGGTGGTCCGAGGTCGTTCCCGTTGCACAGATTCATGCGCCAGGGCCTCCTGCAGATAATTCACTTTGGTTTATTGCGCTATCTCTAATAGCACCCGAGATATCACCAGATATATATTGGATTTTACCCTGACCCTGAGTGTCCGGCCCCATGAGACGGTCGTTGTCTCGGCCCCTAGGGGTCCGAGGACGTTTCCGCTGCAGAGATTCATGCGCCAGGGCCTCCTACAGGTAATGCACTTTGATTTATTGCGCTATCTGTAATAGCACCCGAGATATCACCAGATATATATTGGATTTTTCCCTGACCCTGAGTGTCCGGCCCCATGAGAAGGTGGTTGTCTCGCCCCTGGTCGTCCGAGGTCGTTCCCGCTGCACAGATTCATGCGCCAGGGCCTCCTACAGACAATGCACTTTGATTTATTGCGCTATCTGTAATAGCACCCGAGATATCACCAGATATATATTGGATTTTACCCTGACCCTGAGTGTCCGGCCCCATGAGACGGTCGTTGTCTCGGCCCCTGGAGGTCCGAGGACGTTTCCGCTGCAGAGATTCATGCGCCAGGGCCTCCTACAGACAATGCACTTTGATGTATTGCGCTATCTGTAATAGCAGCCGAGATATCACCAGATATATATTGGATTTTTCACTGACCCTGAGTGTCCGGCCCCATGAGGCGGTCGTTTCCTCGGCTCCAGGTGGTCCGAGGTCGTTCCCGCTGCACAGATTCATGCGCCAGGGCCTCCTACAGACAATGCACTTTGATGTATTGCGCTATCTGTAATAGCACCCGAGATATCAGCAGATGTATATTGGATTTTTCACTGACCCTGAGTGTCCGGCCCCATGAGACGGTCGTTTTCTCGGCCCCTGGTGGTCCGAGGTCGTTCCCGCTGCACAGATTCATGCGCCAGGGCCTCCTACAGACAGTGCACTTTGGTTTATTGCGCTATCTGTAATAGCACCCGAGATATCACCAGATATATATTGGATTTTTCCCTGACCCTGAGTGTCCGGCTCCATGAGACGGTGATTTTCTCGTCCCCTGGTGGTCCGACGTCGTTCCCGCTGCCCAGATTCATGCGCCAGGGCCTCCTACAGACAATGCACTTTGGTTTATTGCGCTATCTGTAATAGCACCCGAGATATCACCAGATATATGCTGGATTTTTCCCTGACCCTGTGTGTCCGGCTCCATGAGACGGTGATTTTCTCGTCCCCTGGTGGTCCGACGTCGTTCCCGCTGCCCAGATTCATGCGCCAGGGCCTCCTACAGACAATGCACTTTGATTTATTGCGCTATCAGTAATAGCAGCCGAGATATCACCAGATATATATTGGATTTTTCACTGACCCTGAGTGTCCGGCCCCATGAGGCGGTCGTTTCCTCGGCTCCTGGTGGTCCGAGGTCGTTCCCGCTGCACAGATTCATGCGCCAGGGCCTCCTACAGACAATGCACTTTGATTTATTGCGCTATCTGTAATAGCACCCGAGATATCACCAGATATATATTGGATTTTACCCTGACCCTGAGTGTCCGGCCCCATGAGACTGCGGTTTTTTCGGCCCCTGGTGGTCCGAGGTCGTTCCCCCTGCACAGATTCGTGCGCCAGGTCCTCCAACAGACAATGCACTTTGATTTATTGCGCTATCTGTAATAGCACCCGAGATATCAGCAGATATATATTGGATTTTTCACTGACCCTGAGTGTCCGGCCCCATGAGACGGTCGTTTTCTCGGCCCCTGGTGGTCCGAGGTCGTTCCCGCTGCACAGATTCATGCGCCAGGGCCTCCTGCAGATAATTCTCTTTGGTTTATTGCGCTATCTCTAATAGCACCCGAGATATCAGCAGATATATATTGGATTTTTCACTGACCCTGAGTGACCGGCCCCATGAGACGGTAGTTTTCTCGGCCCCTGGTGGTCCGAGGTCGTTCCCGCTGCACAGATTCATACGCCAGGGCCTACTGCAGATAATTCACTTTGATTTATTGCGCTATCTGTAATAGCACCCGAGATATCACCACATATATATTGGATTTTTCACTGACCCTGAGTGTCCGGCCCCATGAGACTGTGGTTTTCTCGGCCCCTGGTGGTCCGAGGTCGTTCCCGCTGCACAGATTCATGCGCCAGGGCCTCCTACAGACAATGCACGTTGATTTATTGCGCTATCTGTAATAGCACCCGAGATATCAGCAGATATATATTGGATTTTTCACTGACCCTGAGTGTCCGGCCCCATGAGACGGTCGTTTTCTCGGCCCCTGGTGGTCCGAGGTCGTTCCCGCTGCACAGATTCATGCGCCAGGGCCTCCTGCAGATAATTCACTTTGGTTTATTGCGCTATCTCTAATAGCACCCGAGATATCAGCTGATATATATTGGATTTTTCACTGACCCTGAGTGACCGGCCCCATGAGACGGTAGTTTTCTCGGCCCCTGGTGGTCCGAGGTCGTTCCCGCTGCACAGATTCATGCGCCAGGGCCTACTGCAGATAATTCACTTTGATTTATTGCGCTATCTGTAATAGCAGCCGAGATATCACCACATATATATTGGATTTTTCACTGACCCTGAGTATCCGGCCCCATGAGACGGTGGTTTTCTCGGTCCCTGGTGTTCCGAGGTCGTTCCCGCTGCACAGATTCATGCGCCAGGGCCTCCTACAGACAATGCACTTTCGTTTATTGCGCTATCTGTAATAGCACCCGAGATATCACCAGATATATATTGGATATTCCCCTGACCCTGAGTGACCGGCCCCATGAGACTGTGGTTTTTTCGGCCCCTGGTGGTCCGAGGTCGTTCCCGCTGCACAGATTCATGCGCCAGGGCCTCCTACAGACAATGCACTTTGATTTATTGCGCTATCTCTAATAGCACCCGAGATATCACCAGATATTTGCTGGATTTTTACATGACCTTGGGTGACGGATTCCGAATATCTGTAATTTTCTCGGCCACTGGTGGTCCGAGGTCGTTCCTGCGGTACAGATTCATTCGCAAGAGCCTCCTACAGACAATGCACTTTGGTTTATTGCGCTATCTGTAATAGCACCCGAGATATCACCAGATATATATTGGGTTTTCCCCTGACCCTGAGTGTCCGGCCCCATGAGACTGTGGTTTTCTCGGCCCCTGGTGGTCCGAGGTCGTTCCCGCTGCACAGATTCATTCGCCTGAGCCTCCTACAGACAATGCACTTTGATTTATTGCGCTATCTGTAATAGCACCCGAGATATCACCAGATATATATTGGATTCTTCCCTGACCCTGAGTGTCCGGCCCCATGAGACGGTGGTTTTCTCGGCCCCTGGTGGTCCGAGGTCGTTCCCGCTGCACAGATTCATGCGCCGGGGCCTAATACAGACAATGCACTTTGATTTCTTGGGCTATCTGTAATAGCACCCGAGATATCACCAGATATATATTGGATTTTTCCCTGACCCTGAGTGTCCGGCCCCATGAGACGGTGGTTTTTTCGGCCCCTGGTGGTCCGAGGTCGTTCCCGCTGCACAGATTCATGCGCCAGGGCCTCCTACAGACAATGCACTTTGATGTATTAGGCTATCTGTAATAGCACCCGAGATATCAGCAGATGTATATTGGATTTTTCACTGACCCTGAGTGTCCGGCCCCATGAGACGGTCGTTTTCTCGGACCCTGGTGGTCCGAGGTCGTTCCCGCTGCACAGATGCATGCGCCAGGGCCTCCTGCAGATAATTCACTTTGGTTTATTGCGCTATCTCTAATAGCACCCGAGATATCACAAGATATATATTGGATTTTCCCCTGACCCTGAGTGTCCGGCCCCATGAGACTGTGGTTTTCTCGGCCCCTGGTCGTCCGAGGTCGTTCCCTCTGCACAGATTCATGCGCCAGGGCCTCCTACAGACAATGCACTTTGATTTATTGCGCTATCTGTAATAGCACCCGAGATATCACCAGTTATATATTGGATTTTTCCCTGACCCTCACAGTCCGGCCCCATGTGTCGGTGGTTTTCTCGGCCCCTGGTGGTCCGAGGTCGATCCCATTGCACAGATTTATGCGCCAGGGCATCCTATAGATAATGCACTTTGATTTATTGCGCTATCTCTAATAGCACCCGAGATATCACCAGATATATATTGAATTTTTCCCTGACCCTGAGTGTCCGGCCCCATGTGTCGGTGGTTATCTCGGCCCCTGGAGGTCCGAGGACGTTCCCGCTGCACAGATTCATGCGCCAGGGCCTCCTACAGACAATGCACTTTGATTTATTGCGCTATCTGTAATAGCACCCGAGATATAACCAGATATATATTGGATTTTTCCCTGACCCTGAGTGTCCGGCCCCATGAGAAGGTGGTTGTCTCGCCCCTGGTGGTCCGAGGTCGTTCCCGCTGCACAGATTCATGCGCCAGGGCCTCCTGCAGATAATTCACTTTGGTTTATTGCGCTATCTCTAATAGCACCCGAGATATCACCAGATATATATTGGATTTTCCCCTGACCCTGAGTGTCCGACCCCATGACACGGTGGTTTTCTCGGCCCCTGGTGGTCCTAGGTCGATCCCGCTGCACAGATTCACGCTCCAGGGCCTCCTACAGACAATGTACTTTGATTTATTGCGCTATCTGTAATAGCACACGAGATATCACCAGATATATATTGGATTTTTCCCTGAGCCTGTCTGTCCGGCCCCATGAGACGGTGATTTCCTCGGCCCCTGGTGGTCCGAGGTCTATCCCGCTACACAGATTCATGCGCCAGGGCCTGCTACAGACAATGCACTTTGATTTATTGTGCTATCTGTAATAGCACCCGAGATATCACCATATATATATTGGATTTTCCCCTGACAATGAGTGTCCGGCCCCATGAGACGGTAGTTTTCTCGGCCCCTGGTGGTCCCAGGTCGTTCCCACTGCACAGATTCATGCGCTAGGGCCTCCTGCAGACAATGCACTTTGATTTATTGCGCTATCTCTAATAGCACCCGAGATATCACCAGATATATATTGGATTTTTCCTTGACCCTGACAGTCCGGCCCCATGTGTCGATGTTTTTCTCGGTCCCTCGTGGTCCGAGGTCGATCCCGCTGCACAGATTCATGCGCCAGGGCCCCCTGCAGATAATTCACTTTGGTTTAGTGCGCTATCTGTAAGAGCACCCGATATATCATCAGATATATATTGAATTTTTCCTCGACCCTGTGTGTCCGGCCCCAATTGTCGGTGGTTTTCTCGGCCCCTGGTGGTCCGAGGTCGATCCCATTGCACAGATTCATGCGCCAGGGTCTCCTACAGACAATGCACTTTGATTTATTGCGCTATCTGCAATAGCACCCGAGATATCACCAGATATATATTGAATTTTTCCTCGACCCTGTGTGTCCGGCCCCAATTGTCGGTGGTTTTCTCGGCCCCTGGTGGTCCGAGGTCGATTCCGCTGCACAGAATCATGCGCCAAGGCTTCCTGCAGACAATTGACTTTGGTTTATTGCGCTATCTGTAACAGCACCCGAGATATCATCAGATAGATGCTGGATTTTTATATGACCTTGTGTGACGGATTCCGAATATCTGTAATTTTCTCGGCCCCTGGAGGTCCGAGGTAGTTCCTGCTGCACAGATTCATACGCCAGTGCCTCGTACAGACAATGGACTTTGATTTATTGCGCTACCTCTAATAGCACCCGAGATATCACCATATATATATTGGATTTTTCCCTGACCCTGACAATCCGGCCCCATGTGTCGGTGGTTTTCTCGGCCCCTGGTGGTCCGAGGTCGATCCCGCTGCACAGATTCATGCGCCAGGGCCTCCTACAGAAAATGCACTTTGATTTATTGCGCTATCTCCAATAGCACCCGAGATATCACCAGATATATATTGGATTTTTCCTTGACCCTGACAGTCCGGCCCGATGTGTCCATGGTTTTCTCGGTCCCTCGTGGTCCGAGGTCGATCCGGCTGAACAGATTCATGCGCCAAGGCTTCCTGCAGGCAATTCACTTTGGTTTATTGCGCGATCTGTAATAGCACCCGAGATATCAAAAGATATATGCTGGATTTTTACATGACCTTGGGTGACGTATTCCGAATATCTGTAATTTTCTCGACCCCTGGTGGTCCGAGGTAGTTCCTGCTGCACAGATTCATTCGCCAGTGCCTCCTACAGACAATGCACTTTGCTTTATTGCGCTATCTCTAATAGCACCCGAGATATCACCAGATATATATTGGATTTTTCCCTGACCCTGACAGTCCGGCCCCATGTGTCGATGGTTTTCTCGGTCCCTCGTGGTCTCAGGTAGATCCCGCTGCACAGATTCATGCGCCAGGGCCCCATGCAGATAATTCACTTTGATTTATTGCGCTATCTCTAATAGCACCCGAGATATCACCAGATATATATATCGGATTTTTCCCTGACCCTGACAGTCCGGCCCCATGAGACGGTGATTTTCTCGGCCCCTGGTGGTCCGAGGTCGTTCCCGCTGCACAGATTCATGCGCCAGGGCCCCCTGCAGATAATTCACTTTGATTTTTTGCGCTATCTGTAATAGCACCCGAGATATCACCAGATATATATAGGATTTTTCCCTGACCCTGACAGTCCGGCCCCATGAGACGGTGACTTTCTCGGCCCATGGTGGTCCGAGGTCGATCCCGCTGCACAGATTCATGCGCCAGGGCCTCCTGCAGACAATGCACATTGGTTTATTTCGCTATCCCTAATAGCACCCGAGATATCACCAGATGTATATGGGATTTTTCCCCGACCCTGAGTGTCCGACCCCATGAGACGGTGGTTTCCTCGGCCCCTGGTGGTCCTAGGTCGATCCCGCTGCACAGATTCACGCTCCAGGGCCTCCTACAGACAATGCACTTTGATTTATTGCGCTATCTGTAATAGCACCCGAGATATCACCAGATGTATATGGGATTTTTCCCCGACCCTGAGTGTCCGACCGCATGAGACGGTGGTTTTCTCGGCCCCTGGTGGGCCGAGGTCGATCCCGCTGCACAGATTCATGCGCCAGGGCCCCATGCAGATAATTCACTTTGATTTATTGCGCTATCTCTAATAGCACCCGAAATATCACCAGATATATATCGGATTTTTCCCTGACCCTGACAGTCCGGCCCCATGTGGCGATGGTTTTCTCGGTCCCTCGTGGTCCGAGGTCGATCCGGCTGAACAGATTCATGCGCCAAGGCTTCCCGCAGGCAATTCACTTTGGTTTATTGCACGATCTGTAATAGCACCCGACATATCAAAAGATATATGCTGGATTTTTACATGATCTTGGGTGACGGATTCCGAATATCTGTGATTTTCTCGGCCCCTGGTGGTCCGAGGTAGTTCCTGCTGCACAGATTCATACGCCAGTGCCTCCTACAGACAATGCACTTTGATTTATTGCGCTATCTATAATAGCACCCGAGATATCACCAGATATATTCTGGATTTTTACATGACCTTGGGTGTCCGGCCCCATGTGTCGGTGATTTTCTGGGTCCCTGGTGGTCCGAGGTAGATCCCGCTGCACAGATTCATGCGACAGGGCCTCCTGCAGACAATGCACTTTGATTTATTGCGCTATCTATAATAGCACCCGAGATATCACCAGATATATTCTGGATTTTTACATGACCTTGGGTGTCCGGCCTCATGTGTCGGTGGTTTTCTAGGCCCCTGGTGGTCCGACGTCGTTCCCGCTGCACAGATTCATGCGCAAGGGCCTCGTGCAGATAATTCACTGTGATTTATCGCGCTATCTCTAATATCACCGGAGATATCATCAGATACATCCTGGGTATTTACATGACCTTGGGTGTCCGGCGCCATGTGTCGGTGGTTTTCTCGGCCCCTGGTGGTCCGAGGACGTACCCGCTGCCCAGTTTCATGCGCCAGGGCCTCCGACAGACAATTCACTTTGATTTGTTCCGCTATCTGTAATAGCACCCGAGATATCACCACATATACATTGGCTTTTCCCCTGACCCTGAGTGTCCGGCCAACTGAGACGGTGGTTTTCTCGGCCCCTGGTGGTCCGAGGTCGTTCCCGCTGCACAGGTTCCTGCGCCAGGGCCTCCTTCAGATAATTCACTTTGGTTTATTGCGCTATCTCTAATAGCACCCGAGATATCACCAGATATATATTGGATTTTCCCCTGACCCTGAGTGTCCGGCCCCATGAGACGGTGGTTTTCTCGGCCCCTGGTGGTCCGAGGTCGTTCCCGCGGACCAGATTCATGCGCCAGGGCCTCCTACAGAGAATGCACTTTGATTTATTGCGCTATCTGTAATAGCGCCCGAGATATCACCACATATATATTGGATTTTTCCCTGACCCTGACTGTCCGGCCCCATGGAACGGTGGTTTTCTCGGCCCCTGGTGATCCGAGGTCGTTCCCGCTGGCCAGATTCATGCGCCAGGGCCTCCTGCAGATAATTCACTTTGATTTATTGCGCTATCTGTAATAGCACCCGAGATATCACCACATATACATTGGATTTTTCCCTGACCCTGACTGTCCGTCCCCATGTGACGGTGGTTTTCTCGGCCCCTGTGGTCCGAGGTCTTTCCCGCTGCACAGATTCATGCGCCAGGGCCTCCTACAGACAATGCACTTTGATTTATTGGGCTATCTCTAATAGCACCGGAGTTATCATCAGATACATCCTGGGTATTTACATGACCTTGGGTGTCCGGCGCCATGTGTCGGTGGTTTTCTCGGCCCCTGGTGGTCCGAAGACGTTCCCGCTGCCCAGTTTCATGCGCCAGGGCCTCCTACAGACAATGCACTTTGATTTATTGGGCTATCTGTAATAGCACCCGAGATATCACCAGATATATATTGGATTTTTCCCTGACCCTGAGTGTCCGGCCCCATGAGACGGTGGTTTTCTCGGCCCCTGGTGGTCCGAGGTCGTTCCCGCTGCACAGATTCATGCGCCAGAGCCTCCTGCAGATAAGGCACTCTGGTTTATTGCGCTATCTCTAATAGCACCCGAGATATCACCAGATATATATTGAATTTTCCCCAGACCCTGAGTGTCCGGCCCAATGAGACTGTGGTTTTCTCGGCCCCTGGTGGTCCGAGGTCGTTCCCGCTGCACAAATTCATGCGCCAGGGCCTCCTACAGAAAATGCACATTGATTTATTGGGCTATCTGTAATAGCACCCGAGATATCACCAGATATATATTGAATTTTTCCCTGACCCTGAGTGTCCGGCCCCATGAGACGGTGGTTGTCTCGGCCCCTGGTGGTCGGAGGTCGTTCCCGCTGCACAGATGCATGCGCCAGGGCCTCCTGCAAATAATTCACTTTGGTTTATTGCGCTATCTCTAATAGCACCCGAGATATCACCAGATATATATTGGATTTTCCCCTGACCCTGAGTGTCCGGCCCCATGAGACGGTGGTTTTCTCGGCCCCTGGTGGTCCGAGGTCGTTCCCGCGGGCCAGATTCATGCGCCAGGGCCTCCTACAGAGAATGCACTTTGATTTATTGGGCTATCTGTAATAGCACCCGAGATATCACCAGATATATATTGGATTTTTCCCTGACCCTGAGTGTCCGGCCCCATGAGACGGTGGTTTTCTCGGCCCCTGGTGGTCCGAGGTCGTTCCCGCTGCACAGATTCATGCGCCAGAGCCTCCTGCAGATAAGGCACTCTGGTTTATTGCGCTATCTCTAATAGCACCCGAGATATCACCAGATATATATTGAATTTTCCCCAGACCCTGAGTGTCCGGCCCCATGAGACTGTGGTATTCTCGGCCCCTGGTGGTAAGAGGTCGTTCCCGCTGCACAAATTCATGCGCCAGGGCCTCCTACAGAAAAAGCACATTGATTTATTGGGCTATCTGTAATAGCACCCGAGATATCACCAGATATATATTGAATTTTTCCCTGACCCTGAGTGTTGAGCCCCATGAGACGGTGGTTGTCTCGGCCCCTGGTGGTCGGAGGTCGTTCCCGCTGCACAGATGCATGCGCCAGGGCCTCCTGCAAATAATTCACTTTGGTTTATTGCGCTATCTCTAATAGCACCCGAGATATCACCAGATATATATTGGCTTTTCCCCTGACCCTGAGTGTCCGGCCAACTGTGACGGTGGTTTTCTCGGCCCCTGGTGGTCCGAGGTCGTTCCCGCTGCCCAGATTCATGCCCCAGGGCCTCCTACAGACAATGGACTGTGATTGTTTGCGCTATCTGTAATAGCACCCGAAATATCACCGGATATATATTGGATTTTTCCCTGACCTTGAGTGTCCGACCCCATGAGACGGTCGTTTTCTCGGACCCTGGTGGTCCGAGGTCGTTCCCGCTGCACAGATTCATGCGCCAGGGCCTCCTATAGATAATTCACTTTGGTTTATTGTGCTATCTCTAATAGCACCCGAGATATCACCAGATATATATTGGATTCTTCCCTGACCCTAACAGTCCGGCCCCATGAGACGGTGATTTTCTCGGCCCCTGGTGGTCCGAGGTCGTTGCCGCTGCACAGATTCATTCGCCGGTGCCTCCTACAGACAATGCACTTTGAGTTATTGCGCTATCTCTAATAGCACCCGAGATATCACCAGATATATGCTGGATAATCACATGAACTTGGGTGACGGATTCCGAATATCTGTAATTTTCTCGGCCCCTGGTGGTCCGAGGTCGTTCCTGCTGCACAGATTCATTCGCCAGTGCCTCCTACAGGCAATGCACTTTGATTTATTGCGCTATCTCTAATAGCACCCGAGATATCACCAGATATATATTGGATTTTACCCTGACCTTGACAGTCCGGCCCCATGTGTCGGTGATTTTCTGGGTCTCTGGTGGTCCGAGGTAGATCCCGCTGCACAGATTCATGCGACAGGGCCTCCTGCAGACAATGCACTTTGATTTATTGCGCTATCTATAATAGCACCGGAGTTATCATCAGATACATCCTGGGTATTTACATGACCTTGGGTGTCCGGCGCCATGTGTCGGTGGTTTTCTCGGCCCCTGGTGGTCCGAAGACGTTCCCGCTGCCCAGTTTCATGCGCCAGGGCCTCCTACAGACAATGCACTTTGATTTATTGGGCTATCTGTAATAGCACCCGAGATATCACCAGATATATATTGGATTTTTCCCTGACCCTGAGTGTCCGGCCCCATGAGACGGTGGTTTTCTCGGCCCCTGGTGGTCCGAGGTCGTTCCCGCTGCACAGATTCATGCGCCAGAGCCTCCTGCAGATAAGGCACTCTGGTTTATTGCGCTATCTCTAATAGCACCCGAGATATCACCAGATATATATTGAATTTTCCCCAGACCCTGAGTGTCCGGCCCCATGAGACTGTGGTTTTCTCGGCCCCTGGTGGTCCGAGGTCGTTCCCGCTGCACAAATTCATGCGCCAGGGCCTCCTACAGAAAATGCACATTGATTTATTGGGCTATCTGTAATAGCACCCGAGATATCACCAGATATATATTGAATTTTTCCCTGACCCTGAGTGTCCGGCCCCATGAGACGGTGGTTGTCTCGGCCCCTGGTGGTCGGAGGTCGTTCCCGCTGCACAGATGCATGCGCCAGGGCCTCCTGCAAATAATTCACTTTGGTT
The DNA here is from genome assembly GCF_051020985.1 of Nomia melanderi. Lineage (NCBI taxonomy): Eukaryota > Metazoa > Arthropoda > Insecta > Hymenoptera > Halictidae > Nomia > Nomia melanderi. The sequence goes on from NW_027475130.1 coordinate 8,865,040, forward strand.
TATTGCGCTATCTCTAATAGCACCCGAGATATCACCAGATATATATTGGATTTTCCCCTGACCCTGAGTGTCCGGCCCCATGAGACGGTGGTTTTCTCGGCCCCTGGTGGTCCGAGGTCGTTCCCGCGGGCCAGATTCATGCGCCAGGGCCTCCTACAGAGAATGCACTTTGATTTATTGGGCTATCTGTAATAGCACCCGAGATATCACCAGATATATATTGGATTTTTCCCTGACCCTGAGTGTCCGGCCCCATGAGACGGTGGTTTTCTCGGCCCCTGGTGGTCCGAGGTCGTTCCCGCTGCACAGATTCATGCGCCAGAGCCTCCTGCAGATAAGGCACTCTGGTTTATTGCGCTATCTCTAATAGCACCCGAGATATCACCAGATATATATTGAATTTTCCCCAGACCCTGAGTGTCCGGCCCCATGAGACTGTGGTATTCTCGGCCCCTGGTGGTAAGAGGTTGTTCCCGCTGCACAAATTCATGCGCCAGGGCCTCCTACAGAAAATGCACATTGATTTATTGGGCTATCTGTAATAGCACCCGAGATATCACCAGATATATATTGAATTTTTCCCTGACCCTGAGTGTTGAGCCCCATGAGACGGTGGTTGTCTCGGCCCCTGGTGGTCGGAGGTCGTTCCCGCTGCACAGATGCATGCGCCAGGGCCTCCTGCAAATAATTCACTTTGGTTTATTGCGCTATCTCTAATAGCACCCGAGATATCACCAGATATATATTGGCTTTTCCCCTGACCCTGAGTGTCCGGCCAACTGTGACGGTGGTTTTCTCGGCCCCTGGTGGTCCGAGGTCGTTCCCGCTGCCCAGATTCATGCCCCAGGGCCTCCTACAGACAATGGACTGTGATTGTTTGCGCTATCTGTAATAGCACCCGAAATATCACCGGATATATATTGGATTTTTCCCTGACCTTGAGTGTCCGACCCCATGAGACGGTCGTTTTCTCGGACCCTGGTGGTCCGAGGTCGTTCCCGCTGCACAGATTCATGCGCCAGGGCCTCCTATAGATAATTCACTTTGGTTTATTGTGCTATCTCTAATAGCACCCGAGATATCACCAGATATATATTGGATTCTTCCCTGACCCTAACAGTCCGGCCCCATGAGACGGTGATTTTCTCGGCCCCTGGTGGTCCGAGGTCGTTGCCGCTGCACAGATTCATTCGCCGGTGCCTCCTACAGACAATGCACTTTGAGTTATTGCGCTATCTCTAATAGCACCCGAGATATCACCAGATATATGCTGGATAATCACATGAACTTGGGTGACGGATTCCGAATATCTGTAATTTTCTCGGCCCCTGGTGGTCCGAGGTCGTTCCTGCTGCACAGATTCATTCGCCAGTGCCTCCTACAGGCAATGCACTTTGATTTATTGCGCTATCTCTAATAGCACCCGAGATATCACCAGATATATATTGGATTTTACCCTGACCTTGACAGTCCGGCCCCATGTGTCGGTGATTTTCTGGGTCCCTGGTGGTCCGAGGTAGATCCCGCTGCACAGATTCATGCGACAGGGCCTCCTGCAGACAATGCACTTTGATTTATTGCGCTATCTATAATAGCACCCGAGATATCACCAGATATATTCTGGATTTTTACATGACCTTGGGTGTCCGGCCCCATGTGTCGGTGATTTTCTGGGTCCCTGGTGGTCCGAGGTAGATCCCGCTGCACAGATTCATGCGACAGGGCCTCCTGCAGACAATGCACTTTGATTTATTGCGCTATCTATAATAGCACCCGAGATATCACCAGATATATTCTGGATTTTTACATGACCTTGGGTGTCCGGCCTCATGTGTCGGTGGTTTTCTAGGCCCCTGGTGGTCCGACGTCGTTCCCGCTGCACAGATTCATGCGCAAGGGCCTCGTGCAGATAATTCACTGTGATTTATCGCGCTATCTCTAATATCACCGGAGATATCATCAGATACATCCTGGGTATTTACATGACCTTGGGTGTCCGGCGCCATGTGTCGGTGGTTTTCTCGGCCCCTGGTGGTCCGAGGACGTTCCCGCTGCCCAGTTTCATGCGCCAGGGCCTCCGACAGACAATTCACTTTGATTTGTTCCGCTATCTGTAATAGCACCCGAGATATCACCACATATACATTGGCTTTTCCCCTGACCCTGAGTGTCCGGCCAACTGAGACGGTGGTTTTCTCGGCCCCTGGTGGTCCGAGGTCGTTCCCGCTGGCCAGATTCATGCCCCAGGGCCTCCTACAGACAATGGACTGTGATTGTTTGCGCTATCTGTAATAGCACCCGAGATATCACCAGATATATATTGGATTTTTCCATGACCCTGAGTGTCCGCCCCATGAGACGGTGGTTTCCTCGGCCCCTGGTGGTGCGAGGTCGTTCCCGCTGCACAGGTTCCTGCGCCAGGGCCTCCTTCAGATAATTCACTTTGGTTTATTGCGCTATCTCTAATAGCACCCGAGATATCACCAGATATATATTCGATTTTCCCCTGACCCTGAGTGTCCGGCCCCATGAGACGGTGGTTTTCTCGGCCCCTGGTGGTCCGAGGTCGTTCCCGCGGACCAGATTCATGCGCCAGGGCCTCCTACAGAGAATGCACTTTGATTTATTGCGCTATCTGTAATAGCGCCCGAGATATCACCACATATATATTGGATTTTTCCCTGACCCTGACTGTCCGGCCCCATGGAACGGTGGTTTTCTCGGCCCCTGGTGATCCGAGGTCGTTCCCGCTGGCCAGATTCATGCGCCAGGGCCTCCTGCAGATAATTCACTTTGATTTATTGCGCTATCTGTAATAGCACCCGAGATATCACCACATATACATTGGATTTTTCCCTGACCCTGACTGTCCGTCCCCATGTGACGGTGGTTTTCTCGGCCCCTGTGGTCCGAGGTCCTTCCCGCTGCACAGATTCATGCGCCAGGGCCTCCTACAGACAATGCACTTTGATTTATTGGGCTATCTCTAATAGCACCGGAGTTATCATCAGATACATCCTGGGTATTTACATGACCTTGGGTGTCCGGCGCCATGTGTCGGTGGTTTTCTCGGCCCCTGGTGGTCCGAAGACGTTCCCGCTGCCCCGTTTCATGCGCCAGGGCCTCCTACAGACAATGCACTTTGATTTATTGGGCTATCTGTAATAGCACCCGAGATATCACCAGATATATATTGGATTTTTCCCTGACCCTGAGTGTCCGGCCCCATGAGACGGTGGTTTTCTCGGCCCCTGGTGGTCCGAGGTCGTTCCCGCTGCACAGATTCATGCGCCAGAGCCTCCTGCAGATAAGGCACTCTGGTTTATTGCGCTATCTCTAATAGCACCCGAGATATCACCAGATATATATTGAATTTTCCCCAGACCCTGAGTGTCCGGCCCCATGAGACTGTGGTTTTCTCGGCCCCTGGTGGTCCGAGGTCGTTCCCGCTGCACAAATTCATGCGCCAGGGCCTCCTACAGAAAATGCACATTGATTTATTGGGCTATCTGTAATAGCACCCGAGATATCACCAGATATATATTGAATTTTTCCCTGACCCTGAGTGTTGAGCCCCATGAGACGGTGGTTGTCTCGGCCCCTGGTGGTCGGAGGTCGTTCCCGCTGCACAGATGCATGCGCCAGGGCCTCCTGCAAATAATTCACTTTGGTTTATTGCGCTATCTCTAATAGCACCCGAGATATCACCAGATATATATTGGCTTTTCCCCTGACCCTGAGTGTCCGGCCAACTGTGACGGTGGTTTTCTCGGCCCCTGGTGGTCCGAGGTCGTTCCCGCTGCCCAGATTCATGCCCCAGGGCCTCCTACAGACAATGGACTGTGATTGTTTGCGCTATCTGTAATAGCACCCGAGATATCACCAGATATATATTGGATTTTTCCATGACCCTGAGTGTCCGGCCCCATGAGACGGTGGTTTCCTCGGCCCCTGGTGGTGCGAGGTCGTTCCCGCTGCACAGGTTCCTGCGCCAGGGCCTCCTACAGACAATGCACTTTGATTTATTGCGCTACCTGTAATAGCACCCAAGATATCACCAGATATATATTGGATTTTTCCCTGTCCCTGAGTGTCCGGCCCCATGAGACGGTGGTTTTCTCGGCCCCCGGTGGTCCGAGGTCGTTCCCGCTGCACAGATGCATGCGCCAGGGCCTCCTTCAGATAATTCACTTTGGTTTGTTGCGCTATCTCTAATAGCACCCGAGATATCACCAGATATATATTGGATTTTCCCCTGACCCTGAGTGTCCGTCCCCGTGAGACTGCGGTTTTCTCGGCCCCTGGTGGTCCGAGGTCGTTCCCGCTGCACAGATTCATGCGCCAGGGCCTCCCACAGACAATGGACTTTGATTTATTGCGCTATCTGTAATAGCACCCGAGATATCAACAGATATATATTGGATTTTTCCATGACCCTGAGTGTCCGGCCCCTTGAGACGGTGGTTTCCTCGGCCCCTGGTGGTGCCAGGTCGTTCCTGCTGCACAGATTCATGCGCCAGGGCCTCCTACAGATAATTCACTTTGATTTATTGCGCTATCTGTAATAGCACCCGAGATATCACCAGATATATATTGGATTTTTCCCCGACCCTGAGTGTACGGCCCCATGGGACGGTGGTTTTCTCGGCCCCTGGTGGTCCGAGGTCGTTCCCGCTGCACAGATACATGCGCCAGGGCCTCTTGCAGACAATTCACTTTGGTTTATTGCGCTATCTCTAATAGCACCCGAGATATCACCAGATATATATTGGATTTTTCCCCGACCCTGAGTGTCCGGCCCCATGAGACGGTGGTTTTCTCGGCCCCTGGTGGTCCGAGGTCGTTGCCGCTGCACAGATTCATTCGCCAGTGCCTCCTACAGACAACGCACTTTGAGTTATTGCGCTATCTCTAATAGCACCCGAGATATCACCAGATATATGCTGGATAATCACATGAACTTGGGTGACGGATTCCGAATATCTGTAATTTTCTCGGCCCCTGGTGGTCCGAGGTCGTTCCTGCTGCACAGATTCATTCGCCAGTGCCTCCTACAGGCAATGCACTTTGATTTATTGCGCTATCTCTAATAGCACCCGAGATATCACCAGATATATATTGAATTTTCCCCAGACCCTGAGTGTCCGGCCCCATGAGACTGTGGTTTTCTCGGCCCCTGATGGTCCGAGGTCGTTCCCGCTGCACAAATTCATGCGCCAGGGCCTCCTACAGAAAATGCACATTGATTTATTGGGCTATCTGTAATAGCACCCGAGATATCACCAGATATATATTGAATTTTTCCCTGACCCTGAGTGTCCGGCCCCATGAGACGGTGGTTGTCTCGGCCCCTGGTGGTCGGAGGTCGTTCCCGCTGCAGAGATGCATGCGCCAGGGCCTCCTGCAAATAATTCACTTTGGTTTATTGCGCTATCTCTAATAGCACCCGAGATATCACCAGATATATATTGGCTTTTCCCCTGACCCTGAGTGTCCGGCCAACTGTGACGGTGGTTTTCTCGGCCCCTGGTGGTCCGAGGTCGTTCCCGCTGGCCAGATTCATGCCCCAGGGCCTCCTACAGACAATGGACTGTGATTGTTTGCGCTATCTGTAATAGCACCCGAGATATCACCAGATATATATTGGATTTTTCCATGACCCTGAGTGTCCGGCCCCATGAGACGGTGGTTTCCTCGGCCCCTGGTGGTGCGAGGTCGTTCCCGCTGCACAGGTTCCTGCGCCAGGGCCTCCTACAGACAATGCACTTTGATTTATTGCGCTACCTGTAATAGCACCCAAGATATCACCAGATATATATTGGATTTTTCCCTGTCCCTGAGTGTCCGGCCCCATGAGACGGTGGTTTTCTCGGCCCCTTGTGGTCCGAGGTCGTTCCCGCTGCACAGATGCATGCGCCAGGGCCTCCTTCAGATAATTCACTTTGGTTTATTGCGCTATCTCTAATAGCACCCGAGATATCACCAGATATATATTGGATTTTCCCCTGACCCTGAGTGTCCGTCCCCATGAGACGGTGGTTTTCTCGGCCCCTGGTGGTCCGAGGTCGTTCCCGCGGGCCAGATTCATGCGCCAGGGCCTCCTACAGAGAATGCACTTTGATTTATTGCGCTATCTGTAATAGCGCCCGAGATACCACCACATATATATTGGATTTTTCCCTGACCCTGACTGTCCGGCCCCATGGGACGGTGGTTTTCTCGGCCCCTTGTGGTCCGAGGTCGTTCCCGCTGCACAGATGCATGCGCCAGGGCCTCCTTCAGATAATTCACTTTGGTTTATTGCGCTATCTCTAATAGCACCCGAGATATCACCAGATATATATTGGATTTTTCCCTGTCCCTGAGTGTCCGGCCCCATGAGACGGTGGTTTTCTCGGCCCCTGGTGGTCCGAGGTCGTTCCCGCTGCCCAGATTCATGCGTCAGGGCCTCCTACAGACAATACAATTTGATCTATTGCGCTATCTGTAATAGCACCCGAGATATCACCAGATATATATTGTATTTTTTCCTGACCCTGAGTGTCCGGCCCCATGAGACGGTGGTTTTCTCGGCCCCTGGTGGTGCGAGGACGTTTCCGCTGCACAGATTCATGCGCCAGGGCCTCCTGCAGATAATTCACATTGGTTTATTGCGCTATCTCTAATAGCACCCGAGATATCACCAGATATATATTGAATTTTCCCTGACCCTGAGTGTCCGGCCCAATGTGACTGTGGTTTTCTCGGCCCCTGGTGGTCCGAGGTCCTTACCGCTGCCCAGATTCATGCGCCAGGGCCTCCTACAGACAATGCACTTTGATTTATTGCGTTATCTGTAATAGCACCCGAGAAAGCTCCATATATATGCTGGATTTTTACATGACTTTGGGTGACGGATACCGAAAATCTGTAATTTTCTCCGCCCCTGGTGGTCCGATGTCGTTCCCGCTGGCCAGATTCATGCGCCAGGGCCTCATACTGACAATGCACTTTGATTTATTGCGCTATCTGTAATAGCACCCAAGATATCACCAGATATATATTGGATTTTTCTCTGTCCCTGAGTGTCCGGCCCCATGAGACGGTGGTTTTCTCGGCCCCTTGTGGTCCGAGGTCGTTCCCGCTGCACAGATGCATGCGCCAGGGCCTCCTTCAGATAATTCACTTTGGTTTATTGCGCTATCTCTAATAGCACCCGAGATATCACCAGATATATATTGGATTTTCCCCTGACCCTGAGTGTCCGTCCCCATGAGACGGTGGTTTTCTCGGCCCCTGGTGGTCCGAGGTCGTTCCCGCGGGCCAGATTCATGCGCCAGGGCCTCCTACAGAGAATGCACTTTGATTTATTGCGCTATCTGTAATAGCGCCCGAGATACCACCACATATATATTGGATTTTTCCCTGACCCTGACTGTCCGGCCCCATGGGACGGTGGTTTTCTCGGCCCCTTGTGGTCCGAGGTCGTTCCCGCTGCACAGATGCATGCGCCAGGGCCTCCTTCAGATAATTCACTTTGGTTTATTGCGCTATCTCTAATAGCACCCGAGATATCACCAGATATATGTTGAATTTTCCCTGACCCTGAGTGTCCGGCCCCATGACACGGTGGTTTTCTCGGCCCCTGGTGGTCCGAGGTCGTTCCCGCTGGCCAGATTCATGCGCCAGGGCCTCCTACAGACAATGCACTTTGATTTATTGCGCTATCTGTAATAGCACCCGAGATATCACCACATATACATTGGATTTTTCCCTGACCCTGACTGTCCGTCCCCATGTGACGGTGGTTTTCTCGGACCCTGGTGGTCCGAGGTCCTTCCCGCTGCACAGATTCATGCGCCAGGGCCTCCTACAGACAATGCACTTTGATTTATTGGGCTATCTCTAATAGCACCGGAGATATCATCAGATACATCCTGGGTATTTACATGACCTTGGGTGTCCGGCGCCATGTGTCGGTGGTTTTCTCGGCCCCTGGTGGTCCGAAGACGTTCCCGCTGCCCAGTTTCATGCGCCAGGGCCTCCTACAGACAATGCACTATGATTTATTGGGCTATCTGTAATAGCACCCGAGATATCACCAGATATATATTGGACTTTTCCCTGACCCTGAGTGTCCGGCCCCATGAGACGGTGGTTTTCTCGGCCCCTGGTGGTCCGAGGTCGTTCCCGCTGCACAGATTCATGCGCCAGAGCCTCCTGCAGATATGGCACTCTGGTTTATTGCGCTATCTCTAATAGCACCCGAGATATCACCAGATATATATTGAATTTTCCCCAGACCCTGAGTGTCCGGCCCCATGAGACTGTGGTTTTCTCGGCCCCTGGTGGTCCGAGGTCGTTCCCGCTGCACAAATTCATGCGCCAGGGCCTCCTACAGAAAATGCACATTGATTTATTGGGCTATCTGTAATAGCACCCGAGATATCACCAGATATATATTGAATTTTTCCCTGACCCTGAGTGTCCGGCCCCATGAGACGGTGGTTGTCTCGGCCCCTGGTGGTCGGAGGTCGTTCCCGCTGCACAGATGCATGCGCCAGGGCCACCTGCAAATAATTCACTTTGGTTTATTGCGCTATCTCTAATAGCACCCGAGATATCACCAGATATATATTGGCTTTTCCCTGACCCTGAGTGTCCGGCCAACTGTGACGGTGGTTTTCTCGGCCCCTGGTGGTCCGAGGTCGTTCCCGCTGGCCAGATTCATGCCCCAGGGCCTCCTACAGACAATGGACTGTGATTGTTTGCGCTATCTGTAATAGCACCCGAGATATCACCAGATATATATTGGATTTTTCCATGACCCTGAGTGTCCGGCCCCATGAGACGGTGGTTTCCTCGGCCCCTGGTGGTGCGAGGTCGTTCCCGCTGCACAGGTTCCTGCGCCAGGGCCTCCTACAGACAATGCACTTTGATTTATTGCGCTACCTGTAATAGCACCCAAGATATCACCAGATATATATTGGATTTTTCCCTGTCCCTGAGTGTCCGGCCCCATGAGACGGTGGTTTTCTCGGCCCCTTGTGGTCCGAGGTCGTTCCCGCTGCACAGATGCATGCGCCAGGGCCTCCTTCAGATAATTCACTTTGGTTTATTGCGCTATCTCTAATAGCACCCGAGATATCACCAGATATATATTGGATTTTCCCCTGACCCTGAGTGTCCGTCCCCATGAGACGGTGGTTTTCTCGGCCCCTGGTGGTCCGAGGTCGTTCCCGCGGGCCAGATTCATGCGCCAGGGCCTCCTACAGAGAATGCACTTTGATTTATTGCGCTATCTGTAATAGCGCCCGAGATACCACCACATATATATTGGATTTTTCCCTGACCCTGACTGTCCGGCCCCATGGGACGGTGGTTTTCTCGGCCCCTTGTGGTCCGAGGTCGTTCCCGCTGCACAGATGCATGCGCCAGGGCCTCCTTCAGATAATTCACTTTGGTTTATTGCGCTATCTCTAATAGCACCCGAGATATCACCAGATATATATTGGATTTTCCCCTGACCCTGAGTGTCCGTCCCCATGAGACGGTGGTTTTCTCGGCCCCTGGTGGTCCGAGGTCGTTCCCGCGGGCCAGATTCATGCGCCAGGGCCTCCAACAGAGAATGCACTTTGATTTATTGCGTTATCTGTAATAGCACCCGAGAAAGCTCCATATATATGCTGGATTTTTACATGACTTTGGGTGACGGATACCGAAAATCTGTAATTTTCTCCGCCCCTGGTGGTCCGATGTCGTTCCCGCTGGCCAGATTCATGCGCCAGGGCCTCATACAGACAATGCACTTTGATTTATTGCGCTATCTGTAATAGCACCCGAGATACCACCAGATATATATTGGATTTTTCCCAGACCCTGAGTGTCCGGCCCCATGAGACGGTGGTTTTCTCGGCCCCTGGTGGTCCGAGGTCGTTCCCGCTGCACAGATTCATGCGCCAGGGCCTCCTGCAGATAATTCACTTTGGTTTAATGCGCTATCTCTAATAGCACCCGAGATATCACCAGATATATATTGAATTTTCCCCTGACCCTGAGTGTCCGGCCCCATGAGACTGTGGTTGTCTCGGCCCCTGGTGGTCCGAGGTCGTTCCCGCTGCACAAATTCATGCGCCAGGGCCTCCTACAGAAAATGCACATTGAAGTATTGGGCTATCTGTAATAGCACCCGAGATATCACCAGATATATATTGAATTTTTCCCTGACTCTGAGTGTCCGTCCCCATGAGACGGTAGTTGTCTCGGCCCCTGGTGGTCGGAGGTCGTTCCCGCTGCACAGATGCATGCGCCAGGGCCTCCTGCAGATAATTCACTTTGGTTTATTGCGCTATCTGTAATAGCACCCAAGATATCACCAGATATATATTGGATTTTTCCCTGACCCTGAGTGTCCGGCCCCATGAGACGGTTGTTTTCTCGGCCCCTGGTGGTCCGACGTCGTTCCCGCTGGCCAGATTCATGCCCCAGGGCCTCCTACAGACAATGGACTGTGATTTATTGCGCTATCTGTAATAGCACCCGAGATATCACCATATATATATTGGATTTTTCCATGACCCTGAGTGTCCGGCCCCATGAGACGGTGGTTTCCTCGGCCCCTGGTGGTGCGAGGTCGTTCCCGCTGCACAGATGCATGCGCCAGGGCCTCCTTCAGATAATTCACTTTGGTTTATTGCGCTATCTCTAATAGCACCCGAGATATCACCAGATATATATTGGATTTTCCCCTGACCCTGAGTGTCCGGCCCCATGAGACTGTGGTTTTCTCTGCCCCTGGTGGTCCGAGGTCGTTCCCGCTGTCCAGATTCATGCGCCAGGGCCTCCTACAGACAATGCACTTTGATTTATTGCGCTATCTGTAATAGCACCCGAGATATCACCAGATATATATTGGATTTTCCCCTGACCCTGAGTGTCCGGGCCCATGAGACGGTGGTTTTCTCGGCCCCTGGTGGTCCGAGGTCGTTCCCGTTGCACAGATTCATTCGCCTGGGCCTCCTACAGACAATGCACTTTGATTTATTGCGCTATCTGTAATAGCACCCGAGATATCACCAGATATATATATGGGATTTCTCCCTGACCCTGAGTGTCCGGCTCCATGAGACGGTGATTTTCTCGGCCCCTGTTGGTCCGAGGTCGTTCCCGCTGCCCAGATTCATGCGCTAGGGCCTCCTACAGACAATGCACTTTGGTTTTTTGCGCTATCTCTAATAGCACCCAAGATATCACCAGATATTTGCTGGATTTTTACATGACCTTGGGTGACGGATTCCGAATATCTGTAATTTTCTCGGCCACTGGTGGTCCGAGGTCGTTCCTGCGGCACAGATTCATTCGCAAGGGCCTCCTACAGACAATGCACTTTGATTTATTGCGCGATCTGTAATAGCACCCGAGATATCACTAGATATATATTGGGTTTTCCCCTGACCCTGAGTGTCCGGACCCATGAGACGGTGGTTTTCTCGGCCACTGGTGGTCCGAGGTCGTTCCTGCGGCACAGATTCATTCGCAAGGGCCTTCTACAGACAATGCACTTTGGTTTATTGCGCGATCTGTAATAGCACCCGAGATATCACCAGATATATATTGGGTTTTCCCCTGACCCTGAGTGTCCGGACCCATGAGACGGTGGTTTTCTCGGCCACTGGTGGTTCGAGGTCGTTCCTGCGGCACAGATTCATTCGCAAGGGCCTTCTACAGACAATGCACTTTGGTTTATTGCGCTATCTGTAATAGCACCAGAGATATAACCAGATATATATTGGATTTTCCCCTGACCCTGAGTGTCCGGACCCATGAGACGGTGGTTTTCTCGGCCCCTGGTGGTCCGAGGTCGTTCCCGCTGCACAGATGCATGCACCAGGGCCTCCGGCAGATAATTCACTTTGGTTTATTGCGATATCTCTAATAGCACCCGAGATATCACCAGATATATATTGGATTTTACCCTGAACCTGAGTGTCCGGACCCATGAGACGGTGGTTTTCTCGGCCTCTGGTGGTCCGAGGTCGTTCCCGCTGCACAGATTCATTCGCCTGGGCCTCCTACAGACAATGCACTTTGATTTATTGCGCTATCTGTAATAGCATCCGAGATATCACCAGATATATGCTGGATTTTTACATGACCTTGGGTGACGGATTCCGAATATCTGTAATTTTCTCGGCCACTGGTGGTCCGAGGTCGTTCCTGCGGCACAGATTCATTCGCCAGTGCCTCTTACAGACAATGCACTTTGATTTATTGCGCTATCTCTAATAGCCCCCGAGATATCACCAGATATATATTGAATTTTCCCCTGACCCTGAGTGTCCGGCCCCATGAGACGGTGGTTTTCTGGGCCCCTGGAGGTCGGAGGTCGTTCCTGCTGGCCAGATTCATTCGCCTGGGCCTCCTACAGACAATGCACTTTGATTTATTGCGCTATCTGTAATAGCACCCGAGATATCACCAGATATATATTGGATTTTCCCCTGACCCTGAATGTCCGGACCCATGAGACGGTGGTTTTCTCGGCCCCTGGTGGTCCGAGGTCGTTCCCGCTGGCCAGATTCATGCGCCTGGGCCTCCTACAGACAATGCACTTTGGTTTATTGCGCTATCTCTAATAGCACCCGAGATATCACCAGATATATATTGGATTTTCCCCTGACCCTGAGTGTCCGGGCCCATGAGACTGTGGTTTTCTCGGCCCCTGGTGGTTCGAGGTCGTTCCCGCTGGCCAGATTCATGCGCCTGGGCCTCCTACAGACAATGCACTTTGATTTATTGCGCTATCTCTAATAGCACCCGAGATATCACCAGATATATATTGGATTTTCCCCTGACCCTGAGTGTCCGGGCCCATGAGACTGTGGTTTTCTCGGCCCGTGATGGTTCGAGGTCGTTCCCGCTGGCCAGATTCATGCGCCTGGGCCTCCTACAGACAATGCACTTTGATTTATTGCGCTATCTCTAATAGCACCCGAGATATCACCAGATATATATTGGATTTTTCCCTGACCCTGAGTGTCCGGCGCCATGAGACGGTGGTTTTCTCGGCCCCTGGTGGTCCGAGGTCGTTCCCGCTGCCCAGATTCATGCGCTAGGGCCTCCTACAGACAATGCACTTTGGTTTTCTGCGCTATCTCTAATAGCACCCAAGATATCACCAGATATTTGCTGGATTTTTACATGACCTTGGGTGACGGATTCCGAATATCTGTAATTTTCTCGGCCACTGGTGGTCCGAGGTCGTTCCCGCAGCACAGATGCATGCACCAGGGCCTCCTGCAGATAATTCACTTTGGTTTATTGCGATATCTCTAATAGCACCCGAGATATCACCAGATATATATTGGATTTTCCCCTGAACCTGAGTGTCCGGACCCATGAGACGGTGGTTTTCTCGGCCTCTGGTGGTCCGAGGTCGTTCCCGCTGCACAGATTCATTCGCCTGGGCCTCCTACAGACAATGCACTTTGATTTATTGCGCTATCTGTAATAGCACCCGAGATATCACCAGATATATGCTGGATTTTTACATGACCTTGGGTGACGGATTCCGAATATCTGTAATTTTCTCGGCCACTGGTGGTCCGAGGTCGTTCCTGCGGCACAGATTCATTCGCCAGTGCCTCTTACAGACAATGCACTTTGATTTATTGCGCTATCTCTAATAGCCCCCGAGCTATCACCAGATATATATTGAATTTTCCCCTGACCCTGAGAGTCCGGCCCCATGAGACTGTGGTTTTCCCGGCCTCTGGTGGTCCGAGGTCGTTCCCGCTGCACAGATTCATGCGGCAGGGCCTCCTACAGACAATGCACTTTGATTTATTGGGCTATCTGTAATAGCACCCGAGATATCACCAGATATATATTGGATTTTCCCCTGACCCTGAGTGTCCGGCCCCATGAGACGGTGGTTTTCTCGGCCCCTGGAGGTCGGAGGTCGTTCCTGCTGGCCAGATTCATTCGCCTGGGCCTCCTACAGACAATGCACTTTGATTTATTGCGCTATCTGTAATAGCACCCGAGATATCACCAGATATATATTGGATTTTCCCCTGACCCTGAGTGTCCGGACCCATGAGACGGTGGTTTTCTCGGCCCCTGGTGGTCCGAGGTCGTTCCCGCTGGCCAGATTCATGCGCCTGGGCCTCCTACAGACAATGCACTTTGGTTTATTGCGCTATCTCTAATAGCACCCGAGATATCACCAGATGTATATTGGATTTTCCCATGACCCTGAGTGTCCGGACCCATGAGACGGTGGTTTTCTCGGCCTCTGGTGGCCCGAGGTCGTTCCCGCTGCACAGATTCATTCGCCTGGGCCTCCTATAGACAATGCACTTTGATTTATTGCGCTATCTGTAATAGCACCCGAGATATCACCAGATATATATTGGATTTTCCCCTGACCCTGAGTGTCCGGACCCATGAGACGGTGGTTTTCTCGGCCCCTGGTGGTCCGAGGTCGTTCCCGCTGCTCAGATTCATGCGCCAGGGCCTCCTACAGACAGTGCACTTTGGTTTATTGCGCTATCTGTAATAGCACCCGAGATATCACCAGATATATATTGGATTTTTCCCTGACCCTGAGTGTCCGGCTCCATGAGACGGTGATTTTCTCGTCCCCTGGTGGTCCGACGTCGTTCCCGCTGCCCAGATTCATGCGCCAGGGCCTCCTACAGACAATGCACATTGGTTTATTGCGCTATCTGTAATAGCACCCGAGATATCACCAGATATATGCTGGATTTTTACATGACCTTGGGTGACGGATTCCGAATATCTGTAATTTTCTCGGCCACTGGTTGTCCGAGGTAGTTCCTGCGGCACAGATTCATTCGCCAGTGCCTCCTACAGACAATGCACTTTGATTTATTGTGCTATCTCTAATAGCACCCGAGATATCACTAGATATATATTGAATTTTCCCCTGACCCTGAGTGTCCGGCCCCATGAGACTGTGGTTTTCCCGGCCCCTGGTGGTCCGAGGTCGTTCCCGCTGCACAGATTCATGCGGCAGGGCCTCCTATAGACAATGCACTTTGATTTATTGCGCTATCTGTAATAGCACCCGAGATATCACCAGATATATATTGGATTTTCCCCTGACCCTGAATGTCCGGACCCATGAGACGGTGGTTTTCTCGGCCCCTGGTGGTCCGAGGTCGTTCCCGCTGGCCAGATTCATGCGCCTGGGCCTCCTACAGACAATGCACTTTGGTTTATTGCGCTATCTCTAATAGCACCCGAGATATCACCAGATATATATTGGATTTTCCCCTGACCCTGAGTGTCCGGGCCCATGAGACTGTGGTTTTCTCGGCCCCTGGTGGTTCGAGGTCGTTCCCGCTGGCCAGATTCATGCGCCTGGGCCTCCTACAGACAATGCACTTTGATTTATTGCGCTATCTCTAATAGCACCCGAGATATCACCAGATATATATTGGATTTTCCCCTGACCCTGAGTGTCCGGGCCCATGAGACTGTGGTTTTCTCGGCCCGTGATGGTTCGAGGTCGTTCCCGCTGGCCAGATTCATGCGCCTGGGCCTCCTACAGACAATGCACTTTGATTTATTGCGCTATCTCTAATAGCACACGAGATATCACCAGATATATATTGGATTTTTCCCTGACCCTGAGTGTCCGGCGCCATGAGACGGTGGTTTTCTCGGCCCCTGGTGGTCCGAGGTCGTTCCCGCTGCCCAGATTCATGCGCTAGGGCCTCCTACAGACAATGCACTTTGGTTTTCTGCGCTATCTCTAATAGCACCCAAGATATCACCAGATATTTGCTGGATTTTTACATGACCTTGGGTGACGGATTCCGAATATCTGTAATTTTCTCGGCCACTGGTGGTCCGAGGTCGTTCCCGCAGCACAGATGCATGCACCAGGGCCTCCTGCAGATAATTCACTTTGGTTTATTGCGATATCTCTAATAGCACCCGAGATATCACCAGATATATATTGGATTTTCCCCTGAACCTGAGTGTCCGGACCCATGAGACGGTGGTTTTCTCGGCCTCTGGTGGTCCGAGGTCGTTCCCGCTGCACAGATTCATTCGCCTGGGCCTCCTACAGACAATGCACTTTGATTTATTGCGCTATCTGTAATAGCACCCGAGATATCACCAGATATATGCTGGATTTTTACATGACCTTGGGTGACGGATTCCGAATATCTGTAATTTTCTCGGCCACTGGTGGTCCGAGGTCGTTCCTGCGGCACAGATTCATTCGCCAGTGCCTCTTACAGACAATGCACTTTGATTTATTGCGCTATCTCTAATAGCCCCCGAGCTATCACCAGATATATATTGAATTTTCCCCTGACCCTGAGAGTCCGGCCCCATGAGACTGTGGTTTTCCCGGCCTCTGGTGGTCCGAGGTCGTTCCCGCTGCACAGATTCATGCGGCAGGGCCTCCTACAGACAATGCACTTTGATTTATTGGGCTATCTGTAATAGCACCCGAGATATCACCAGATATATATTGGATTTTCCCCTGACCCTGAGTGTCCGGCCCCATGAGACGGTGGTTTTCTCGGCCCCTGGAGGTCGGAGGTCGTTCCTGCTGGCCAGATTCATTCGCCTGGGCCTCCTACAGACAATGCACTTTGATTTATTGCGCTATCTGTAATAGCACCCGAGATATCACCAGATATATATTGGATTTTCCCCTGACCCTGAGTGACCGGACCCATGAGACGGTGGTTTTCTCGGCCCCTGGTGGTCCGAGGTCGTTCCCGCTGGCCAGATTCATGCGCCTGGGCCTCCTACAGACAATGCACTTTGGTTTATTGCGCTATCTCTAATAGCACCCGAGATATCACCAGATGTATATTGGATTTTCCCATGACCCTGAGTGTCCGGACCCATGAGACGGTGGTTTTCTCGGCCTCTGGTGGCCCGAGGTCGTTCCCGCTGCACAGATTCATTCGCCTGGGCCTCCTATAGACAATGCACTTTGATTTATTGCGCTATCTGTAATAGCACCCGAGATATCACCAGATATATATTGGATTTTCCCCTGACCCTGAGTGTCCGGACCCATGAGACGGTGGTTTTCTCGGCCCCTGGTGGTCCGAGGTCGTTCCCGCTGCTCAGATTCATGCGCCAGGGCCTCCTACAGACAGTGCACTTTGGTTTATTGCGCTATCTGTAATAGCACCCGAGATATCACCAGATATATATTGGATTTTTCCCTGACCCTGAGTGTCCGGCTCCATGAGACGGTGATTTTCTCGTCCCCTGGTGGTCCGACGTCGTTCCCGCTGCCCAGATTCATGCGCCAGGGCCTCCTACAGACAATGCACATTGGTTTATTGCGCTATCTGTAATAGCACCCGAGATATCACCAGATATATGCTGGATTTTTACATGACCTTGGGTGACGGATTCCGAATATCTGTAATTTTCTCGGCCACTGGTTGTCCGAGGTAGTTCCTGCGGCACAGATTCATTCGCCAGTGCCTCCTACAGACAATGCACTTTGATTTATTGTGCTATCTCTAATAGCACCCGAGATATCACCAGATATATATTGAATTTTCCCCTGACCCTGAGTGTCCGGCCCCATGAGACTGTGGTTTTCCCGGCCCCTGGTGGTCCGAGGTCGTTCCCGCTGCACAGATTCATGCGGCAGGGCCTCCTATAGACAATGCACTTTGATTTATTGCGCTATCTGTAATAGCACCCGAGATATCACCAGATATATATTGGATTTTCCCCTGACCCTGAGTGTCCGGACCCATGAGACGGTGGTTTTCTCGGCCCCTGGTGCTCCTAGGTCGTTCCCGCTGCCCAGATTCATGCGCCAGGGCCTCCTACAGACAATGCACTTTGGTTTATTGCGCCATCTCTAATAGCACCCGAGATATCACCAGATATATATTGGATTTTCCGCTGACCTTGGGTGACGGATTCCGAATATCTGTAATTTTCTCGGCCACTGGTGGTCCGAGATCGTTCCTGCGGTACAGATTCATTCGCAAGGGCCTCCTACAGACAATGCACTTTGGTTTATAGCGCTATCTGTAATAGCACCCGAGATATCACCAGATATATATTGGATTTTCCCCTGACCCTGAGTGTCCGGACGCATGAGACGGTGGTTTTCTCGGCCCCTGGTGGTCCGAGGTCGTTCCCGCTGCACAGATTCATTCGCCTGGGCCTCCTACAGACAATGCACTTTGATTTATTGCGCTATCTGTAATAGCACCCGAGATATCACCAGATATATATTGGATTTTTCCCTGACCCTGAGTGTCCGGCCCCATGAGACGGTGATTTTCTCGGCCCCTGGTGGTCCGAGGTCCTTCCCGCTGCACAGATTCATTCGCCTGGGCCTCCTACAGACAATGCACTTTGATTTATTGCGCTATCTGTAATAGCACCCTAGATATCACCAGATATATATTGGATTTTCCCCTGACGCTGAGTGTCCGGCCCCATGAGACTGTGGTTTTCTCGGCCCCTCGTGGTCCGAGGTCGTTCCCGCTGGCCAGATTCATGCGCCTGGGCCTCCTACAGACAATGCACTTTGATTTAGTGCGCTAACTCTAATAGCACCCGAGATATCACCAGATATATATTGGATTTTTCCCTGACCCTGAGTGTCCGGCGCCATGAGACGGTGGTTTTCTTGGCCCCTGGTGGTCCGAGGGCGTTCCCGCTGCACAGATGCATGCGCCAGGGCCTCCTGCAGATAATTCACTTTGGTTTATTGCGCATATCTGTAATAGCACCCGAGATATCACCAGATATATATTGGATTTTCCCCTGACCCTGAGTGTCCGGCCCCGTGAGTCGGTGGTTTTCTCGGCCCCTGGTGGTCCGAGGTCGTTCCCGCTGCACAGATTCATGCGCCAGGGCCTCCTGCAGATAATTCACTTTGGTTTAATGCGCTATCTCTAATAGCACCCGAGATATCACCAGATATATATTGAATTTTCCCCTGACCCTGAGTGTCCAGCCCCATGAGACTGTGGTTGTCTCGGCCCCTGGTGGTCCGAGGTCGTTCCCGCTGCACAAATTCATGCGCCAGGGCCTCCTACAGAAAATGCACATTGATTTATTGGGCTATCGGTAATAGCACCCGAGATATCACCAGATATATATTGAATTTTCCCCTGACCCTGAGTGTCCGGACGCATGAGACGGTGGTTTTCTCGGCCCCTGGTGGTCCGAGGTCGTTCCCGCTGCACAGATTCATTCGCCTGGGCCTCCTACAGACAATGCACTTTGATTTATTGCGCTATCTGTAATAGCACCCGAGATATCACCAGATATATATTGGATTTTTCCCTGACCCTGAGTGTCCGGCCCCATGAGACGGTGATTTTCTCGGCCCCTGGTGGTCCGAGGTCCTTCCCGCTGCACAGATTCATTCGCCTGGGCCTCCTACAGACAATGCACTTTGATTTATTGCGCTATCTGTAATAGCACCCTAGATATCACCAGATATATATTGGATTTTCCCCTGACGCTGAGTGTCCGGCCCCATGAGACTGTGGTTTTCTCGGCCCCTCGTGGTCCGAGGTCGTTCCCGCTGGCCAGATTCATGCGCCTGGGCCTCCTACAGACAATGCACTTTGATTTAGAGCGCTAACTCTAATAGCACCCGAGATATCACCAGATATATATTGGATTTTTCCCTGACCCTGAGTGTCCGGCGCCATGAGACGGTGGTTTTCTTGGCCCCTGGTGGTCCGAGGGCGTTCCCGCTGCACAGATGCATGCGCCAGGGCCTCCTGCAGATAATTCACTTTGGTTTATTGCGCATATCTGTAATAGCACCCGAGATATCACCAGATATATATTGGATTTTCCCCTGACCCTGAGTGTCCGGCCCCGTGAGTCGGTGGTTTTCTCGGCCCCTGGTGGTCCGAGGTCGTTCCCGCTGCACAGATTCATGCGCCAGGGCCTCCTGCAGATAATTCACTTTGGTTTAATGCGCTATCTCTAATAGCACCCGAGATATCACCAGATATATATTGAATTTTCCCCTGACCCTGAGTGTCCAGCCCCATGAGACTGTGGTTGTCTCGGCCCCTGGTGGTCCGAGGTCGTTCCCGCTGCACAAATTCATGCGCCAGGGCCTCCTACAGAAAATGCACATTGATTTATTGGGCTATCGGTAATAGCACCCGAGATATCACCAGATATATATTGAATTTTTCCCTGACCCTGAGTGTTCGGCCCCATGAGACGGTGGTTGTCTCGGCCCCTGGTGGTCCGAGGTCGTTCCCGCTGGCCAGATTCATGCGCCTGGGTCTCCTACAGACAATGCACTTTGATTTATTGCGCTATCTCAAATAGCACCCGAGATATCACCAGATATATATTGGATTTTCCCCTGACCCTGAGTGTCCGGCCCCATGCGACGGTGGTTTTCTCGGCCCCTGGTGGTCCGAGGACGATCCCGCGGGCCAGATTCATGCCCCAGGGCCTCCTACAGACAATGCACTGTGATTTATTGCGCTATCTGTAATAGCACCCGAGATATCACCAGATATATAATGGATTTTTCCCTGACCCTGAGTGTCCGGCCCCATGAGACGGTGGTTTTCTTGGCCCCTGGTGGCCCGAGGTCGTTCCCGCTGCACAGATTCATTCGCAAGGGCCTCCTACAGACAATGCACTTTGGTTTATTGCGCTATCTCTAATAGCACCCGAGATATCACCAGATATATATTGGATTTTCCCCTGACCCTGAGTGTCCGGACCCATTAGACGGTGGTTTTCTCGGCCCCTGGTGGTCCGAGCACGTTCCCGCTGCCCAGATTCATGCGCCAGGGCCTCCTACAGACAGTGCACTTTGGTTTATTGCGCTATCTATAATAGCACACGAGATATCACCAGATATATATTGGATTTTCCCCTGACCCTGAGTGTCCGGCCCCATGAGACTGTGGTTTTCTCGGCCCCTGGTGGTTCGAGGTCGTTCCCGCTTGCCAGATTCATGCGCCTGGGCCTCCTACAGACAATGCACTTTGATTTATTGCGCTATCTCTAATAGCACCCGAGATATAACCAGATATATATTGGATTTTTCCCTGACCCTGAGTGTCCGGCGCCATGAGACGGTGGTTTTCTCGGCCCCTGGTGGTCCGAGGTCGTTCCCGCTGCACAGATTCATTCGCCTGGGCCTCCTACAGACAATGCACTTTGATTTATTGCGCTATCTGTAATAGCACCTGAGATATCACCAGATATATATTGGATTTCTCCCTGACCCTGAGTGTCCGGCTCCATGAGACGGTGATTTTCTCGGCCCCTGGTGGTCCGAGGTCGTTCCCGCTGCCCAGATTCATGCGCTAGGGCCTCCTACAGACAATGCACTTTGGTTTTTTGCGCTATCTCTAATAGCACCCAAGATATCACCAGATATTTGCTGTATTTTTACATGACCTTGGGTGACGGATTCCGAATATCTGTAATTTTCTCGGCCACTGGTGGTCCGAGGTCGTTCCCGCTGCACAGATGCATGCACCAGGGCCTCCTGCAGATAATTCACTTTGGTTTATTGCGCTATCTCTAATAGCACCCGAGATATCACCAGATATATATTGGATTTTCCCCTGACCCTGAGTGTCCGGACCCATGAGACGGTGGTTTTCTCGGCCTCTGGTGGTCCGAGGTCGTTCCCGCTGCACAGATTCATTCGCCTGGGCCTCCTACAGACAATGCACTTTGATTTATTGCGCTATCTGTAATAGCACCCGAGATATCACCAGATATATATTGGATTTTCCCCTGACCCAGAGTATCCGGACCCATGAGACGGTGGTTTTCTCGGCCCCTGGTGGTCCGAGGTCGTTCCCGCTGCCCAGATTCATGCGCCAGGGCCTCCTACAGACAATGCACTTTGGTTTATTGCGCTATCTGTAATAGAACCCGAGATATCGCCAGATATATATTGGGTTTTCCCCTGACCCTGAGTGTCCGGACCCATGAGACGGTGGTTTTCTCGGCCACTGGTGGTCCGAGGTCGTTCCTGCGGCACAGATTCATTCGCAAGGGCCTCCTACAGACAATGCACTTTGGTTCATTGCGCTATCTGCAATAGCACCAGAGATATAACCAGATATATATTGGATATTCCCCTGACCCTGAGTGTCCGGACCCATGAGACGGTGGTTTTCTCGGCCCCTGGTGGTCCGAGGTCGTTCCCGCTGCCCAGATTCATGCGCCACGGCCTCCTACAGACAGTGCACTTTGGTTTATTGCGCTATCTGTAATAGCACCCGAGATATCACCAGATATATATTGGATTTTTCCCTGACCCTGAGTGTCCGGCTCCATGAGACGGTGATTTTCTCGTCCCCTGGTGGTCCGACGTCGTTCCCGCTGCCCAGATTCATGCGCCAGGGCCTCCTACAGACAATGCACTTTGGTTTATTGCGCTATCTGTAATAGCACCCGAGATATCACCAGATATATGCTGGATTTTTACATGACCTTGGGTGACGGATTCCGAATATCTGTAATTTTCTCGGCCCCTGGTGGTCCGAGGTCGTTCCCGCTGGCCAGATTCATGCGCCTGGGTCTCCTACAGACAATGCACTTTGATTTATTGCGCTATCTCAAATAGCACCCGAGATATCACCAGATATATATTGGATTTTCCCCTGACCCTGAGTGTCCGGCCCCATGCGACGGTGGTTTTCTCGGCCCCTGGTGGTCCGAGGTCGATCCCGCGGGCCAGATTCATGCCCCAGGGCCTCCTACAGACAATGCACTGTGATTTATTGCGCTATCTGTAATAGCACCCGAGATATCACCAGATATATAATGGATTTTTCCCTGACCCTGAGTGTCCGGCCCCATGAGACGGTGGTTTTCTTGGCCCCTGGTGGCCCGAGGTCGTTCCCGCTGCACAGATGCATGCGCCAGGGCCTCCTGCAGATAATTCACTTTGGTTTATTGCGCTATCTCTAATAGCACCCGAGATATCACCAGATATATATTGGATTTTCCCCTGACCCTGAGTGTCCGGCCCCGTGAGTCGGTGGTTTTCTCGGCACCTGGCGGTCCGAGGTCGTTCCCGCTGCCCAGATTCATGCGCCAGGGCCTCCTACAGACAATGCACTTTGGTTTATTGCGCTATCTCTAATATCACCCGAGATATCACCAGATATTTGCTGCATTTTTACATGACCTTGGTTGACGGATTCCGAATATCTGTAATTTTCTCGGCCACTGGTGGTCCGAGATCGTTCCTGCGGCACAGATTCATTCGCCAGTGCCTCCTACAGACATTGCACTTTGATTTATTGCGCTATCTGTAATAGCACCCGAGATATCACCAGATATATAATGGATTTTTCCCTGACCTTGAGTGTCCGGCCCCATGAGACGGTGGTTTTCTTGGCCCCTGGTGGCCCGAGGTCGTTCCCGCTGCACAGATGCATGCGCCAGGGCCTCCTGCAGATAATTCACTTTGGTTTATTGCGCTATCTCTAATAGCACCCGAGATATCACCAGATATATATTGGATTTTTCCCTGACCCTGAGTGTCCGGCGCCATGAGACGGTGGTTTTCTCGGCCCCTGGTGGTCCGAGGTCGTTCCCGCTGCACAGATTCATTCGCCTGGGCCTCCTACAGACAATGCACTTTGATTTATTGGGCTATCCGTAATAGCACCCGAGATATCACCAGATATATATTGGATTTTCCCCTGACCCTGAGTGTCCGGCCCCATGAGACTGTGGTTTTCTCGGCCCCTGGTGGTCCGAGGTCGTTCCCGCTGGCCAGATTCATGCGCCTGGGCCTCCTACAGACAATCCACTTTGATTTAGTGCGCTATCTCTAATAGCACCCGAGATATCACCAGATATATATTGGATTTTTCCCTGACCCTGAGTGTCCGGCGCCATGAGACGGTGGTTTTCTTGGCCCCTGGTGGTCCGAGGGCGTTCCCGCTGCACAGATGCATGCGCCAGGGCCTCCGGCAGATAATTCACTTTGGTTTACTGCGCTATCTCTAATAGCACACGAGATATCACCAGATATATATTGGATTTTCCCCTGACCCTGAGTGTCCGGCCCCGTGAGTCGGTGATTTTCTCGGCCCCTGGTGGTCCGAGGTCGTTCCCGCTGCCCAGATTCATGCGCTAGGGCCTCCTACAGACAATGCACTTTGGTTTTTTGCGCTATCTCTAATAGCACCCAAGATATCACCAGATATTTGCTGGATTTTTACATGACCTTGGGTGACGGATTCCGAATATCTGTAATTTTCTCGGCCACTGGTGGTCCGAGGTCGTTCCTGCGGCACAGATTCATTCGAAAGGGCCTCCTACAGACAATGCACTTTGGTTTATTGCGCTATCTGTAATAGCACCCGAGATATCACCAGATATATATTGGATTTTCCCCTGACCCTGAGTGTCCGGCCCCATGAGACGGTGGTTTTCTCGGCCCCTGGTGGTCGGAGGTCGTTCCTGCTGGCCAGATTCATTCGCCTGGGCCTCCTACAGACAATGCACTTTGATTTATTGCGCTATCTGTAATAGCACCCGAGATATCACCAGATATATATTGGATTTTCCCCTGACCCTGAGTGTCCGGACCCATGAGACGGTGGTTTTCTGGGCCGCTGGTGGTCCGAGGTCGTTCCTGCGGCACAGATTCATTCGCAAGGGCCTCCTACAGACAATGCACTTTGGTTTATTGCGCTATCTGTAATAGCACCCGAGATATCACCAGATATATATTGGATTTTCCCCTGACCCTGAGTGTCCGGACCCATTAGACGGTGGTTTTCTCGGCCCCTGGTGGTCCGAGCACGTTCCCGCTGCCCAGATTCATGCGCCAGGGCCTCCTACAGACAGTGCACTTTGGTTTATTGCGCTATCTATAATAGCACACGAGATATCACCAGATATATATTGGATTTTCCCCTGACCCTGAGTGTCCGGCCCCATGAGACTGTGGTTTTCTCGGCCCCTGGTGGTTCGAGGTCGTTCCCGCTTGCCAGATTCATGCGCCTGGGCCTCCTACAGACAATGCACTTTGATTTATTGCGCTATCTCTAATAGCACCCGAGATATAACCAGATATATATTGGATTTTTCCCTGACCCTGAGTGTCCGGCGCCATGAGACGGTGGTTTTCTCGGCCCCTGGTGGTCCGAGGTCGTTCCCGCTGCACAGATTCATTCGCCTGGGCCTCCTACAGACAATGCACTTTGATTTATTGCGCTATCTGTAATAGCACCTGAGATATCACCAGATATATATTGGATTTCTCCCTGACCCTGAGTGTCCGGCTCCATGAGACGGTGATTTTCTCGGCCCCTGGTGGTCCGAGGTCGTTCCCGCTGCCCAGATTCATGCGCTAGGGCCTCCTACAGACAATGCACTTTGGTTTTTTGCGCTATCTCTAATAGCACCCAAGATATCACCAGATATTTGCTGTATTTTTACATGACCTTGGGTGACGGATTCCGAATATCTGTAATTTTCTCGGCCACTGGTGGTCCGAGGTCGTTCCCGCTGCACAGATGCATGCACCAGGGCCTCCTGCAGATAATTCACTTTGGTTTATTGCGCTATCTCTAATAGCACCCGAGATATCACCAGATATATATTGGATTTTCCCCTGACCCTGAGTGTCCGGACCCATGAGACGGTGGTTTTCTCGGCCTCTGGTGGTCCGAGGTCGTTCCTGCTGCACAGATTCATTCGCCTGGGCCTCCTACAGACAATGCACTTTGATTTATTGCGCTATTTGTAATAGCACCCGAGATATCACCAGATATATATTGGATTTTCCCCTGACCCAGAGTATCCGGACCCATGAGACGGTGGTTTTCTCGGCCCCTGGTGGTCCGAGGTCGTTCCCGCTGCCCAGATTCATGCGCCAGGGCCTCCTACAGACAATGCACTTTGGTTTATTGCGCTATCTGTAATAGAACCCGAGATATCACCAGATATATATTGGGTTTTCCCCTGACCCTGAGTGTCCGGACCCATGAGACGGTGGTTTTCTCGGCCACTGGTGGTCCGAGGTCGTTCCTGCGGCACAGATTCATTCGCAAGGGCCTCCTACAGACAATGCACTTTGGTTCATTGCGCTATCTGTAATAGCAACAGAGATATAACCAGATATATATTGGATTTTCCCCTGACCCTGAGTGTCCGGACCAATGAGACGGTGGTTTTCTCGGCCCCTGGTGGTCCGAGGTCGTTCCCGCTGCACAGATGCATGCACCAGGGCCTCTTGCAGATAATTCACTTTGGTTTATTGCGCTATCTCTAATAGCACCCGAGATATCACCAGATATATATTGGATTTTCCCCTGACCCTGAGTGTCCGGACCCATGAGACGGTGGTTTTCTCGGCCTCTGGTGGTCCGAGGTCGTTCCCGCTGCACAGATGCATGCACCAGGGCCTCTTGCAGATAATTCACTTTGGTTTATTGCGCTATCTCTAATAGCACCCGAGATATCACCAGATATATATTGGATTTTCCCCTGACCCTGAGTGTCCGGACCCATGAGACGGTGGTTTTCTCGGCCTCTGGTGGTCCGAGGTCGTTCCCGCTGCACAGATTCATTCGCCTGGGCCTCCTACAGACAATGCACTTTGATTTATTGCGCTATCTGTAATAGCAGCCGAGATATCACCAGATATATATTGGATTTTCCCCTGACCCTGAGTGTCCGGACCCATGAGACGGTGGTTTTCTCGGCCCCTGGTGGTCCGAGGTCGTTCCCGCTGCCCAGATTCATGCGCCAGGGCCTCCTACAGGCAGTGCACTTTGGATTATTGCGCTATCTGTAATAGCACCCGAGATATCACCAGATATATATTGCATTTTTCCCTGACCCTGAGTGTCCGGCTCCATGAGACGGTGATTTTCTCGTCCCCTGGTGGTCCGACGTCGTTCCCGCTGCCCAGATTCATGCGCCAGGGCCTCCTACAGACAATGCACTTTGGTTTATTGCGCTATCTGTAATAGCACCCGAGATATCACCAGATATATGCTGGATTTTTACATGACCTTGGGTGACGGATTCCGAATATCTGTAATTTTCTCGGCCACTGGTGGTCCGAGGTCGTTCCTGCGGCACAGATTCATTCGCCAGTGCCTCCTACAGACAATGCACTTTGATTTGTTGCGCTATCTCTAATAGCACCCGAGCTATCACCAGATATATATTGAATTTTCCCCTGACCCTGAGTGTCCGGCCCCATGAGACTGTGGTTTTCCCGGCCTCTGGTGTTCCGAGGTCGTTCCCGCTGCACAGATTCATGCGGCAGGGCCTCCTACAGACAATGCACTTTGATTTATTGGGCTATCTGTAATAGCACCCGAGATATCACCAGATATATATTGGATTTTCCCCTGACCCTGAGTGTCAGGCCCCATGAGACGGTGGTTTTCTCGGCCCCTGGTGGTCGGAGGTCGTTCCTGCTGGCCAGATTCATTCGCCTGGGCCTCCTACAGACAATGCACTTTGATTTATTGCGCTATCTGTAATAGCACCCGAGATATCACCAGATATATATTGGATTTTCCCCTGACCCTGAGTGTCCGGCCCCGTGAGTCGGTGGTTTTCTGGGCCCCTGGTGGTCCGAGGTCGTTCCTGCGGCACAGATTCATTCGCCTGGGTCTCCTACAGACAATGCACTTTTATTTATTGCGCTATCTGTAATAGCACCCGAGATATCACCAGATATATATTGGATTTTCCCCTGACCCTGAGTGTCCGGCCCCGTGAGACTGTGGTTTTCTGGGCCCCTGGTGGTCCGAGATCGTTCCCGCTGGCCAGATTCATGCGCCTGGGCCTCCTACAGACAATGCACTTTGATTTATTGCACTATCTCAAATAGCACGCGAGATATCACCAGATATATATTCGATTTTTCCCTGACCCTGAGTGTCCGGCGCCATGAGACTGTGGTTTTCTCGGCCCCTGGTGGTCCGAGGCCGTTCCCGCTGCACAGATTCATTCGCCTGGGCCTCCTACAGATAATGCACTTTGATTTATTGCGCATATCTCTAATAGCACCCGAGATATCACCAGATATATGCTGGATTATCACATGACCTTGGGTGACGGATTCCGAATATCTGTAATTTTCTCGGCCCCTGGTGGTCCGAGGTCGATCCTGCTGCACAGATTCATTCGCCAGTGCCTCCTACAGGCAATGCACTTTAATTTATTGCGCTATCTTTAATAGCACCCGAGATATCACCAGATATATATTGGATTTTTCCCTTCCCCTTAGTATCCGGCCCCATGAGTCGGTGGTTTTCTCGGTCCCTGGTGGTCCGAGGTCGTACCCGCTGCACAGATTCATGCGCAAGGGTCTCATACGGACAATGCACTTTGATTTATTAGGCTACCTCTAATAGCACCCGAGATATCACCAGATATATATTGGATTTTACCCTGACCTTGACAGTCCGGCCCCATGTGTCGGTGATTTTCTGGGTCCCTGGTAGTCTGAGGTAGATCCCGCTGCACAGATTCATACGACAGGGCCTCCTGCAGACAATGCACTTTGATTTATTGCGCTATCTATAATAGCACCCGAGGTATCACCAGATATATTCTGGATTTTTACATGACCTTGGGTGTTCGGCCTCATGTGTCGGTGGTTCTCTCGGCCCCTGGTGGTCCGACGTCGTTCCCGCTGCACTGATTCATGCGCAAGGGCCTCGTGCAGATAATTCACTGTGATTTATCGCGCTATCTGTAATAGCACCCGAGATATCACCAGATATATAATGGATTTTTCCCTGACCCTGAGTGTCCGGCCCCATGTGTCGGTGGTTTTCTCGGCCCCTGGTGGTCCGAGGTCGATCCCGCTGCAAAGATTCATGCGCCGGGGCCTCCTACAGACAATGCACTTTGATTTATTGCGCTATCTGTAATAGCACCCGAGATATAACCAGATATATTCTGGATTTTTACATGACCTTTGGTGTCCGGCCTCATGTGTCGGTGGTTTTCTCGGCCCCTGGTGGTCCCACGTCGTTCCCGCGGCACAGATTCATGCGCAAGGGCCTCCTGCAGATAATTCACTTTGGTTTATTGCGCTATCTCTAATAGCACCCGAGATATCTCCAGATATATATTGGATTTTTCCCTGACCCTGAGTGTCCGGTCCCATGTGTCGATGGTTTTCTCGTTCCCTCGTGGTCCGAGTTCGATCCCGCTGAAAAGATTCATGTGCCAGGGTTTCCTGCAGACAATTCACTTTGGTTTATTGCGCTATCTGTAATAGCACCCGAGATATCACCAGATATATGCTGGATTTTTACATGACCATGGGTGACGGATTCCGAATAACTGTAATTTTCTCGGCCCCTGGTGGTCCGAGGTAGTTCCTGATCCACAGATACATGCGCCAGGGCCTCCTACAGGTAATGCACTTTGATTAATTCGCTATCTCTAATAGCACCCGATATATCACCAGATATATATTGGATTTTACCCTGACCCTGAGTGTCCGGCCCCATGAGACGGTCGTTCTCTCGGCCCCTGGAGGTCCGAGGACGTTCCCGCTGCACAGGTTCATGCGCCGGGGCCTCCTACAGACAATGCACTTTCATTTATTGCGCTATCTGTAATAGCACCCGAGATATCACCAGATCTATATTTGGATTTTCCCCTGACCCTGAGTGTCCGGCCCCATGAGACTGTGGTTTTCTCGGCCCCTTGTGGTCCGAGGTCGTTCCCGTTGCACAGATTCATGCGCCAGGGCCTCCTACAGACAATGCACTTTGATTTATTGCGCTATCTGTAATAGCAGCCGTGATATCACCAGATATATATTGGATTTTCCCCTGACCCTGAGTGTCCGGCCCCATGAGACAGTGGTTTTTTCGGCCCCTGGTGGTCCGAGGTCGTTCCCGCTGCACAGATTCATGCGCCAGGGCCTCCTACAGACAATGCACTTTGATTTATTGCGCTATCTGTAATAGCACCCGAGATATCAGCAGATATATATTGGATTTTTCACTGACCCTGAGTGACCGGCCTAATGAGACGGTAGTTTTCTCGGCCCCTTGTGGTCCGAGGTCGTTCCCGTTGCACAGATTCATGCGCCAGGGCCTCCTACAGACAATGCACTTTGATTTATTGCGCTATCTGTAATAGCAGCCGTGATATCACCAGATATATATTGGATTTTCCCCTGACCCTGAGTGTCCGGCCCCATGAGACAGTGGTTTTTTCGGCCCCTGGTGGTCCGAGGTCGTTCCCGCTGCACAGATTCATGCGCCAGGGCCTCCTACAGACAATGCACTTTGATTTATTGCGCTATCTGTAATAGCACCCGAGATATCAGCAGATATATATTGGATTTTTCACTGACCCTGAGTGACCGGCCTAATGAGACGGTAGTTTTCTCGGCCCCTGGTGGTCCGAGG
The DNA here is from genome assembly GCF_051020985.1 of Nomia melanderi. Classification (NCBI taxonomy): domain Eukaryota; kingdom Metazoa; phylum Arthropoda; class Insecta; order Hymenoptera; family Halictidae; genus Nomia; species Nomia melanderi. The sequence goes on from NW_027475130.1 coordinate 8,895,432, forward strand.
TCGTTCCCGCTGCACAGATTCATGCGCCAGGGCCTACTGCAGATAATTCACTTTGATTTATTGCGCTATCTGTAATAGCACGCGAGATATCACCACATATATATTGGATTTTTCACTGACCCTGAGTGTCCGGCCCCATGAGGCGGTGGTTTTCTCGGTCCCTGGTGTTCCGAGGTCGTTCCCGCTTCACAGATTCATGCGCCAGGGCCTCCTACAGACAATGCACTTTGATTTATTGCGCTATCTGTAATAGCACCCGATATATCACCAGATATATATTGGATTTTCCCCTGACCCTGAGTGTCCGGCCCCATGAGACTGTGGTTTTCTCGGCCCCTGGTCGTCCGAGGTCGTTCCCGCTGCACAGATTCATGCGCCAGGGCCTCCTACAGACAATGCACTTTGATTTATTGCGCTATCTGTAATAGCACCCGAGATATCACCAGATATATATTGGATTTTACCCTGACCCTGAGTGTCCGGCCCCATGAGACGGTCGTTGTCTCGGCCCCTGGAGGTCCGAGGACGTTCCCGCTGCACAGGTTCATGCGCCGGGGCCTCCTACAGACAATGCACTTTGATTTATTGCGCTATCTGTAATAGCACCCGAGATATCACCAGATATATATTGGATTTTTCCCTGACCCTGTGTGTCCGGCCCCATGAGAAGGTCGTTTTCTCGGCCCCTGGTGGTCCGAGGTCGTTCCCGCTGCACAGGATCATGCGCCAGGGTCTCCTACAGACAATGCACTTTGATTTATTGCGGTGTCTGTAATAGCACCCGAGATATCACCATATATATATTGGATTTTTCACTGACCCTGAGTGTCCTGCCCCATGTGACGGTGGTTTTCTCGGCCCCTGGTGTTCCGAGGTCGTTCCCGCTGCACAGATTCATGCCCCAGGGCCTCCTACAGACAATGCACTTTGATTTATTGCGCTATCTCTAATAGCACCCGAGATATCACCAGATATATATTGGATTTTTCCCTGACCCTGTGTGTCCGGCCCCATGAGAAGGTCGTTTTCTCGGCCCCTGGTGGTCCGAGGTCGTTCCCGCTCCACAGGATCATGCGCCAGGGTCTCCTACAGACAATGCACTTTGATTTATTGCGGTGTCTGTAGTAGCACCCGAGATATCACCATATATATATTGGATTTTTCACTGACCCTGAGTGTCCGGCCCCATGAGACGGTCGTTTTCTCGGCCCCTGGTGGTCCGAGGTCGTTCCCGCTGCACAGGTTCATGCGCCAGGGTCTCCTACGGACAGTGCACTTTGATTTATTGCGCTATCTGTACTAGCACCCGAGATATCACCAGATATATATTGGATTTTTCACTGACCCTGAGTGTCCTGCCCCATGAGACGGTGGTTTTCTCGGCCCCTGGTGGTCCGAGGTCGTTCCCGTTGCACAGATTCATGCGCCAGGGCCTCCTGCAGATAATTCACTTTGGTTTATTGCGCTATCTCTAATAGCACCCGATATATCACCAGATATATATTGGATTTTACCCTGACCCTGAGTGTCCGGCCCCATGAGACGGTCGTTGTCTCGGCCCCCGGTGGTCCGAGGACGTTCCCGCTGCACAGGTTCATGCGCCGGGGCCTCCTACAGACAATGCACTTTCATTTATTGCGATATCTGTAATAGCACCCGAGATATCACCAGATCTATATTTGGATTTTCCCCTGACCCTGAGTGTCCGGCCCCATGAGACTGTGGTTTTCTCGGCCCCTTGTGGTCCGAGGTCGTTCCCGTTGCACAGATTCATGCGCCAGGGCCTCCTGCAGATAATTCACTTTGGTTTATTGCGCTATCTCTAATAGCACCCGAGATATCACCAGATATATATTGGATTTTCCCCTGACCCTGAGTGTCCGGTCCCATGAGACTGTGGTTTTCTCGGCCCCTGGTGGTCCGAGGTCGTTGCCGCTGCACAGGTTCATGCGCCAGGGCCTCCTACAGACAATGCACTTTGGTTTATTGCGCTATCTGTAATAGCACCCGAGATATCACCAGATATATATTGGATTTTTCACTGACCCTGAGAGTCCGGCCCCATGAGACGGTCGTTTTCTCGGCCCCTGGTGGTCCGAGGTCGTTCCCGCTGCACAGGTTCATGCGCCAGGGTCTCCTACGGACAGTGCACTTTGATTTATTGCGCTATCTGTAATAGCACCCGATATATCACCAGATATATATTGGATTTTCCCCTGACCCTGAGTGTCCGGCCCCATGAGACTGTGGTTTTCTCGGCCCCTGGTCGTCCGAGGTCGTTCCCGCTGCACAGATTCATGCGCCAGGGCCTCCTACAGACAATGCACTTTGATTTATTGCGCTATCTGTAATAGCACCCGAGATATCACCACATATATATTGGATTTTACCCTGACCCTGAGTGTCCGGCCCCATGAGACGGTCGTTGTCTCGGCCCCTGGAGGTCCGAGGACGTTCCCGCTGCACAGGTTCATGCGCCGGGGCCTCCTACAGACAATGCACTTTGATTTATTGCGCTATCTGTAATAGCACCCGAGATATCACCAGATATATATTGGATTTTTCCCTGACCCTGTGTGTCCGGCCCCATGAGAAGGTCGTTTTCTCGGCCCCTGGTGGTCCGAGGTCGTTCCCGCTGCACAGGATCATGCGCCAGGGTCTCCTACAGACAATGCACTTTGATTTATTGCGGTATCTCTAATAGCACCCGAGATATCACCAGATATATATTGGATTTTCCCCTGACCCTGAGTGTCCGGCCCCATGAGACTGTGGTTTTCTCGGCCCCTGGTGGTCCGAGGTCGTTCCCGCTGCACAGGTTCATGCCCCAGGGCCTCCTACAGACAATGCACTTTGATTTATTGCGCTATCTCTAATAGCACCCGAGATATCACCAGATATATATTGGATTTTCCCCTGACCCTGAGTGTCCGGCCCCATGAGACTGTGGTTTTCTCGGCCCCTGGAGGTCCGAGGACGTTCCCGCTGCACAGATTCATGCGCCAGGGCCTCCTACAGGTAATGCACTTTGATTTATTGCGCTATCTGTAATAGGACCCGAGATATCACCAGATATATATTGGATTTTTCCCTGACCCTGAGTGTCCGGCCCCATGAGAAGGTGGTTGTCTCGCCCCTGGTGCTCCGAGGTCGTTCCCTCTGCACAGATTCATGCGCCAGGGCCTCCTACAGACAATGCACTTTGATTTATTGCGCTATCTGTAATAGCAGCCGAGATATCACCAGATATATATTGGATTTTTCACTGACCCTGAGCGTCCGGCCCCATGAGACGGTCGTTTTCTCGGCCCCTGGTGGTCCGAGGTCGTTCCCGCTGCACAGATTCATGCGCCAGGGCCTCCTACAGACAATGCACTTTGATTTATTGCGCTATCTGTAATAGCACCCGAGATATCACCACATATATATTGGATTTTTCACTGACCCTGAGTGTCCGGCCCCATGAGACGGTGGTTTTCTCGGTCCCTGGTGTTCCGAGGTCGTTCCCGCTGCACAGATTCATGCGCCAGGGCCTCCTACAGACAATGCACTTTGATTTATTGCGCTATCTGTAATAGCAGCCGTGATATCACCAGATATATATTGGATTTTCCCCTGACCCTGAGTGTCCGGCCCCATGAGACGGTGGTTTTCTCGGTCCCTGGTGTTCCGAGGTCGTTCCCGCTGCACAGATTCATGCGCCAGGGCCTCCTACAGACAATGCACTTTGATTTATTGCGCTATCTGTAATAGCAGCCGTGATATCACCAGATATATATTGGATTTTCCCCTGACCCTGAGTGTCCGGCCCCATGAGACAGTGGTTTTTTCGGCCCCTGGTGGTCCGAGGTCGTTCCCGCTGCACAGATTCATGCGCCAGGGCCTCCTACAGACAATGCACTTTGATTTATTGCGCTATCTGTAATAGCACCCGAGATATCAGCAGATATATATTGGATTTTTCACTGACCCTGAGTGACCGGCCTAATGAGACGGTAGTTTTCTCGGCCCCTGGTGGTCCGAGGTCGTTCCCGCTGCACAGATTCATGCGCCAGGGCCTACTGCAGATAATTCACTTTGATTTATTGCGCTATCTGTAATAGCACGCGAGATATCACCACATATATATTGGATTTTTCACTGACCCTGAGTGTCCGGCCCCATGAGACAGTGGTTTTTTCGGCCCCTGGTGGTCCGAGGTCGTTCCCGCTGCACAGATTCATGCGCCAGGGCCTCCTACAGACAATGCACTTTGATTTATTGCGCTATCTGTAATAGCACCCGAGATATCAGCAGATATATATTGGATTTTTCACTGACCCTGAGTGTCCGGCCCCATGAGACGGTCGTTGTCTCGGCCCCTGGAGGTCCGAGGACGTTCCCGCTGCACAGGTTCATGCGCCGGGGCCTCCTACAGACAATGCACTTTGATTTATTGCGCTATCTGTAATAGCACCCGAGATATCACCAGATATATATTGGATTTTTCCCTGACCCTGTGTGTCCGGCCCCATGAGAAGGTCGTTTTCTCGGCCCCTGGTGGTCCGAGGTCGTTCCCGCTGCACAGGATCATGCGCCAGGGTCTCCTACAGACAATGCACTTTGATTTATTGCGGTGTCTGTAATAGCACCCGAGATATCACCATATATATATTGGATTTTTCACTGACCCTGAGTGTCCTGCCCCATGTGACGGTGGTTTTCTCGGCCCCTGGTGTTCCGAGGTCGTTCCCGCTGCACAGATTCATGCCCCAGGGCCTCCTATAGACAATGCACTTTGATTTATTGCGCTATCTCTAATAGCACCCGAGATATCACCAGATATATATTGGATTTTTCCCTGACCCTGAGTGTCCGGCCCCATGAGAAGGTGGTTGTCTCGCCCCTGGTGCTCCGAGGTCGTTCCCTCTGCACAGATTCATGCGCCAGGGCCTCCTACAGACAATGCACTTTGATTTATTGCGCTATCTGTAATAGCAGCCGAGATATCACCAGATATATATTGGATTTTTCACTGACACTGAGCGTCCGGCCCCATGAGACGGTCGTTTTCTCGGCCCCTGGTGGTCCGAGGTCGTTCCCGCTGCACAGATTCATGCGCCAGGGCCTCCTACAGACAATGCACTTTGATTTATTGCGCTATCTGTAATAGCAGCCGTGATATCACCAGATATATATTGGATTTTCCCCTGACCCTGAGTGTCCGGCCCCATGAGACAGTGGTTTTTTCGGCCCCTGGTGGTCCGAGGTCGTTCCCGCTGCACAGATTCATGCGCCAGGGCCTCCTACAGACAATGCACTTTGATTTATTGCGCTATCTGTAATAGCACCCGAGATATCAGCAGATATATATTGGATTTTTCACTGACCCTGAGTGACCGGCCCCATGAGACGGTAGTTTTCTCGGCCCCTGGTGGTCCGAGGTCGTTCCCGCTGCACAGATTCATGCGCCAGGGCCTACTGCAGATAATTCACTTTGATTTATTGCGCTATCTGTAATAGCACGCGAGATATCACCACATATATATTGGATTTTTCACTGACCCTGAGTGTCCGGCCCCATGAGGCGGTGGTTTTCTCGGTCCCTGGTGTTCCGAGGTCGTTCCCGCTGCACAGATTCATGCGCCAGGGCCTCCTACAGACAATGCACTTTGATTTATTGCGCTATCTCTAATAGCACCCGAAATATCACCAGATATATATTGGATTTTCCCCTGACCCTGAGTGTCCGGCCCCATGAGACTGTGGTTTTCTCGGCCCCTGGTGGTCCGAGGTCGTTCCCGCTGCACAGATTCATGCGCCAGGGCCTCCTACAGACAATGCACTTTGATTTATTGCGCTATCTCTAATAGCACCCGAGATATCAGCAGATATATATTGGATTTTTCACTGACCCTGAGTGACCGGCCCCATGAGACGGTAGTTTTCTCGGCGCCTGGTGGTCCGAGGTCGTTCCGGCTGCTCAGATTAATACGCTAGGCCCTCCTGCAGATAATTCACTTTGGTTTATTGCGCTATCTCTAATAGCACTCGAGGTATCACCAGATATATATTGGATTTTTCCCAGACCCTGACAGTCCGGCCCCATGTGTCGGTGGTTTTCTCGGCCCATGGTGGTCCGAGGTTGTTCCCGCTGCACAGATTCATGCGCCAGGGCCTCCTACAGACAATGCACTTTGGGTTATTAGGCTATCTGTAATAGCACCCGAGATATCACCAGATATATGCTGGATTTTTACATGACCTTGGGTGACGGATTCCCAATATCTGTAATTTTCTCGGCCCCTGGTGGTCCGAGGTCGTTTCCGCTGCACAGATTCATTCGCCTGGGCCTCCTACAGACAATGCACTTTGGTTTATTGCGCTATCTCTAATAGCACCCGAGATATCACCAGATATTTGCTGGATTTTTACATGACCTTGGGTGACGGATTCCGAATATCTGTAATTTTCTCGGCCACTGGTGGTCCGAGGTCGTTCCTGCGGTACAGATTCATTCGCAAGAGCCTCCTACAGACAATGCACTTTGGTTTATTGCGCTATCTGTAATAGCACCCGAGATATCACCAGATATATATTGGATTTTCCCCTGACCCTGAGTGTCCGGCCCCATGAGACTGTGGTTTTCTCGGCCCCTGGTGGTCCGAGGTCGTTCCCGCTGCACAGATTCATTCGCCTGAGCCTCCTACAGACAATGCACTTTGATTTATTGCGCTATCTGTAATAGCACCCGAGATATCACCAGATATATGTTGGATTTTCCCCTGACCCTGAGTGTCCGGCCCCATGTGTCGGTGGTTTTCTCGGCCCCTGGTGGTCCCAGGTCGTTCCCGCTGCACAGATTCATGCACCAGGGCCTCCTACAAACAATGCACTTTGATTTATTGTTCTATCTGTAATATAACCCGAGATATCACCAGAAATATATTGGATTTTTCCCTGACCCCGACTGTCCGGCCCCATGAGACGGTGGTTTTCTCGGCCCCTGGTGGTCCGAGGTAGTTCCCGCTGCACAGATTCATGCGCAAGGTCCTCCTACAGACAATGCACTTTGATTTATTGCGCTATCTGTAATAGCACCCGAGATATAACCAGATATATATTGGATTTTTCACTGACCCTGAGTGTCCCGCCCCATGAGACGGTGGTTTTCTCGGCCCCTGGTGGTCCGAGGTCGTTCCCGTTGCACAGATTCATGCGCCAGGGCCTCCTGCAGATAATACACTTTGGTTTGTTGCGCTATCTCTAATAGCACCCGAGATATCACCAGATATATATTGGATTTTCCCCTGACCCTGAGTGTCCGGCCCCATGAGACTGTGGTTTTCTCGGCCCCTGGTGGTCCGAGGTCGTTCCCGCTGCACAGATTCATGCGCCAGGGCCTCCTACAGACAATGCACTTTCATTTATTGCGCTATCTGTAATAGCACCCGAGATATCACCAGATATATATTGGATTTTTCACTGACCCTGAGTGTCCGGCCCCATGAGACGGTGGTTTTCTCGGCCCCTGGTGATCCGAGGTCGTTCCCGCTGCACAGATTCATGCGCCGGGTCCTAATACAGACAATGCACTTTGATTTATTGTGCTATCTGTAATATAACCCGAGATATCACCAGATATATGTTGGATTTTCCCCTGTCCCTGACAGTCCGGCCCCATGAGACGGTGGTTTTCTCGGCCCCTGGTGGTCCGAGGTCGTCCCCGCTGCACAGATTCATGCGCCAGGGCCTCCTGCAGATAATTCACTTTGGTTTATTGCGCTATCTGTAATAGCACCCGAGATATCACCAGATCTATATTGGATTTTCCCCTGACCCTGAGTGTCCCGCCCCATGAGACTGTGGTTTTCTCGGCCCCTGGTGGTCCGTGGTCGTTCCCGTTGCACAGATTCATGCGCCAGGGCCTCCTGCAGATAATTCACTTTGGTTTATTTCGCTATCTCTAATAGCACCCGAGATATCCCCAGATATATATTGGATTTTCCCCTGACCCTGAGTGTCCGGCCCCATGAGACTGTGGTTTTCTCGGCCCTTGGTGGTCCGAGGTGGTGCCCGCTGCACAGATTCATGCGCCAGGGCCTCCTACAGACAATGCACTTTGATTTATTGCGCTATCTGTAATAGCACCCGAGATATCACCAGATATATATTGGATATTACCCTGACCCTGAGTGTCCGGCCCCATGAGACGGTCGTTGTCTCGGCCCCTGGAGGTCCGAGGACGTTCCCGCTGCACGGATTCATGCGCCAGGGCCTCCTGTAGAGAATTCACTTTGGTTTATTTCGCTATCTCTAATAGCACCCGAGATATCACCAGATCTATATTGGATTTTCCCCTGACCCTGAGTGTCCGGCCCCATGAGACTGTGGTTTTCTCGGCCCCTGGTGGTCCGAGGTCGTTCCCGTTGCACAGATTCATGCGCCAGGGCATCCTGCAGATAATTCACTTTGGTTTATTGCGCTATCTCTAATAGCACCCGAGATATCACCAGATATTTGCTGGATTTTTACATGACCTTGGGTGACGGATTCCGAATATCTGTAATTTTCTCGGCCACTGGTGGTCCGAGGTCATTCCTGCGGTACAGATTCATTCGCAAGAGCCTCCTACAGACAATGCACTTTGGTTTATTGCGCTATCTGTAATAGCACCCGAGATATCACCAGATATATATTGGATTTTCCCCTGACCCTGAGTGTCCGGCCCCATGAGACTGTGGTTTTCTCGGCCCCTGGTGGTCCGAGGTCGTTCCCGCTGCACAGATTCATTCGCCTGAGCCTCCTACAGACAATGCACTTTGATTTATTGCGCTATCTGTAATAGCACCCGAGATATCACCAGATATATATTGGATTCTTCCCTGACCCTGAGTGTCCGGCCCCATGAGACGGTGGTTTTCTCGGCCCCTGGTGGTCCGAGGTCGTTCCCGCTGCACAGATTCATGCGCCGGGGCCTAATACAGACAATGCACTTTGATTTCTTGGGCTATCTGTAATAGCACCCGAGATATCACCAGATATATATTGGATTTTTCCCTGACCCTGAGTGTCCGGCCCCATGAGACGGTGGTTTTCTCGGCCCCTGGTGGTCCGAGGTCGTTCCCGCTGCACAGATTCATGCGCCAGGGCCTCCTACAGACAATGCACTTTGATTTATTGTTCTATCTGTAATATAACCCGAGATATCACCAGAAATATATTGGATTTTTCCCTGACCCTGAGTGTCCGGCCCCATGAGACGGTTGTTGTCTCGGCCCCTGGTGGTCCGAGGTCGTTCCCGCTGCACAGATTCATGCGCCAGGGTCTCCTACAGACAATGCACTTTGATTTATTGCGCTATCTGTAATAGCACCCGAGATATCACCAGATATATATTGGATTTTTCACTGACCCTGAGTGTCCGGCCCCATGAGACGGTGGTTTTCTCGGCCCCTGGTGATCCGAGGTCGTTCCCGCTGCACAGATTCATGCGCCGGGTCCTAATACAGACAATGCACTTTCATTTCTTGGGCTATCTGTAATAGCACCCGAGATATCACCAGATATATAATGGATTCTTCCCTGACCCTGAGTGTCCGGCCCCATGAGACGGTGGTTTTCTCGGCCCCTGGTGGTCCGAGGTCGTTCCCTCTGCACAGATTCATGCGCCAGGGCCTCCTACAGACAATGCACATTTATTTATTACGCTATCTGTAATAGCACCCGAGATACCACCAGATATATATTGGATCTTTCACTGACCCTGAGTGTCCGGCCCCATGAGACGGTGGTTTTCGCGGCCCCTGGTGGTCCGAGGTCGTTCCCGCTGCCCAGATTCATGCGCCAGGGCCTCCTACAGACAATGCACTTTGGGTTATTAGGCTATCTGTAATAGCACCCGAGATATCACCAGATATATGCTGGATTTTTACATGACCTTGGGTGACGGATTCCGAATATCTGTAATTTTCTCGGCCCCTGGTGGTCCGAGGTCGTTTCCGCTGCACAGATTCATTCGCCTGGGCCTCCTACAGACAATGCACTTTGGTTTATTGCGCTATCTCTAATAGCACCCGAGATATCACCAGATATTTGCTGGATTTTTACATGACCTTGGGTGACGGATTCCGAATATCTGTAATTTTCTCGGCCACTGGTGGTCCGAGGTCGTTCCTGCGGTACAGATTCATTCGCAAGAGCCTCCTACAGACAATGCACTTTGGTTTATTGCGCTATCTGTAATAGCACCCGAGATATCACCAGATATATATTGGATTTTCCCCTGACCCTGAGTGTCCGGCCCCATGAGACTGTGGTTTTCTCGGCCCCTGGTGGTCCGAGGTCGTTCCCGCTGCACAGATTCATTCGCCTGAGCCTCCTACAGACAATGCACTTTGATTTATTGCGCTATCTGCAATAGCACCCGAGATATCACCAGATATATGTTGGATTTTCCCCTGACCCTGAGTGTCCGGCCCCATGTGTCGGTGGTTTTCTCGGCCCCTGGTGGTCCCAGGTCGTTCCCGCTGCACAGATTCATGCACCAGGGCCTCCTACAAACAATGCACGTTGATTTATTGTTCTATCTGTAATATAACCCGAGATATCACCAGAAATATATTGGATTTTTCCCTGACCCTGACTGTCCGGCCCCATGAGACGGTGGTTTTCTCGGCCCCTGGTGGTCCGAGGTAGTTCCCGCTGCACAGATTCATGCGCAAGGTCCTCCTACAGACAATGCACTTTGATTTATTGTGCTATCTGTAATATAACCCGAGATATCACCAGATATATGTTGGATTTTCCCCTAACCCTGAGTGTCCGGCCCCATGAGACTGTGGTTTTCTCGGCCCCTGGTGGTCCGAGATCGTTCCCGCTGCACAGATTCATGAGCCAGGGCCTCCTACAGACAATGCGCTTTGATTTATTGCGCTATCTGCAATAGCACCCGAGCTATCACCAGATATATATTGGATTTTTCCCTGACCCTGAGTGCCCGGCCCCATGTGTCGGTGGTTTTCTCGGCCCCTGGGGGTCCGAGATCGATCTCGCTGCACAGGTTCATGCGCTAGAGCCTCCTGCAGATAATGCACTTTGATTTATTGCGCTATCTGTAATAGCACCCGAGATATCACCAGATATATATTGGATTTTACCCTGGCCCTGAGTGTCCGGCCCCATGTGACTGTGGTTTTCTCGGCCCCTGGTGGTCCGAGGTCGTTCCCGCTGCACAGATGCATGCGCCAGGGCCTCCTGCAGATAAGTCACTTTGATTTATCGCGCTATCTCTAATAGCACCCGAGATATCACCAGATATATATTGGATTTTTCCCCGACCCAGAGTGTCCGGCCCCATGAGACGGTGCTTTTCTCGGCCCCTGGTGGTCAGAGGTCGTTCCCGCTGCACAGATTCATGCGCCAGGGCCTCCTACAGATAATGCACTTTGATTTATTGCGCTATCTGTAATAGCACCCGAGATATCACCAGATATATGTTGGATTTTTCCATGACCCTGAGTGTCCGGCCCCATGAGACGATGGTTTTCTCGGCCCCTGGTGGTCCGAGGTCGTTCCCGCTGCACAGATTCATGCGCCGGGGCCTAATACAGACAATGCACTTTGATTTCTTGGGCTATCTGTAATAGCACCCGAGATATCACCAGATATATATTGGATTTTTCCCTGACACTGAGCGTCCGGCCCCATGAGGCGGTGGTTTTCTCGGCCCCTGGTGGTCCGAGGTCGTTCCCGCTGCACAGATTCATGCGCCAGGGCCTCCTGCAGATAATACACTTTGGTTTGTTGCGCTATCTCTAATAGCACCCGAGATATCACCAGATATATATTGGATTTTTCACTGACCCTGAGTGTCCGGCCCCATGAGACGGTGGTTTTCTCGGCCCCTGGTGGTTCGACGTCGTTCCCGCTGCACAGAATCATGCGCCAGGGCCTCCTACAGACAATGCACTTTGATTTATTGCGCTATCTGTAATAGCACCCGAGATATCACCAGATATATATTGGATTTTTCCCCGACCCTGAGTGTCCGGCCCCATGAGACGGTGGTTTTCTTGGCCGCTGGTGGGCCGAGGTAGTTCCCGCTGGCCAGATTCATGCGCCAGGGCCTCCTACAGACAATGCATTATGATTTATTGCGCTATCTCTAATAGCACCCGAGATATCACCAGATATATATTGGATTTTTCCCCGACCCTGAGTGTCCGGCCCCATGAGACGGTTGTTTTCTCGGCCGCTGGTGGTCCGAGGTCGTTCCCGCTGGCCAGACTCATGCGCCAGGGCCTCCTACAGACAATGCACTTTGATTTATTGCGCTATCTGTAATAGCACCCGAGATATCACCAGATATATATTGGATTTTTCACTGACCCTGAGTGTCCGGCCCCATGAGACGGTGGTTTTCTCGGCCCCTGGTGGTTCGACGTCGTTCCCGCTGCACAGAATCATGCGCCAGGGCCTCCTACGGACAATGCACTTTGATTTATTGCGCTATCTGTAATAGCACCCGAGATATCACCAGATATATATTGGATTTTCCCCTGACCCTGAGTGTCCGGCCCCATGAGACGGTGGTCTTCTCGGCCCCTGGTGGTCCGAGGTCGTTCCCGCTGCCCAGATTCATGCGCCAGGGCCTCCTACAGACAATGCACTTTGATTTGTTGCGCTATCTCTAATAGCATCCGAGATATCACCAGATATATATTGGATTTTCCCCTGACCCTGAGTGGCCGGCCCCATGAGACGGTGGTCTTCTCGGCCCCTGGTGGTCCGAGGTCGTTCCCGCTGCCCAGATTCATGCGCCACGGCCTCCTACAGACAATGCACTTTGATTTATTGCGCTATCTGTAATAGCACCCGAGATATCACCAGATATATATTGGATATTTCCCTCACCCTGAGTGTCCAGCCCCATGAGACGGTGGTTTTCTCGGCCCCTGGTGGACCGAGGTCATTCCCGCTGCATAGATTCATGCGCGAGGGCCTCCTGCAGATAATTCACTTTGGTTTATTGCGCTATATCTAATAGCACCTGAGATATCACCAGATATATATTGGATTTTCCCCTGACTCTGGGTGTCCGGCCCCATGAGACGGTGGTTTTCTCGGCCCCAGGTGGTCCGAGGACGCTCCCGCTTCCCAGATTCAGGCGCCAGGGCCTCCTGCAGATAACTCACTTGGTTTATTGCGCTATCTCTAATAGCACCCGAGATATCACCAGATATATGCTGGATTTTTACATGACCTAGGGTGACGGATTCCGAATATCAGTAATTTTCTCGGCCCCTGTTGGTCCGAGGTCGTTCCTGCTGCACAGATTCATTCGCCAGTGCCTCCTACAGACAAGGCACTTTGATTTATTGCGCTATCTGTAATAGCACCCGAGATATCACCAGATATATATTGGATTTTTCCCTGACCCTGAGTGGCCGTCCCCATGAGACGGTGGTCTTCTCGGCCCCTGGTGGTCCGAGGTCGTTCCCGCTGCCCTGATTCATGCGCCACGGCCTCCTACAGACAATGCACTTTGATTTATTGCGCTATCTGTAATAGCACCCGAGATATCACCAGATATATATTGGATTTTCCCCTGACCCTGAGTGTGCGGCCCCATGAGACTGTGGTTTTCTCGGCCCCTAGTGGTCCGAGGTCGTTCCCGCTGCACAGATTCATGCGCCGCGGCCTCCTACAGACAACGCACTTTGATTTATTGCGCTATCTGTAATAGCACCCGAGATATGACCAGATATATATTGGATTTTCCCCTGACCCTGAGTGTCCGGCACAATGAGACGGTGGTTTTCTCGGACCCTGGTGGTCCGAGGTCGTTCCCGCTGCACAGATTCATGCGCCAGGGCCTCCTACAGACAACGCACTTTGATTTATTGCGCTATCTGTAATAGCACCCGAGATATCACCAGATATATATTGGATTTTCCCCTGACCCTGAGTGACCGGCCCCATGAGACGGTGGTTTTCTCGGCCCCTGGTGGTCCTAGGTCGTTCCCGCTGCACAGATGCATGCGCCAGGGCCTCCTGCAGATAATTCCCTTTGGCTTATTGCGCTATCTCTAATAGCACCCGAGATATCACCAGATATATATTGGATTTTCCCCTGACCCTGAGTGGCCGGCCCCATGAGACGGTGGTCTTCTCGGCCCCTGGTGGTCCGAGGTCGTTCCCGCTGCCCAGATTCATGCGCCACGGCCTCCTACAGACAATGCACTTTGATTTATTGCGCTATCTGTAATAGCACCCGAGAAAGCTCCATATATATGCTGGATTTTTACATGACTTTGGGTGGCGGATACCGAAAATCTGTAATTTTCTCGGCCTCTGGTGGTCCGAGGTCGTTCCCTCTGCACAGATTCATGCGCCAGGGTCTCCTACGGACAATGCACTTTGATTTATTGCGCTATCTGTAATAGCACCCGAGATATCACCGGATATATATTGGAATTTTCCCTGACCCTGAGTGTCCGGCCCCATGAGACGGTGGTTTACTCGGCCCCTGGTGGTCGGAGGTCGTTCCCGCTGCACAGATGCATGCGCCAGGGCCTCCTGCAGATAATTCACTTTGGTTTATTGCGCTATCTCTAATAGCACCCGAGATATCACCAGATATATATTGGATTTTTCCCTGACCCTGAGTGTCCGGCCCCATGAGACGGTGGTTTTCTCGGCCCCTGGTCGTCCGAGGTCGTTCCCGCTGCCGAGATTCATGCGCCAGGGCCTCCTACAGACAGTGCACTTTGATTTATTGCACTATCTGTAATAGCACCCGAGAAAGCTGCATATATATGCTGGATTTTTACATGACTTTGGGTGGCGGATACCGAAAATCTGTAATTTTCTCGGCCTCTGGTGGTCCGAGGTCGTTCCCTCTGCACAGATTCATGCGCCAGGGCCTCCTACGGACAATGCACTTTGATTTATTGCGCTATCTCTAATAGCGCCCGAGATATCACCAGATATATATTGGATTTTCCCTTGACCCTGAGTGTCCGGCCACATGAGACGGTGGTTTTCTCGGCCCCTGGTGGTCCTAGGTCGTTCCCGCTGCACAGATGCATGCGCCAGGGCCTCCTGCAGATAATTCCCTTTGGCTTGTTGCGCTATCTCTAATAGCACCCGAGATATCACCAGATATATGCTGGATTTTTACATGACCTTGGGTGACGGATTCCGAATATCAGTAATTTTCTCGGCCCCTGGTGGTCCGAGGTCGTTCCTGCTGCACAGATTCATTCGCCAGTGCCTCCTACAGACAATGCACTTTGATTTATTGCGCTATCTGTAATAGCACCCGAGATATCACCAGATATATATTGGATTCTCCCCTGACCCTGAGTGTCCGGCCCCATGAGACTGTGGTTTTCTCGGCCCCTAGTGGTCCGAGGTCGTTCCCGCTGCACAGATTCATGCGCCAGGGCCTCCTACAGACAACGCACTTTGATTTATTGCGCGATCTGTAATAGCACCCGAGATATCAGCAGATATATATTGGATTTTCCCCTGACCCTGAGTGTCCGGCCCCATGAGACGGTGGTTTTCTCGGACCCTGGTGGTCCGAGGTCGTTCCCGCTGCACAGATTCATGCGCCAGGGCCTCCTACAGACAACGCACTTTGATTTATTGCGCTATCTGTAATAGCACCCGAGATATCACCAGATATATATTGGATTTTCCCCTGACCCTGAGTGTCCGGCCCCATGAGACTGTGGTTTTCTCGGCCCCTAGTGGTCCGAGGTCGTTCCCGCTGCACAGATTCATGCGCCAGAGCCTCCTACAGACAACGCACTTTGATTTATTGCGCTATCTGTAATAGCACCCGAGATATCACCAGATATATTTTGGATTTTCCCCTGACCCTGAGTGTCCGGCCCCATGAGACGGTGGTTTTCTCGGCCCCTGGTGGTCCTAGGTCGTTCCCGCTGCACAGATGCTTGCGCCAGGGCCTCCTGCAGATAATTCCCTTTGGCTTATTGCGCTATCTCTAATAGCAGCCGAGATATCACCAGATATATATTGGATTTTCCCCAGACCCTGAGTGGCCGGCCCCATGGGACGGTGGTCTTCTCGGCCCCTGGTGGTCCGAGGTCGTTCCCGCTGCCCAGATTCATGCGCCACGGCCTCCTACTGACAATGCACTTTGATTTATTGCGCTATCTGTAATAGCACCCGAGATATCACCAGATATATATTGGATATTTCCCTCACCCTGAGTGTCCAGCCCCATGAGACGGTGTTTTTCTCGGCCCCTGGTGGACCGAGGTCGTTCCCGCTGCACAGATTCATGCGCCAGGGCCTCTTGCAGATAATTCACTTTGGTTTATTGCGCTATCTCTAATAGCGCCCGAGATATCACCAGATATATATTGGATTTTTCCCTGACCCTGAGTGTCCGGCCCCATGAGACTGTGGTTTTCTCGGCCCCTGGTGGTCCGAGGTCGTTCCCGCTGCACACATTCATGCGCCAGGGCCTCCTGCAGATAATTCACTTTGATTTATCGCGCTATCTCTAATAGCACCCGAGATATCACCAGATATATGCTGGATTTTTACATGACCTTGGGTGACGGATTCCGAATATCTGTAATTTTCTCGGCCACTGGTGGTCCGAGGTCGTTCCTGCTGCACAGATTCATTCGCCAGTGCCTCCTACAGACAATGCACTTTGATTTATTGCGCTATCCGTAATAGCACCCGAGATATCACCAGATATATATTGGATTTTCCCCTGACCCTGAGTGTCCGGCCCCATGAGACTGCGGTTTTCTCGGCCCCTGGTGGTCCGAGGTCGTTCCCGCTGCACACATTCATGCGCCAGGGCCTCCTGCAGATAATTCAAAATGGTTTATTGCGCTATCTCTAATAGCACCCGAGATATCACCAGATATATATTGGATTTTACCCTGACCCTGAGGGTCCGGCCCCATGAGACGGTCGTTGTCTCGGCCCCTGGAGGTACGAGGACGTTCCCGCTGCACAGATACATGCGCCAGGGCCTCCTACAGACAATGCACTTTGATTTATTGCGCTATCTGTAATAGCACGAGATATCACCACATCTATATTGGATTTTCCCCTGACCCTGAGTGTCCGGCCCCATGACACTGTGGTTTTCTCGGCCCCTGGTGGTCCGCGGTCGTTCCCGTTGCACAGACTCATGCGCCAGGGCCTCCTACAGACAATGCACTTTGATTTATTGCGCTATCTCTAATAGCACCCGAGATATCACCAGATATATATTGGATTTTCCCTGACCCTGAGTGTCCGGCCCAATGAGACTGTGGTTTTCTCGGCCCCTGGTGGTCCGAGGTCGTTCCCGCTGTACAGATTCATGCGCCAGGGCCTCCTACAGACAATGCACTTTGATTTATTGCGCTATCTGTAATAGCACCCGAGATAGCACCAGATCTATATTGGATTTTCCCCTGACCCTGAGTATCCGGCCCCATGAGACGGTAGTTTTCTCGGCCCCTGGTGATCCGAGGTCGTTCCCGCTGCACAGATTCATGCGCCAGGGCCTCCTGCAGATAATTCACTTTGGTTTATTGCGCTATCTCTAATAGCACCCGAGATATCACCAGATATATATTGGATTTTCCCCTGACCCTGAGTGTCCGGCCCCATGAGACTGTGGTTTTCTCGGCCCCTGGTGGTCCGAGGTCGTTCCCGCTGCACAGATTCATGCGCCAGGGCCTCCTGCAGATAATTCACTTTGGTTTATTGCGCTATCTCTAATAGCACCCGAGATATCACCAGATATATATTGGATTTTCCCCTGACCCTGAGTGTCCGGCCCCATAAGACTGTGGTTTTCTCGGCCCCTGGTGGTCCGAGGTCGTTCCCGCTGCACAGATTCATGCGCCAGGGCCTCCTGCAGATAATTCACTTTGGTTTATTGCGCTACCTCTAATAGCACCCGAGATATCACCAGATATATATTGGATTTTACCCGGAACCTGAGTATCCGGCCCCATGAGACTGTGCTTTTCTCGGCCCCTGGTGGTCCGAGGTCGTTCCCGCTGCACAGATTCATGCGCCAGGACCTCCTACAGACAATGCACTTTGATTTATTGCGCTATCTGTAATAGCACCCGAGATATCACCAGATATATATTGGATTTTCCCCTGACCCTGAGTGTCCGGCCCCATGAGACTGTGGTTTCCTCGGCCCCTAGTAGTCCGAGGTCGTTCCCGCTGCACACATTCATGCGCCAGAGCCTCCTACAGGTAATGCACTTTCATTTATTGCGCTATCTGTAATAGCACCCGAGATATCACCAGATATATATTGGATTTTCCCCTGACCCTGAGTGTCCGGCCCCATGAGACTGTGCTTTTCTCGGCCCCTGGTGGTCCGAGGTCGTTCCCGCTGCACAGATTCATGCGCCAGGACCTCCTACAGACAATGCACTTTGATTTATTGCGCTATCTGTAATAGCACCCGATATATCACCAGATATATATTGGATTTTACCCTGACCCTGAGTGTCCGGCCCCATGAGACGGTCGTTGTCTCGGCCCCTGGCGGTCCGAGGACGTCCCCGCTGCACAGATTCATGCGCCAGGGCCTCCTACAGGTAATGCACTTTCATTTATTGCGCTATCTGTAATAGCACCCGAGATATCACCAGATATATATTGGATTTTCCCCTGACCCTGAGTGTCCGGCCCCTTGAGACTGTCGTTTTCTCGGCCCCTGGTGGTCCGAGGTCGTTTCCGTTGCACAGATTCATGCGCCAGGGCCTCCTGCAGATAATTCACCTTGGTTTTTTGCGCTATCTCTAATAGCACCCGAGATACCACCAGATATATATTGGATTTTCCCCTGACCCTGAGTGTCCGGCCCCATGAGACTGTAGTTTTCTCGGCCCCTGGTGGTCCTAGGTCGTTCCCGCTGCACAGATTCATGCGCCAGGGCCTCCTACAGACAATGCACTTTGATTTATTGCGTTATCTGTAATAGCACCCGAGATATCACCACATATATATTGGATTTTTCCCTGACCCAGAGTGTCCGGCCCCCTCGAGACGGTGGTTTTCTCGGCCCCTGGTGGTCCGAGGTCGTTCCCGCTGCACAGCTTCAGGCGCCAGGGCCTCCTGCAGATAACTCACTTTGGTTTATTGCGCTATCTCTAATAGCACCCGAGATATCACCAGATATATATTGGATTTTTCCCTGACCCTGAGTGTCCGGCCCCATGAGACGGTGGTTTTCTCGGCCCCTGGTGGTCCGAGGTCGTTCCCGCTGCACAGATTCATGCGCCAGGGCCACCTGCAGATAATTCACTTTGGTTTATTGCGCTATCTCTAATAGCGCCCGAGATATCACCAGATATATATTGGATTTTTCCCTGACCCTGAGTGTCCGGCCCCATGAGACTGCGGTTTTCTCGGCCCCTGGTGGTCCGAGGTCGTTCCCGCTGCACACATTCATGCGCCAGGGCCTCCTGCAGATAATTCACAATGGTTTATTGCGCTATCTCTAATAGCACCCGAGATATCACCAGATATATATTGGATTTTGCCCTGACCCTGAGTGTCCGGCCCCATGAGACTGTGGTTTTCTCGGCCCCTGGTGGTCCGAGGTTGTTCCCGCTGCACAGATTCATGCGCCAGGACCTCCTACAGACAATGCACTTTGATTTATTGCGCTATCTGTAATAGCACCCGATATATCACCAGATATATATTGGATTTTACCCTGACCCTGAGTGTCCGGCCCCATGAGACGGTCGTTGTCTCGGCCCCTGGCGGTCCGAGGACGTCCCCGCTGCACAGATTCATGCGCCAGGGCCTCCTACAGGTAATGCACTTTCATTTATTGCGCTATCTGTAATAGCACCCGAGATATCACCAGATATATATTGGATTTTCCCCTGACCCTGAGTGTCCGGCCCCTTGAGACTGTCGTTTTCTCGGCCCCTGGTGGTCCGAGGTCGTTTCCGTTGCACAGATTCATGCGCCAGGGCCTCCTGCAGATAATTCACCTTGGTTTTTTGCGCTATCTCTAATAGCACCCGAGATATCACCAGATATATATTGGATTTTCCCCTGACCCTGAGTGTCCGGCCCCATGAGACTGTAGTTTTCTCGGCCCCTGGTGGTCCTAGGTCGTTCCCGCTGCACAGATTCATGCGCCAGGGCCTCCTACAGACAATGCACTTTGATTTATTGCGTTATCTGTAATAGCACCCGAGATATCACCACATATATATTGGATTTTTCCCTGACCCAGAGTGTCCGGCCCCCTCGAGACGGTGGTTTTCTCGGCCCCTGGTGGTCCGAGGTCGTTCCCGCTGCACAGCTTCATGCGCCAGGGCCTCCTGCAGATAATTCACCTTGGTTTTTTGCGCTATCTCTAATAGCACCCGAGATACCACCAGATATATATTGGATTTTCCCCTGACCCTGAGTGTCCGGCCCCATGAGACTGTAGTTTTCTCGGCCCCTGGTGGTCCTAGGTCGTTCCCGCTGCACAGATTCATGCGCCAGGGCCTCCTACAGACAATGCACTTTGATTTATTGCGTTATCTGTAATAGCACCCGAGATATCACCACATATATATTGGATTTTTCCCTGACCCAGAGTGTCCGGCCCCCTCGAGACGGTGGTTTTCTCGGCCCTGGTGGTCCGAGGTCGTTCCCGCTGCACAGCTTCAGGCGCCAGGGCCTCCTGCAGATAACTCACTTTGGTTTATTGCGCTATCTCTAATAGCACCCGAGATATCACCAGATATATATTGGATTTTTCCCTGACCCTGAGTGTCCGGCCCCATGAGACGGTGGTTTTCTCGGCCCCTGGTGGTCCGAGGTCGTTCCCGCTGCACAGATTCATGCGCCAGGGCCACCTGCAGATAATTCACTTTG
Organism: Nomia melanderi; assembly: GCF_051020985.1. Classification (NCBI taxonomy): domain Eukaryota; kingdom Metazoa; phylum Arthropoda; class Insecta; order Hymenoptera; family Halictidae; genus Nomia; species Nomia melanderi. The sequence goes on from NW_027475130.1 coordinate 8,916,309, forward strand.
GTTTATTGCGCTATCTCTAATCGCGCCCGAGATATCACCAGATATATATTGGATTTTTCCCTGACCCTGAGTGTCCGGCCCCATGAGACTGCGGTTTTCTCGGCCCCTGGTGGTCCGAGGTCGTTCCCGCTGCACACATTCATGCGCCAGGGCCTCCTGCAGATAATTCACAATGTTTTATTGCGCTATCTCTAATAGCACCCGAGATATCACCAGATATATATTGGATTTTGCCCTGACCCTGAGTGTCCGGCCCCATGAGACTGTGGTTTTCTCGGCCCCTGGTGGTCCGAGGTTGTTCCCGCTGCACAGATTCATGCGCGAGGGCCTCCTACAGACAATGCACTTTGATTTATTGCTCTATCTGTAATAGCACCCGAGATATCACCAGATATATATTGGATTTTCCCCTGACCCTGAGTGTCCGGCCTCATGAGACTGTGGTTTTCTCGGCCCCTGGTGGTCCGAGGTCGTTCCCGCTGCACAGATTCATGCGCCAGGGCCTCCTACAGACAATGCACTTTGATTTATTGCGCTATCTGTTATAGCACCCGAGATATCACCAGATATATATTGGATTTTACACTGACCCTGAGTGTCCAGCCCCATGAGACGGTCGTTGTCTCGGCCCCTGGAGGTCCGACGACGTTCCCGCTGCACAGATTCATGCGCCAGGGCCTCCTACAGGTAATTCACTTTGGTTTATTGCGCTATCTGTGATAGCACCCGAGATATCACCAGATCTATATTGGATTTTCCCCTGACTATGAGTGCCCGGCCCCATGAGACTGTGGTTTTCTCGGCCCCTGGTGGTCCGAGGTCGTTCCCGCTGCACAGATTCATGCGCCAGGGCCTCCTGCAGATAATTCACTTTGGTTTATTGCGCTATCTCTAATAGCACCCGAGATATCAGCAGATATATATTGGATTTTTCACTGACCCTGAGTGACCGGCCCCATGAGACGGTAGTTTTCTCGGCCCCTGGTGGTCCGAGGTCGTTCTCGCTGCACAGAATCATGCGCCAGGGCCTCCTGCAGATAATTCACTTTGGTTTATTGCGCTATCTCTAATAGCACCCGAGATATCACCAGATATATATTGGATTTTACCCTGACCCTGAGTGTCCGGCCCCATGAGACTGTGCTTTTCTCGGCCCCTGGTGGTCCGAGGTCGTTCCCGCTGCACAGATTCATGCGCCAGGACCTCCTACAGACAATGCACTTTGATTTATTGCGCTATCTGTAATAGCACCCGATATATCACCAGATATATATTGGATTTTACCCTGACCCTGAGTGTCCGGCCCCATGAGACGGTCGTTGTCTCGGCCCCTGGCGGTCCGAGGACGTCCCCGCTGCACAGATTCATGCGCCAGGGCCTCCTACAGGTAATGCACTTTCATTTATTGCGCTATCTGTAATAGCACCCGAGATATCACCAGATATATATTGGATTTTCCCTGACCCTGAGTGTCCGGCCCAATGAGACTGTGGTTTTCTCGGCCCCTGGTGGTCCGAGGTCGTTCCCGCTGCACAGATTCATGCGCCAGGGCCACCTGCAGATAATTCACTTTGGTTTATTGCGCTATCTCTAATAGCGCCCGAGATATCACCAGATATATATTGGATTTTTCCCTGACCCTGAGTGTCCGGCCCCATGAGACTGCGGTTTTCTCGGCCCCTGGTGGTCCGAGGTCGTTCCCGCTGCACACATTCATGCGCCAGGGCCTCCTGCAGATAATTCACAATGGTTTATTGCGCTATCTCTAATAGCACCCGAGATATCACCAGATATATATTGGATTGTGCCCTGACCCTGAGTGTCCGGCCCCATGAGACTGTGGTTTTCTCGGCCCCTGGTGGTCCGAGGTTGTTCCCGCTGCACAGATTCATGCGCGAGGGCCTCCTACAGACAATGCACTTTGATTTATTGCTCTATCTGTAATAGCACCCGAGATATCACCAGATATATATTGGATTTTCCCCTGACCCTGAGTGTCCGGCCTCATGAGACTGTGGTTTTCTCGGCCCCTGGTGGTCCGAGGTCGTTCCCGCTGCACAGATTCATGCGCCAGGGCCTCCTACAGACAATGCACTTTGATTTATTGCGCTATCTGTTATAGCACCCGAGATATCACCAGATATATATTGGATTTTACACTGACCCTGAGTGTCCAGCCCCATGAGACGGTCGTTGTCTCGGCCCCTGGAGGTCCGACGACGTTCCCGCTGCACAGATTCATGCGCCAGGGCCTCCTACAGGTAATTCACTTTGGTTTATTGCGCTATCTGTGATAGCACCCGAGATATCACCAGATCTATATTGGATTTTCCCCTGACTATGAGTGCCCGGCCCCATGAGACTGTGGTTTTCTCGGCCCCTGGTGGTCCGAGGTCGTTCCCGCTGCACAGATTCATGCGCCAGGGCCTCCTGCAGATAATTCACTTTGGTTTATTGCGCTATCTCTAATAGCACCCGAGATATCAGCAGATATATATTGGATTTTTCACTGACCCTGAGTGACCGGCCCCATGAGACGGTAGTTTTCTCGGCCCCTGGTGGTCCGAGGTCGTTCTCGCTGCACAGAATCATGCGCCAGGGCCTCCTGCAGATAATTCACTTTGGTTTATTGCGCTATCTCTAATAGCACCCGAGATATCACCAGATATATATTGGATTTTACCCTGACCCTGAGTGTCCGGCCCCATGAGACTGTGCTTTTCTCGGCCCCTGGTGGTCCGAGGTCGTTCCCGCTGCACAGATTCATGCGCCAGGACCTCCTACAGACAATGCACTTTGATTTATTGCGCTATCTGTAATAGCACCCGATATATCACCAGATATATATTGGATTTTACCCTGACCCTGAGTGTCCGGCCCCATGAGACGGTCGTTGTCTCGGCCCCTGGCGGTCCGAGGACGTCCCCGCTGCACAGATTCATGCGCCAGGGCCTCCTACAGGTAATGCACTTTCATTTATTGCGCTATCTGTAATAGCACCCGAGATATCACCAGATATATATTGGATTTTCCCCTGACCCTGAGTGTCCGGCCCCTTGAGACTGTCGTTTTCTCGGCCCCTGGTGGTCCGAGGTCGTTTCCGTTGCACAGATTCATGCGCCAGGGCCTCCTGCAGATAATTCACCTTGGTTTTTTGCGCTATCTCTAATAGCACCCGAGATATCACCAGATATATATTGGATTTTCCCCTGACCCTGAGTGTCCGGCCCCATGAGACTGTAGTTTTCTCGGCCCCTGGTGGTCCTAGGTCGTTCCCGCTGCACAGATTCATGCGCCAGGGCCTCCTACAGACAATGCACTTTGATTTATTGCGTTATCTGTAATAGCACCCGAGATATCACCACATATATATTGGATTTTTCCCTGACCCAGAGTGTCCGGCCCCCTCGAGACGGTGGTTTTCTCGGCCCCTGGTGGTCCGAGGTCGTTCCCGCTGCACAGCTTCAGGCGCCAGGGCCTCCTGCAGATAACTCACTTTGGTTTATTGCGCTATCTCTAATAGCACCCGAGATATCACCAGATATATATTGGATTTTTCCCTGACCCTGAGTGTCCGGCCCCATGAGACGGTGGTTTTCTCGGCCCCTGGTGGTCCGAGGTCGTTCCCGCTGCACAGATTCATGCGCCAGGGCCACCTGCAGATAATTCACTTTGGTTTATTGCGCTATCTCTAATAGCGCCCGAGATATCACCAGATATATATTGGATTTTTCCCTGACCCTGAGTGTCCGGCCCCATGAGACTGCGGTTTTCTCGGCCCCTGGTGGTCCGAGGTCGTTCCCGCTGCACACATTCATGCGCCAGGGCCTCCTGCAGATAATTCACAATGGTTTATTGCGCTATCTCTAATAGCACCCGAGATATCACCAGATATATATTGGATTGTGCCCTGACCCTGAGTGTCCGGCCCCATGAGACTGTGGTTTTCTCGGCCCCTGGTGGTCCGAGGTTGTTCCCGCTGCACAGATTCATGCGCGAGGGCCTCCTACAGACAATGCACTTTGATTTATTGCTCTATCTGTAATAGCACCCGAGATATCACCAGATATATATTGGATTTTCCCCTGACCCTGAGTGTCCGGCCTCATGAGACTGTGGTTTTCTCGGCCCCTGGTGGTCCGAGGTCGTTCCCGCTGCACAGATTCATGCGCCAGGACCTCCTACAGACAATGCACTTTGATTTATTGCGCTATCTGTAATAGCACCCGATATATCACCAGATATATATTGGATTTTACCCTGACCCTGAGTGTCCGGCCCCATGAGACGGTCGTTGTCTCGGCCCCTGGCGGTCCGAGGACGTCCCCGCTGCACAGATTCATGCGCCAGGGCCTCCTACAGGTAATGCACTTTCATTTATTGCGCTATCTGTAATAGCACCCGAGATATCACCAGATATATATTGGATTTTCCCCTGACCCTGAGTGTCCGGCCCCTTGAGACTGTCGTTTTCTCGGCCCCTGGTGGTCCGAGGTCGTTTCCGTTGCACAGATTCATGCGCCAGGGCCTCCTGCAGATAATTCACCTTGGTTTTTTGCGCTATCTCTAATAGCACCCGAGATACCACCAGATATATATTGGATTTTCCCCTGACCCTGAGTGTCCGGCCCCATGAGACTGTAGTTTTCTCGGCCCCTGGTGGTCCTAGGTCGTTCCCGCTGCACAGATTCATGCGCCAGGGCCTCCTACAGACAATGCACTTTGATTTATTGCGTTATCTGTAATAGCACCCGAGATATCACCACATATATATTGGATTTTTCCCTGACCCAGAGAGTCCGGCCCCCTCGAGACGGTGGTTTTCTCGGCCCCTGGTGGTCCGAGGTCGTTCCCGCTGCACAGCTTCAGGCGCCAGGGCCTCCTGCAGATAACTCACTTTGGTTTATTGCGCTATCTCTAATAGCACCCGAGATATCACCAGATATATATTGGATTTTTCCCTGACCCTGAGTGTCCGGCCCCATGAGACGGTGGTTTTCTCGGCCCCTGGTGGTCCGAGGTCGTTCCCGCTGCACAGATTCATGCGCCAGGGCCACCTGCAGATAATTCACTTTGGTTTATTGCGCTATCTCTAATAGCGCCCGAGATATCACCAGATATATATTGGATTTTTCCCTGACCCTGAGTGTCCGGCCCCATGAGACTGCGGTTTTCTCGGCCCCTGGTGGTCCGAGGTCGTTCCCGCTGCACACATTCATGCGCCAGGGCCTCCTGCAGATAATTCACAATGGTTTATTGCGCTATCTCTAATAGCACCCGAGATATCACCAGATATATATTGGATTGTGCCCTGACCCTGAGTGTCCGGCCCCGTGAGACTGTGGTTTTCTCGGCCCCTGGTGGTCCGAGGTTGTTCCCGCTGCACAGATTCATGCGCGAGGGCCTCCTACAGACAATGCACTTTGATTTATTGCTCTATCTGTAATAGCACCCGAGATATCACCAGATATATATTGGATTTTCCCCTGACCCTGAGTGTCCGGCCTCATGAGACTGTGGTTTTCTCGGCCCCTGGTGGTCCGAGGTCGTTCCCGCTGCACAGATTCATGCGCCAGGGCCTCCTACAGACAATGCACTTTGATTTATTGCGCTATCTGTTATAGCACCCGAGATATCACCAGATATATATTGGATTTTACCCTGACCCTGAGTGTCCAGCCCCATGAGACGGTCGTTGTCTCGGCCCCTGGAGGTCCGACGACGTTCCCGCTGCACAGATTCATGCGCCAGGGCCTCCTACAGGTAATTCACTTTGGTTTATTGCGCTATCTGTGATAGCACCCGAGATATCACCAGATCTATATTGGATTTTCCCCTGACTCTGAGTGCCCGGCCCCATGAGACTGTGGTTTTCTCGGCCCCTGGTGGTCCGAGGTCGTTCCCGCTGCACAGATTCATGCGCCAGGGCCTCCTGCAGATAATTCACTTTGGTTTATTGCGCTATCTCTAATAGCACCCGAGATATCAGCAGATATATATTGGATTTTTCACTGACCCTGAGTGACCGGCCCCATGAGACGGTAGTTTTCTCGGCCCCTGGTGGTCCGAGGTCGTTCTCGCTGCACAGAATCATGCGCCAGGGCCTCCTGCAGATAATTCACTTTGGTTTATTGCGCTATCACTAATAGCACCCGAGTTATCACCAGATATATATTGGATTTTCCCCTGACCCTGAGTGTCCGGCCCCATGAGACTGTGGTTTTCTCGGCCCCTGGTGGTCCGAGGTCGTTCCCGCTGCACAGATTCATGCGCCAGGACCTCCTACAGACAATGCACTTTGATTTATTGCGCTATCTGTAATAGCACCCGACATATCACCAGATATATATTGGATTTTACCCTGACCCTGAGTGTCCGGCCCCATGAGACGGTCGTTGTCTCCGCCCCTGGCGGTCTGAGGAAGTCCCCGCTGCACAGATTCATGCGCCAGGGCCTCCTACAGGTAATGCACTTTGATTTATTGCGCTATCTGTAATAGCACCCGAGATATCACCAGATCTATATTGGATTTTCCACTGACCCTGAGTGTCCGGCCCCATGAGACTGTGGTTTTCTCGGCCCCTGGTGGTCCGAGGTCGTTCCCGTTGCACAGATTCATGCACCAGGGCCTCCTGCAGATAATTCACTTTGGTTTATTGCGCCATCTGTAATAGCACCCGAGATATCACCAGATCTATATTGGATTTTCCCCTGACCCTGAGTGTCCGACCCCATGAGACTGTGGTTTTCTCGGCCCCTGGTGGTCCGAGGTCGTTCCCGTTGCACAGATTCATGCGCCAGGGCCTCCTGCAGATAATTCACTTTGGTTTATTGCGCTATCTCTAATAGCACCCGAGATATCACCAGATATATATTGGATTTTTCACTGACCCTGAGCGTCCGGCCCCATGAGACGGTCGTTTTCTCGGCCCCTGGTGGTCCGAGGTCGTTCCCGCTGCACACGTTCATGCGCCAGGGTCTCCTACAGACAATACACTTTGATTTATTGCGCTATCTGTAATAGCACCCGAGATATCACCAGATCTATATTGGATTTTCCCCTGACCCTGAGTGTCCGGCCCCATGAGACTGTGGTTTTCTCGGCCCCTGGTGGTCCGAGGTCGTTCCCGCTGCACAGATTCATGCGCCAGGGCCTCCTACAAACAATGCACTTTGATTTATTGCGCTATCTGTAATAGCACCCGAGATATCAGCAGATATATATTGGATTTTTCACTGACCCTGAGTGTCCGGCCCCATGAGACGGTCGTTTTCTCGGCCCCTGGTGGTCCGAGGTCGTTCCCGCTGCACACATTCATGCGCCAGGGCCTCCTGCAGATAATTCACTTTGGTTTATTGCGCTATCTCTAATAGCACCCGAGATATCACCAGATATATATTGGATTTTCCCCTGACCCTGAGTGTCCGACCCCATGAGACGGTCGTTGTCTCCGCCCCTGGTGGTCCGAGGTCGTTCCCGCTGCACAGATTCATGCGCCAGGGCCTCCTACAGACAATGCACTTTGATTTATTGCGCTATCTCTAATAGCACCCGAGATATCACCAGATAGATATTGGATTTTCCCTGACCGTGAGTGTCCGGCCCAATGAGACTGTGGTTTTCTCGGCCCCTGGTGGTCCGAGGTCGTTCCCGCTGTACAGATTCATGCGCCAGGGCCTCCTACAGACAATGCACTTTGATTTATTGCGCTATCTGTAATAGCACCCGAGATATCACCAGATATATATTGGATTTTTCACTGACCCTGAGTGTCCGGCCCCATGAGACGGTCGTTTTCTCGGCCCCTGGTGGTCCGAGGTCGTTCCCGCTGCACACATTCATGCGCCAGGGCCTCCTGCAGATAATTCACTTTGGTTTATTGCGCCATCTGTAATAGCACCCGAGATATCACCAGATCTATATTGGATTTTCCCCTGACCCTGAGTGTCCGACCCCATGAGACTGTGGTTTTCTCGGCCCCTGGTGGTCCGAGGCCGTTCCCGTTGCACAGATTCATGCGCCAGGGCCTCCTGCAGATAATTCACTTTGGTTTATTGCGCTATCTCTAATAGCACCCGAGATATCACCAGATATATATTGGATTTTTCACTGACCCTGAGCGTCCGGCCCCATGAGACGGTCGTTTTCTCGGCCCCTGGTGGTCCGAGGTCGTTCCCGCTGCACACGTTCATGCGCCAGGGTCTCCTACAGACAATACACTTTGATTTATTGCGCTATCTGTAATAGCACCCGAGATATCACCAGATCTATATTGGATTTTCCCCTGACCCTGAGTGTCCGGCCCCATGAGACTGTGGTTTTCTCGGCCCCTGGTGGTCCGAGGTCGTTCCCGCTGCACAGATTCATGCGCCAGGGCCTCCTACAAACAATGCACTTTGATTTATTGCGCTATCTGTAATAGCACCCGAGATATCAGCAGATATATATTGGATTTTTCACTGACCCTGAGTGTCCGCCCCATGAGACGGTCGTTTTCTCGGCCCCTGGTGGTCCGAGGTCGTTCCCGCTGCACACATTCATGCGCCAGGGCCTCCTGCAGATAATTCACTTTGGTTTATTGCGCTATCTCTAATAGCACCCGAGATATCACCAGATATATATTGGATTTTCCCCTGACCCTGAGTGTCCGGCCCCATGAGACGGTCGTTGTCTCCGCCCCTGGTGGTCCGAGGTCGTTCCCGCTGCACAGATTCATGCGCCAGGGCCTCCTACAGACAATGCACTTTGATTTATTGCGCTATCTCTAATAGCACCCGAGATATCACCAGATATATATTGGATTTTCCCTGACCCTGAGTGTCCGGCCCAATGAGACTGTGGTTTTCTCGGCCCCTGGTGGTCCGAGGTCGTTCCCGCTGTACAGATTCATGCGCCAGGGCCTCCTACAGACAATGCACTTTGATTTATTGCGCTATCTGTAATAGCACCCGAGATATCACCAGATATATATTGGATTTTTCACTGACCCTGAGTGTCCGGCCCCATGAGACGGTCGTTTTCTCGGCCCCTGGTGGTCCGAGGTCGTTCCCGCTGCACACATTCATGCGCCAGGGCCTCCTGCAGATAATTCACTTTGGTTTATTGCGCTATCTCTGATAGCACCCGAGATATCACCAGATATATATTGGATTTTCCCCTGACCCTGAGTGTCCGGCCCCATGAGACTGTGGTTTTCTCGGCCCCTGGTGGTCCGAGGTCGTTCCCGCTGCACAGATTCATGCGCCAGGGCCTCCTGCAGATAATTCACTTTGGTTTATTGCGCTATCTCTAATAGCACCCGAGATATCACCAGATATATATTGGATTTTACCCTGACCCTGAGTGTCCGGCCCCATGAGACTGTGCTTTTCTCGGCCCCTGGTGGTCCGAGGTCGTTCCCGCTGCACAGATTCATGCGCCAGGACCTCCTACAGACAATGCACTTTGATTTATTGCGCTATCTGTAATAGCACCCGACATATCACCAGATATATATTGGATTTTCCCCTGACCCTGAGTGTCCGGCCCCTTGAGACTGTCGTTTTCTCGGCCCCTGGTGGTCCGAGGTCGTTTCCGTTGCACAGATTCATGCGCCAGGGCCTCCTGCAGATAATTCACCTTGGTTTTTTGCGCTATCTCTAATAGCACCCGAGATATCACCAGATATATATTGGATTTTCCCCTGACCCTGAGTGTCCGGCCCCATGAGACTGTAGTTTTCTCGGCCCCTGGTGGTCCTAGGTCGTTCCCGCTGCACAGATTCAGGCGCCAGGGCCTCCTACAGACAATGCACTTTGATTTATTGCGTTATCTGTAATAGCACCCGAGATATCACCACATATATATTGGATTTTTCCCTGACCCAGAGTGTCCGGCCCCCTCGAGACGGTGGTTTTCTCGGCCCCTGGTGGTCCGAGGTCGTTCCCGCTGCACAGCTTCAGGCGCCAGGGCCTCCTACAGACAATGCACTTTGATTTATTGCGCTATCTCTAATAGCACCCGAGATATCACCAGATATATATTGGATTTTCCCTGACCCTGAGTGTCCGGCCCAATGAGACTGTGGTTTTCTCGGCCCCTGGTGGTCCGAGGTCGTTCCCGCTGCACAGATTCATGCGCCAGGACCTCCTACAGACAATGCACTTTGATTTATTGCGCTATCTGTAATAGCACCCGACATATCACCAGATATATATTGGATTTTACCCTGACCCTGAGTGTCCGGCCCCATGAGACTGCGGTTTTCTCGGCCCCTGGTGGTCCGAGGACGTTCCCGTTGCACAGATTCATGCGCCCGGGCCTCCTGCAGATAATTCACTTTGGTTTATTGCGCTATCTGTGATAGCACCCGAGATATCACCAGATCTATATTGGATTTTCCCCTGACTCTGAGTGCCCGGCCCCATGAGACTGTGGTTTTCTCGGCCCCTGGTGGTCCGAGGTCGTTCCCGTTGCACAGATTCATGCGCCAGGGCCTCCTGCAGATAATTCACCTTGGTTTATTGCGCTATCTCTAATAGCACCCGAGATATCACCAGATATATATTGGATTTTTCACTGACCCTGAGCGTCCGGACCCATGAGACGGTCGTTTTCTCGGCCCCTGGTGGTCCGAGGTCGTTCCCGCTGCACCGGTTCATGCGCCAGGGTCTCCTACAGACAATGCACTTTGATTTATTGCGCTATCTGTAATAGCACCCGAGATATCACCACATATATATTGGATTTTTCACTGACCCTGAGTGTCCGGCCCCATGAGGCGGTCGTTTTCTCGGCCCCTGGTGGTCCGAGGTCGTTCCCGCTGCACAGATTCATGCGCCAGGGCCTCCTACAGACAATGCACTTTGATTTATTGCGCTATCTGTAATAGCACCCGAGATATCACCAGATATATATTGGATTTTACCCTGACCCTGAGTGTCCGGCCCCATGAGACTGTGGTTTTTTCGGCCCCTGGTGGTCCGAGGTCGTTCCCGCTGCACAGATTCATGCGCCAGGGCCTCCTGCAGATAATTCACTTTGGTCTATTGCGCTATCTCTAATAGCACCCGAGATATCAGCAGATATATATTGGATTTTTCACTGACCCTGAGTGACCGGCCCCATGAGACGGTAGTTTTCTCGGCCCCTGATGGTCCGAGGTCGTTCCCGCTGCACAGAATCATGCGCCAGGGCCTCCTGCAGATAATTCACTTTGGTTTATTGCGCTATCTCTAATAGCACACGAGTTATCACCAGATATATATTGGATTTTCCCCTGACCCTGAGTGTCCGGCCCCATGAGACTGTGGTTTTCTCGGCCCCTGGTGGTCCGAGGTCGTTCCCGCTGCACAGATTCATGCGCCAGGGCCTCCTGCAGATAATTCACTTTGGTTTATTGCGCTATCTCTAATAGCACCCGAGATATCACCAGATATATATTGGATTTTCCCCTGACCCTGAGTGTCCGGCCCCATGAGACTGTGGTTTTGTCGGCCCCTGGTGGTCCGAGGTCGTTCCCGCTGCACAGATTCATGCGCCAGGGCCTCCTGCAGATAATTCACTTTGGTTTATTGCGCTATCTCTAATAGCACCCGACATATCACCAGATATATATTGGATTTTCCCCTGACCCTGAGTGTCCGGCCCCATGAGACTGTGGTTTTCTCGGCCCCTGGTGGTCCGAGGTCGTTCCCGTTGCACAGATTCATGCGCCAGGGCCTCCTGCAGATAATTCTCTTTGGTTTATGGCGCTATCTCCAATAGCACCCGAGATATCACCAGATATATATTGGATTTTTCACTGACCCTGAGCGTCCGGCCCCATGAGACGGTCGTTTTCTCGGCCCCTGGTGGTCCGAGGTCGTTCCCGCTGCACAGGTTCATGCGCCAGGGTCTCCTACAGACAATGCACTTTGATTTATTGCGCTATCTGTAATAGCACCCGAGATATCACCACATATATATTGGATGTTTCACTGACCCTGAGTGTCCGGCCCCATGAGACGGTGGTTTTCTCGGTCCCTGGTGTTCCGAGGTCGTTCCCGCTGCACAGACTCATGCGCCAGGGCCTCCTACAGACAATGCACATTGATTTATTGCGCTATCTCTAATAGCACCCGAGATATCACCAGATATATATTGGATTTTCCCCTGACCCTGAGTGTCCGGCCCCATGAGACTGTGGTTTTCTCGGCCCCTGGTGGTCCGAGGTCGTTCCCGTTGCACAGATTCATGCGCCAGGGCCCCCTGCAGATAATTCACTTTGGTTTATTGCGCTGTCTCTAATAGCACCCGAGATATCACCAGATATATATTGGATTTTTCACTGACCCTGAGGGTCCGGCCCCATGAGGCGGTCGTTTTCTCGGCCCCTGGTGGTCCGAGGTCGTTCCCGCTGCACAGATTCATGCGCCAGGGCCTCCTACAGACAATGCACTTTGATTTATGGCGCTATCTGTAATAGCACCCGAGATATCACCAGATATATATTGGATTTTTCACTGACCCTGAGTGTGCGGCCCCATGAGACGGTGTTTTTCTCGGACCCTGGTGGTCCGAGGTCGTTCCCGCTGCACAGATTCATGCGCCAGGGCCTCCTGCAGATAATACACTTTGATTTATTGCGCTATCTGTAATAGCACCCGAGATATCACCAGATATATATTGGATTTTCCCCTGACCCTGAGTGTCCGGCCCCATGAGACTGTGGTTTTCTCGGCCCCTGGTGGTCCGAGGTCGTTCCCGCTGCACAGATTCATGCGCCAGGGCCTCCTACAGACAATGCACTTTGATTTATTGCGCTATCTGTAATAGCACCCGAGATATCACCAGATCTATATTGGATTTTCCCCTGACCCTGAGTATCCGGCCCCATGAGACTGTGGTTTTTTCGGCCCCTGGTGGTCCGAGGTCGTTCCCGCTGCACAGATTCATGCGCCAGGGCCTCCTGCAGATAATTCACTTTGGTTTATTGCGCTATCTCTAATAGCACCCGAGATATCACCAGATATATACTGGATTTTCCCCTGACCCTGAGTGTCCGGCCCCATGAGACTGTGGTTTTCTCGGCCCCTGGTGGTCCGAGGTCGTTGCCGCTTCACAGATTCATGCGCCAGGGCCTCCTACAGACAATGCACTTTGATTTATTGCGCTATCTGTAATAGCACCCGAGATATCACCAGATATATATTGGATTTTACCCTGACCCTGAGTGTCCGGCCCCATGAGACGGTGGTTGTCTCGGCCCCTGGTGGTCCGAGGTCGTTCCCGCTGCACAGATTCATGCGCCAGGGCATCCTGCAGATAATTCACTTTGGTTTATTGCGCTATCTCTAATAGCACCCGAGATATCACCAGATATATATTGGATTTTCCCCTGACCCTGAGTGTCCGGCCCCATGAGACTGTGGTTTTCTCGGCCCCTGGTGGTCCGAGGTCGTTCCCGCTGCACAGATGCATGCGCCAGGGACTCCTACAGACAATTCACTTTGATTTATTGCGCTATCTGTAATAGCACACGAGATATCACCAGATATATATTGGATTTTACCCTGACCATGAGGGTCCGGCCCCATGAGACTGTGGTTTTTTCGGCCCCTGGTGGTCCGACGTCGTTCCCGCTGCACAGATTCATGCGCCAGGGCCTCCTACAGACAATGCACTTTGATTTATTGCGCTATCTGTAATAGCACCCGAGATATCACCAGATATATATTGGATTTTACCCTGACCCTGAGTGTCCGGCCCCATGAGACGGTGGTTGTCTCGGCCCCAGGAGGTTCGAGGACGTTCCCGCTCGCACAGATTCATGCGCCAGGGCATCCTGCAGATAATTCACTTTGGTTTATTGCGCTATCTCTAATAGCACCCGAGATATCACCAGATATATACTGGATTTTCCCCTGACCCTGAGTGTCCGGCCCCATGAGACTGTGGTTTTCTCGGCCCCTGGTGGTCCGAGGTCGTTCCCGCTGCACAGATTCATCCGCCAGGGCCTCCTACAGACAATGCACTTTGATTTATTGCGCTATCTGTAATAGCACCCGAGATATCACCAGATATATATTGGATTTTTCACTGACCCTGAGTGTCCGGCCCCATGAGACGGTGGTTGTCTCGGCCCCTGGGGGTCCGAGGACGTTCCCGCTGCACAGATTCATGCGCCAGGGCCTCCTGCAGATAATTCACTTTGATTTATTGCGCTATCTGTAATAGCACCCGAGATATCACCAGATATATATTGGATTTTTCACTGACCCTGAGCGTCCGGCCCCATGAGACGGTCGTTTTCTCGGGCCCTGGTGGTCCGAGGTCGTTCCCGCTGCACAGGTTCATGCGCCAGGGCCTCCTACAGACAATGCACTTTGATTTATTGCGCTATCTGTAATAGCACCCGAGATATCAGCAGATATATATTGGATTTTTCACTGACCCTGAGTGTCCGGCCCCATGAGACGGTCGTGTTCTCGGCCCCTGGTGGTCCGAGGTCGTTCCCGCTGCACTGATTCATGCGCCAGGGCCCCCTGCAGATAATTCACTTTGGTTTATTGCGCTATCTCTAATAGCACCCGAGATATCACCAGATATATATTGGATTTTACCCTGACACTGAGTGTCCGGCCCCATGAGACTGTGCTTTTCTCGGACCCTGGTGGTCCGAGGTCGTTCCCGCTGCACAGATTCATGCGCCAGGGCCTCCTACAGACAATGCACTTTGATTTATTGCGCTATCTGTAATAGCACCCGAGATATCACCAGATATATATTGGATTTTCCCCTGACCCTGAGTGTCCGGCCCCATGAGACTGTGGTTTTCTCGGCCCCTGGTGGTCCGAGGTCGTTCCCGCTGCACAGATTCATGCGCCAGGGCATCCTGCAGATAATTCACTTTGGTTTATTGCGCTATCTCTAATAGCACCCGAGATATCACCAGATATATATTGGATTTTCCCCTGACCCTGAGTGTCCGGCCCCATGAGACTGTGGTTTTCTCGGCCCCTGGTGGTCCGAGGTCGTTCCCGCTGCACAGATTCATGCGTCAGGGCCTCCTGCAGACAATGCACTTTGATTTATCGAGCTATCTCTAATGGCACCCGATATATCACCAGATATATAATGGATTTTTCCCTGACCCTGAGTGTCCGGCCCCATGAGACTGTGGTTTTCTCGGCCCCTGGTGGTCCGAGGTCGTTCCCGCTGCACAGATTCATGCGCCAGGGCCTCCTACAGACAATGCACTTTGATTTATTGCGCTATCTGTAATAGCACCCGAGATATCACCAGATATATATTGGATTTTCCCCTGACCCTGAGTGTCCGGCCCCATGAGACTGTGGTTTTCTCGGACCCTGGTGGTCCGAGGTCGTTCCCGCTGCACAGATTCATGCGCCAGGGCCTCCTACAGACAATGTACTTTGATTTATTGCGCTCTCTGTAATAGTACCCGTGATATCACCAGATATATATTGGATATTCCCCTGACCCTGAGTGTCCGGCCCCATGAGACGGTGGTTGTCTCGGCCCCTGGTGGTCCGAGGTCGTTCCCGCTGCACAGATTCATGCGCCAGGGCCTCCTACAGACAATGCACTTTGATTTATGGCGCTATCTGTAATAGCACCCGAGATATCACCAGATATATATTGGATTTTTCACTGACCCTGAGTGTGCGGCCCCATGAGACGGTGTTTTTCTCGGACCCTGGTGGTCCGAGGTCGTTCCCGCTGCACAGATTCATGCGCCAGGGCCTCCTGCAGATAATACACTTTGATTTATTGCGCTATCTGTAATAGCACCCGAGATATCACCAGATATATATTGGATTTTCCCCTGACCCTGAGTGTCCGGCCCCATGAGACGGTGGTTGTCTCGGCCCCTGGTGGTCCGAGGTCGTTCCCGCTGCACAGATTCATGCGCCAGGGCATCCTGCAGATAATTCACTTTGGTTTATTGAGCTATCTGTAATAGCACCCGAGATATCACCAGATATATATTGGATTTTCCCCTGACCCTGAGTATCCGGCCCCATGAGACTGTGGTTTTTTCGGCCCCTGGTGGTCCGAGGTCGTTCCCGCTGCACAGATTCATGCGCCAGGGCCTCCTGCAGATAATTCACTTTGGTATATTGCGCTATCTCTAATAGCACCCGAGATATCACCAGATATATACTGGATTTTCCCCTGACCCTGAGTGTCCGGCCCCATGAGACTGTGGTTTCCTCGGCCCCTGGTGGTCCGAGGTCGTTGCCGCTTCACAGATTCATGCGCCAGGGCCTCCTACAGACAATGCACTTTGATTTATTGCGCTATCTGTAATAGCACCCGAGATATCACCAGATATATATTGGATTTTACCGTGAACCTGAGTGTCCGGCCCCATGAGACGGTGGTTGTCTCGGCCCCTGGTGGTCCGAGGTCGTTCCCGCTTCACAGATTCATGCGCCTGGGCATCCTGCAGATAATTCACTTTGGTTTATTGCGCTATCTCTAATAGCACCCGAGGTTATCACCAGATATATATTGGATTTTCCCCTGACCCTGAGTGTCCGGCCCCATGAGACTGTGGTTTTCTCGGCCCCTGGTGGTCCGAGGTCGTTCCCGCTGCACAGATTCATGCGCCAGGGCCTCCTACAGACAATGCACTTTGATTTATTGCGCTATCTGTAATAGCACCCAAGATATCACCAGATATATATTGGATTTTACCCGGACCCTGAGTGTCCGGCCCCATGAGACGGTGGTTGTCTCGGCCCCTGGAGGTCCGAGGACGTTCCCGCTGCACAGATTCATGCGCCAGGGCCTCCTGCAGATAATTCACTTTGATTTATTGCGCTATCTGTAATAGCACCCGAGATATCACCAGATATATATTGGATTTTTCACTGACCCTGAGCGTCCGGCCCCATGAGACGGTCGTTTTCTCGGGCCCTGGTGGTCCGAGGTCGTTCCCGCTGCACAGGTTCATGCGCCAGGGCCTCCTACAGACAATGCACTTTGATTTATTGCGCTATCTGTAATAGCACCCGAGATATCAGCAGATATATATTGGATTTTTCACTGACCCTGAGTGTCCGGCCCCATGAGACGGTCGTTTTCTCGGCCCCTGGTGGTCCGAGGTCGTTCCCGCTGCACAGATTCATGCGCCAGGGCCCCCTGCAGATAATTCACTTTGGTTTATTGCGCTATCTCTAATAGCACCCGAGATATCACCAGATATATATTGGATTTTACCCTGACCCTGAGTGTCCGGCCCCATGAGACTGTGCTTTTCTCGGCCCCTGGTGGTCCGAGGTCGTTCCCGCTGCACAGATTCATGCGCCAGGGCCTCCTACAGACAATGCACTTTGATTTATAGCGCTATCTGTAATAGCACCCGAGATATCACCAGATATATATTGGATTTTCCCCTGACCCTGAGTGTCCGGCCCCATGAGACTGTGTTTTTCTCGGCCCCTGGTGGTCCGAGGTGGTTCCCGTTGCATAGATTCATGCGCCAGGGCCTCCTGCAGATAACTCACTTTGGTTTATTGCGCTATCTCTAATAGCACCCGAGATATCACCAGATATATATTGGATTTTTCCCTGACCCTGAGTGTCCGGCCCCATGAGACTGTGGTTTTCTCGGCCCCTAGTGGTCCGAGGTCGTTCCCGCTGCACAGATTCATGCGTCAGGGCCTCCTGCAGACAATGCACTTTGATTTATCGAGCTATCTCTAATGGCACCCGATATATCACCAGATATATAATGGATTTTACCCGGACCCTGAGTGTCCGGCCCCATGAGACGGTGGTTGTCTCGGCCCCTGGAGGTTCGAGGACGTTCCCGCTTGCACAGATTCATGCGCCAGGGCATCCTGCAGATAATTCACTTTGGTTTATTGCTCTATCTGTAATAGCACCCGAGATATCACCAGATATATATTGGATTTTACCCTGACCCTGAGTGTCCGGCCCCATGAGACGGTGGTTGTCTCGGCCCCTGGAGGTTCGAGGACGTACCCGCTTGCACAGATTCATGCGCCAGGGCATCCTGCAGATAATTCACTTTGGTTTATTGAGCTATCTGTAATAGCACCCGAGATATCACCAGATATATATTGGATTTTCCCCTGACCCTGAGTATCCGGCCCCATGAGACTGTGGTTTTTTCGGCCCCTGGTGGTCCGAGGTCGTTCCCGCTGCACAGATTCATGCGCCAGGGCCTCCTGCAGATAATTCACTTTGGTATATTGCGCTATCTCTAATAGCACCCGAGATATCACCAGATATATACTGGATTTTCCCCTGACCCTGAGTGTCCGGCCCCATGAGACTGTGGTTTCCTCGGCCCCTGGTGGTCCGAGGTCGTTGCCGCTTCACAGATTCATGCGCCAGGGCCTCCTACAGACAATGCACTTTGATTTATTGCGCTATCTGTAATAGCACCCGAGATATCACCAGATATATATTGGATTTTACCGTGAACCTGAGTGTCCGGCCCCATGAGACGGTGGTTGTCTCGGCCCCTGGTGGTCCGAGGTCGTTCCCGCTTCACAGATTCATGCGCCTGGGCATCCTGCAGATAATTCACTTTGGTTTATTGCGCTATCTCTAATAGCACCCGAGGTTATCACCAGATATATATTGGATTTTCCCCTGACCCTGAGTGTCCGGCCCCATGAGACTGTGGTTTTCTCGGCCCCTGGTGGTCCGAGGTCGTTCCCGCTGCACAGATTCATGCGCCAGGGCCTCCTACAGACAATGCACTTTGATTTATTGCGCTATCTGTAATAGCACCCAAGATATCACCAGATATATATTGGATCTTACCCGGACCCTGAGTGTCCGGCCCCATGAGACGGTGGTTGTCTCGGCCCCTGGAGGTCCGAGGACGTTCCCGCTGCACAGATTCATGCGCCAGGGCCTCCTGCAGATAATTCACTTTGATTTATTGCGCTATCTGTAATAGCACCCGAGATATCACCAGATATATATTGGATTTTTCACTGACCCTGAGCGTCCGGCCCCATGAGACGGTCGTTTTCTCGGGCCCTGGTGGTCCGAGGTCGTTCCCGCTGCACAGGTTCATGCGCCAGGGCCTCCTACAGACAATGCACTTTGATTTATTGCGCTATCTGTAATAGCACCCGAGATATCAGCAGATATATATTGGATTTTTCACTGACCCTGAGTGTCCGGCCCCATGAGACGGTCGTTTTCTCGGCCCCTGGTGGTCCGAGGTCGTTCCCGCTGCACAGATTCATGCGCCAGGGCCCCCTGCAGATAATTCACTTTGGTTTATTGCGCTATCTCTAATAGCACCCGAGATATCACCAGATATATATTGGATTTTACCCTGACCCTGAGTGTCCGGCCCCATGAGACTGTGCTTTTCTCGGCCCCTGGTGGTCCGAGGTCGTTCCCGCTGCACAGATTCATGCGCCAGGGCCTCCTACAGACAATGCACTTTGATTTATAGCGCTATCTGTAATAGCACCCGAGATATCACCAGATATATATTGGATTTTCCCCTGACCCTGAGTGTCCGGCCCCATGAGACTGTGTTTTTCTCGGCCCCTGGTGGTCCGAGGTGGTTCCCGTTGCATAGATTCATGCGCCAGGGCCTCCTGCAGATAACTCACTTTGGTTTATTGCGCTATCTCTAATAGCACCCGAGATATCACCAGATATATATTGGATTTTTCCCTGACCCTGAGTGTCCGGCCCCATGAGACTGTGGTTTTCTCGGCCCCTAGTGGTCCGAGGTCGTTCCCGCTGCACAGATTCATGCGTCAGGGCCTCCTGCAGACAATGCACTTTGATTTATCGAGCTATCTCTAATGGCACCCGATATATCACCAGATATATAATGGATTTTACCCGGACCCTGAGTGTCCGGCCCCATGAGACGGTGGTTGTCTCGGCCCCTGGAGGTTCGAGGACGTTCCCGCTTGCACAGATTCATGCGCCAGGGCATCCTGCAGATAATTCACTTTGGTTTATTGCGCTATCTGTAATAGCACCCGAGATATCACCAGATATATATTGGATTTTACCCTGACCCTGAGTGTCCGGCCCCATGAGACGGTGGTTGTCTCGGCCCCTGGAGGTTCGAGGACGTACCCGCTTGCACAGATTCATGCGCCAGGGCATCCTGCAGATAATTCACTTTGGTTTATTGCGCTATCTCTAATAGCACCCGAGATATCACCAGATATATACTGGATTTTCCCCTGACCCTGAGTGTCCGGCCCCATGAGACTGTGGTTTTCTCGGCCCCTGGTGGTCCGAGGTCGTTCCCGCTGCACAGATTCATCCGCCAGGGCCTCCTACAGACAATGCACTTTGATTTATTGCGCTATCTGTAATAGCACCCGAGATATCACCAGATATATATTGGATTTTTCACTGACCCTGAGTGTCCGGCCCCATGAGACGGTCGTTTTCTCGGCCCCTGCTGGTCCGAGGTCGTTCCCGCTGCACAGATTCATGCGCCAGGGCCTCCTGCAGATAATTCACTCTGGTTTATTGCGCTATCTCTATTAGCACCCGAGATATCACCAGATATATATTGGATTTTCCCTTGACCCTGAGAGTCCGGCCCCATGAGACTGTGGTTTTCTCGGCCCCTGGTGGTCCGAGGTCGTTCCCGCTGCACAGGTTCATGCGCCAGGGCCTCCTACAGACAATGCACTTTGATTTATTGCGCTATCTGTAATAGCACCCGAGATATCACCAGATATATATTGGATTTTTCACTGACCCTGAGCGTCCGGCCCCATGAGACGGTCGTTTTCTCGGCCCCTGGTGGTCCGAGGTCGTTCCCGATGCACAGGTTCATGCGCCAGGGCCTCCTACAGACAATGCACTTTGATTTATTGCGCTATCTGTAATAGCACCCGAGATATCACCAGATCTATATTGGATTTTCCCCTGACCCTGAGTATCCGGCCCCATGAGACTGTGGTTTTTTCGGCCCCTGGTGGTCCGAGGTCGTTCCCGCTGCACAGATTCATGCGCCAGGGCCTCCTGCAGATAATTCACTATGGTTTATTGCCCTATCTGTAATAGCACCCGAGATATCACCAGACATATATTGGATTTTCCCCTGACCCTGAGTGTCCGGCCCCATGAGACGGTCGTTTTCTCGGCCCCTGGTGGTCCGAGGTCGTTCCCGCTGCACAGGTTCATGCGCCAGGGCCTCCTACAGACAATGCACTTTGATTTATTGCGCTATCTGTAATAGCACCCGAGATATCACCAGGTATATACTGGATTTTCCCCAGACCCTGAGTGCCCGGCCCCATGAGACGGTGGTTTTCTCGGCCCCTGGTGGTCCGAGGTCGTTGCCGCTTCACAGATGCATGCGCCAGGGCATCCTGCAGATAATTCACTTTGGTTTATTGCGCTATCTCTAATAGCACCCGAGATATCACCAGATATATACTGGATTTTCCCCTGACCCTGAGTGTCCGGCCCCATGAGACTGTGGTTTTCTCGGCCCCTGGTGGTCCGAGGTCGTTCCCGATGCACAGATTCATCCGCCAGGGCCTCCTACAGACAATGCACTTTGATTTATTGCGCTATCTGTAATAGCACCCGAGATATCACCAGATCTATATTGAATTTTCCCCTGACCCTGAGTATCCGGCCCCATGAGACTGTGGTTTTTTCGGCCCCTGGTGGTCCGAGGTCGTTCCCGCTGCACAGATTCATGCGCCAGGGCCTCCTGCAGATAATTCACTTTGGTTTATTGCGCTATCTCTAATAGCACCCGAGATATCACCAGATATATATTGGATTTTCCCCCGACCCTGAGTGTCCGGCCCCATGAGACTGTGGTTTTCTCGGCCCCTGGTGGTCCGAGGTCGTTCCCGCTGCACAGATTCATGCGCCAGGGCCTCCTACAGACAATGCACTTTGATTTATTGCGCTATCTGTAATAGCACCCGAGATATCACCGGATATATATTGGATTTTTCCCAGACCCTGAGTGTCCGGCCCCATGAGACGGTGGTTGACTCGGCCCCTGGGGGTCCGAGGTCGTTCCCGCTGCACAGATTCATGCACCATGGCCTCCTACAGACAATGTACTTTGATTTATTGCGCTATCTGTAATAGCACCCGAGATATCACCAGATATATATTGGATTTTCCCCTGACCCTGAGTGTCCGGCCCCATGAGACTGTGGTTTTCTCAGCCCCTGGTGGTTGAGGTCGTTGCCGCTGCACAGGTTCATGCGTCAGGGCCTCCTACAGACAATGCCCTTTGATTTATTGCGCTATCTGTAATAGCACCCGAGATATCACCAGATATATATTGGATTTTCCCCTGACCCTGAGTGTCCGGCCCCATGAGACTGTGGTTTCCTCGGCCTCTGGTGGTCCGAGGTCGTTCCCGCTGCACAGATTCATGCGCCAGGGCCTCCTACAGACAATGCACTTTGATTTATTTCGCTATCTGTAATAGGACCGGAGATATCACCAGATATATATTGGATTTTCCCCAGACCCTGAGTGTCCGGCCGCATGAGACTGTAGTTTTATCGGCCCCTGGTGGTCCGAGGTCGTTCCCGCTGCACAGATTCATGCGCCAGGGCCTCCTACAGACAATGCACTTTGATTTATTGCGCTATCTGTAATAGCTCCCGAGATATCACCACATATATATTGGATTTTCCCCTGACCCTGAGTGTCCGCCCCATGAGACTGTGGTTTTCTCGGCCCCTGGTGGTCCGAGGTCGTTCCCGGTGCACAGATTCATGCGCCAGGGCCTCCTACAGACAATGCACTTTGATTTATTGCGCTATCTGTAATAGCACCCGAGATAACACCAGATATATATTGGATATTTCCCTCACCCTGAGTGTCCAGCCCCATGAGACGGTGGTTTTCTCGGCCCCTGGTGGTCCGAGGTCGTTCCCGCTGCACAGATGCATGCGCCAGGGCCTCCTGCAGATAATTCACTTTGGTTTATTGCGCTATCTCTAATAGCACCCGAGATATCACCAGATATATATTGGATTTTCCCCTGACCCTGAGAGTCCGGCCACATGAGACTGTGGTTTTCTCGGCCCCTGGTGGCCCGAGGTCGTTCCCGCTGCACAGATTCATGCGCCAGGGCCTCCTACAGACGATGCACTTTGATTTATTGCGCTATCTGTAATAGCACCCGAGGTATCACCGGATATATATTGGATTTTCCCCTGACCCTGAGTATCCGGCCCCATGAGACTGTGGTTTTCTCGGCCCCTGGTGGTCCGAGGTCGTTCCCGCTGCACAGATTCATGCGCCAGGGCCTCCTGCAGATAATTCACTTTGGTTTATTGCGCTATCTCTAATAGCACCCGAGATATCACCAGATATATATTGGATTTTCCCCCGACCCTGAGTGTCCGGCCCCATGAGACTGTGGTTTTCTCGGCCCCTGGTGGTCCGAGGTCGTTCCCGCTGCACAGATTCATGCGCCAGGGCCTCCTACAGACAATGCACTTTGATTTATTGCGCTATCTGTAATAGCACCCGAGATATCACCGGATATATATTGGATTTTTCCCAGACCCTGAGTGTCCGGCCCCATGAGACGGTGGTTGACTCGGCCCCTGGGGGTCCGAGGTCGTTCCCGCTGCACAGATTCATGCACCATGGCCTCCTACAGACAATGTACTTTGATTTATTGCGCTATCTGTAATAGCACCCGAGATATCACCAGATATATATTGGATTTTCCCCTGACCCTGAGTGTCCGGCCCCATGAGACTGTGGTTTTCTCAGCCCCTGGTGGTTGAGGTCGTTGCCGCTGCACAGGTTCATGCGTCAGGGCCTCCTACAGACAATGCCCTTTGATTTATTGCGCTATCTGTAATAGCACCCGAGATATCACCAGATATATATTGGATTTTCCCCTGACCCTGAGTGTCCGGCCCCATGAGACTGTGGTTTCCTCGGCCTCTGGTGGTCCGAGGTCGTTCCCGCTGCACAGATTCATGCGCCAGGGCCTCCTACAGACAATGCACTTTGATTTATTTCGCTATCTGTAATAGGACCGGAGATATCACCAGATATATATTGGATTTTCCCCAGACCCTGAGTGTCCGGCCGCATGAGACTGTAGTTTTATCGGCCCCTGGTGGTCCGAGGTCGTTCCCGCTGCACAGATTCATGCGCCAGGGCCTCCTACAGACAATGCACTTTGATTTATTGCGCTATCTGTAATAGCTCCCGAGATATCACCACATATATATTGGATTTTCCCCTGACCCTGAGTGTCCGCCCCATGAGACTGTGGTTTTCTCGGCCCCTGGTGGTCCGAGGTCGTTCCCGGTGCACAGATTCATGCGCCAGGGCCTCCTACAGACAATGCACTTTGATTTATTGCGCTATCTGTAATAGCACCCGAGATAACACCAGATATATATTGGATATTTCCCTCACCCTGAGTGTCCAGCCCCATGAGACGGTGGTTTTCTCGGCCCCTGGTGGTCCGAGGTCGTTCCCGCTGCACAGATGCATGCGCCAGGGCCTCCTGCAGATAATTCACTTTGGTTTATTGCGCTATCTCTAATAGCACCCGAGATATCACCAGATATATATTGGATTTTCCCCTGACCCTGAGAGTCCGGCCACATGAGACTGTGGTTTTCTCGGCCCCTGGTGGCCCGAGGTCGTTCCCGCTGCACAGATTCATGCGCCAGGGCCTCCTACAGACGATGCACTTTGATTTATTGCGCTATCTGTAATAGCACCCGAGGTATCACCGGATATATATTGGATTTTTCCCAGACCCTGAGTGTCCGGCCCCATGAGACGGTGGTTGACTCGGCCCCTGGGGGTCCGAGGTCGTTCCCGCTGCACAGATTCATGCACCAGGGCCTCCTGCAGATAATTCACTTTGGTTTATTGCGCTATCTCTAATAGCACCCGAGATATCACCAGATATATATTGGATTTTTCCCTGACCCTGAGTGTCCGGCCCCATGAGACGGTGGTTGTCTCGGCCCCAGGAGGTTCGAGGACGTTCCCGCTTGCACAGATTCATGCGCCAGGGCATCCTGCAGATAATTCACTTTGGTTTATTGCGCTATCTCTAATAGCACCCGAGATATCACCAGATATATACTGGATTTTTCCCTGACCCTGAGTGTCCGGCCCCATGAGACGGTGGTTGTCTCGGCCCCAGGAGGTTCGAGGACGTTCCCGCTTGCACAGATTCATGCGCCAGGGCATCCTGCAGATAATTCACTTTGGTTTATTGCGCTATCTCTAATAGCACCCGAGATATCACCAGATATATACTGGATTTTCCCCTGACCCTGAGTGTCCGGCCCCATGAGACTGTGGTTTTCTCGGCCCCTGGTGGTCCGAGGTCGTTCCCGCTGCACAGATTCATCCGCCAGGGCCTCCTACAGACAATGCACTTTGATTTATTGCGCTATCTGTAATAGCACCCGAGATATCACCAGATATATATTGGATTTTTCACTGACCCTGAGTGTCCGGCCCCATGAGACGGTGGTTGTCTCGGCCCCTGGGGGTCCGAGGACGTTCCCGCTGCACAGATTCATGCGCCAGGGCCTCCTGCAGATAATTCTCTTTGATTTATTGCGCTATCTGTAATAGCACCCGAGATATCACCAGATATATATTGGATTTTTCACTGACCCTGAGCGTCCGGCCCCATGAGACGGTCGTTTTCTCGGGCCCTGGTGGTCCGAGGTCGTTCCCGCTGCACAGGTTCATGCGCCAGGGCCTCCTACAGACAATGCACTTTGATTTATTGCGCTATCTGTAATAGCACCCGAGATATCAGCAGATATATATTGGATTTTTCACTGACCCTGAGTGTCCGGCCCCATGAGACGGTCGTTTTCTCGGCCCCTGGTGGTCCGAGGTCGTTCCCGCTGCACAGATTCATGCGCCAGGGCCCCCTGCAGATAATTCACTTTGGTTTATTGCGCTATCTCTAATAGCACCCGAGATATCACCAGATATATATTGGATTTTACCCTGACCCTGAGTGTCCGGCCCCGTGAGACTGTGCTTTTCTCGGACCCTGGTGGTCCGAGGTCGTTCCCGCTGCACAGATTCATGCGCCAAGGCCTCCTACAGACAATGCACTTTGATTTATTGCGCTATCTGTAATAGCACACGAGATATCACCAGATATATATTGGATTTTCCCCTGACCCTGAGTGTCCGGCCCCATGAGACTGTGGTTTTCTCGGCCCCTGGTGGTCCGAGGTGGTTCCCGTTGCATAGATTCATGCGCCAGGGCCTCCTGCAGATAACTCACTTTGGTTTATTGCGCTATCTCTAATAGCACCCGAGATATCACCAGATATATATTGGATTTTTCCCTGACCCTGAGTGTCCGGCCCCATGAGACTGTGGTTTTCTCGGCCCCTGGTGGTCCGAGGTCGTTCCCGCTGCACAGATTCATGCGTCAGGACCTCCTGCAGACAATGCACTTTGATTTATCGAGCTATCTCTAATGGCACCCGAGATATCACCAGATATATATTGGATTTTTCACTGACCCTGAGTGTCCGGCCCCATGAGACGGTGGTTGTCTCGGCCCCTGGGGGTCCGAGGACGTTCCCGCTGCACAGATTCATGCGCCAGGGCCTCCTGCAGATAATTCTCTTTGATTTATTGCGCTATCTGTAATAGCACCCGAGATATCACCAGATATATATTGGATTTTTCACTGACCCTGAGCGTCCGGCCCCATGAGACGGTCGTTTTCTCGGGCCCTGGTGGTCCGAGGTCGTTCCCGCTGCACAGGTTCATGCGCCAGGGCCTCCTACAGACAATGCACTTTGATTTATTGCGCTATCTGTAATAGCACCCGAGATATCAGCAGATATATATTGGATTTTTCACTGACCCTGAGTGTCCGGCCCCATGAGACGGTCGTTTTCTCGGCCCCTGGTGGTCCGAGGTCGTTCCCGCTGCACAGATTCATGCGCCAGGGCCCCCTGCAGATAATTCACTTTGGTTTATTGCGCTATCTCTAATAGCACCCGAGATATCACCAGATATATATTGGATTTTACCCTGACCCTGAGTGTCCGGCCCCGTGAGACTGTGCTTTTCTCGGACCCTGGTGGTCCGAGGTCGTTCCCGCTGCACAGATTCATGCGCCAAGGCCTCCTACAGACAATGCACTTTGATTTATTGCGCTATCTGTAATAGCACACGAGATATCACCAGATATATATTGGATTTTCCCCTGACCCTGAGTGTCCGGCCCCATGAGACTGTGGTTTTCTCGGCCCCTGGTGGTCCGAGGTGGTTCCCGTTGCATAGATTCATGCGCCAGGGCCTCCTGCAGATAACTCACTTTGGTTTATTGCGCTATCTCTAATAGCACCCGAGATATCACCAGATATATATTGGATTTTTCCCTGACCCTGAGTGTCCGGCCCCATGAGACTGTGGTTTTCTCGGCCCCTGGTGGTCCGAGGTCGTTCCCGCTGCACAGATTCATGCGTCAGGACCTCCTGCAGACAATGCACTTTGATTTATCGAGCTATCTCTAATGGCACCCGAGATATCACCAGATATATATTGTATTTTTCACTGACCCTGAGTGTGCGGCCCCATGAGACGGTGTTTTTCTCGGACCCTGGTGGTCCGAGGTCGTTCCCGCTGCACAGATTCATGCGCCAGGGCCTCCTGCAGATAATTCACTTTGATTTATTGCGCTATCTGTAATAGCACCCGAGATATCACCAGATATATATTGGATTTTTCACTGACCCTGAGCGTCCGGCCCCATGAGACGGTCGTTTTCTCGGGCCCTGGTGGTCCGAGGTCGTTCCCGCTGCACAGATTCATGCGCCAGGGCCCCCTGCAGATAATTCACTTTGGTTTATTGCGCTATCTCTAATAGCACCCGAGATATCACCAGATATATATTGGATTTTACCCTGACCCTGAGTGTCCGTCCCCATGTGACTGTGCTTTTCTCGGACCCTGGTGGTCCGAGGTCGTTCCCGCTGCACAGATTCATGCGCCAGGGCCTCCTACAGACAATGCACTTTGATTTATTGCGCTATCTGTAATAGCACACCAGATATCACCAGATATATATTGGATTTTCCCCTGACCCTGAGTGTCCGGCCCCATGAGACTGTGGTTTTCTCGGCCCCTGGTGGTCCGAGGTGGTTCCCGTTGCATAGATTCATGCGCCAGGGCCTCCTGCAGATAACTCACTTTGGTTTATTGCGCTATCTCTAATAGCACCCGAGATATCACCAGATATATATTGGATTTTTCCCTGACCCTGAGTGTCCGGCCCCATGAGACTGTGGTTTTCTCGGCCCCTGGTGGTCCGAGGTCGTTCCCGCTGCACAGATTCATGCGTCAGGACCTCCTGCAGACAATGCACTTTGATTTATCGAGCTATCTCTAATGGCACCCGAGATATCACCAGATATATATTGTATTTTTCACTGACCCTGAGTGTGCGGCCCCATGAGACGGTGTTTTTCTCGGACCCTGGTGGTCCGAGGTCGTTCCCGCTGCACAGATTCATGCGCCAGGGCCTCCTGCAGATAATACACTTTGATTTATTGCGCTATCTGTAATAGCACCCGAGATATCACCAGATATATATTGGATTTTCCCCTGACCCTGAGTGTCCGGCCCCATGGGACTGTGGTTTTCTCGGCCCCTGGTGGTCCGAGGTCGTTCCCGCTGCACAGATTCATGCGCCAGGGCCTCCTACAGACAATGCACTTTGATTTATTGCGCTATCTGTAATAGCACCCGAGATATCACCAGATATATATTGGATTTTCCCCTGACCCTGAGTGTCCGGCCCCATGAGACTGTGGTTTTCTCGGACCCTGGTGGTCCGAGGTCGTTCCCGCTGCACAGATTCATGCGCCAGGGCCTCCTACAGACAATGTACTTTGATTTATTGCGCTCTCTGTAATAGCACCCGTGATATCACCAGATATATATTGGATATTCCCCTGACCCTGAGTGTCCGGCCCCATGAGACGGTGGTTGTCTCGGCCCCTGGTGGTCCGAGGTCGTTCCCGCTGCACAGATTCATGCGCCAGGGCCTCCTACAGACAATGCACTTTGATTTATGGCGCTATCTGTAATAGCACCCGAGATATCACCAGATATATATTGGATTTTTCACTTACCCTGAGTGTGCGGCCCCATGAGACGGTGTTTTTCTCGGACCCTGGTGGTCCGAGGTCGTTCCCGCTGCACAGATTCATGCGCCAGGGCCTCCTGCAGATAATACACTTTGATTTATTGCGCTATCTGTAATAGCACCCGAGATATCACCAGATATATATTGGATTTTCCCCTGACCCTGAGTGTCCGGCCCCATGAGACGGTGGTTGTCTCGGCCCCTGGTGGTCCTAGGTCGTTCCCGCTGCACAGATTCATGCGCCAGGGCCTCCTACAGACAATGCACTTTGATTTATTGCGCTATCTGTAATAGCACCCGAGATATCACCAGATATATATTGGATTTTCCCCTGACCCTGAGTATCCGGCCCCATGAGACTGTGGTTTTTTCGGCCCCTGGTGGTCCGAGGTCGTTCCCGCTGCACAGATTCATGCGCCAGGGCCTCCTGCAGATAATTCACTTTGGTATATTGCGCTATCTCTAATAGCACCCGAGATATCACCAGATATATACTGGATTTTCCCCTGACCCTGAGTGTCCGGCCCCATGAGACTGTGGTTTTCTCGGCCCCTGGTGGTCCGAGGTCGTTGCCGCTTCACAGATTCATGCGCCAGGGCCTCCTACAGACAATGCACTTTGATTTATTGCGCTATCTGTAATAGCACCCGAGATATCACCAGATATATATTGGATTTTTCACTGACCCTGAGCGTCCGGCCCCATGAGACGGTCGTTTTCTCGGGCCCTGGTGGTCCGAGGTCGTTCCCGCTGCACAGGTTCATGCGCCAGGGCCTCCTACAGACAATGCACTTTGATTTATTGCGCTATCTGTAATAGCACCCGAGATATCAGCAGATATATATTGGATTTTTCACTGACCCTGAGTGTCCGGCCCCATGAGACGGTCGTTTTCTCGGCCCCTGGTGGTCCGAGGTCGTTCCCGCTGCACAGATTCATGCGCCAGGGCCCCCTGCAGATAATTCACTTTGGTTTATTGCGCTATCTCTAATAGCACCCGAGATATCACCAGATATATATTGGATTTTACCCTGACCCTGAGTGTCCGTCCCCATGTGACTGTGCTTTTCTCGGACCCTGGTGGTCCGAGGTCGTTCCCGCTGCACAGATTCATGCGCCAGGGCCTCCTACAGACAATGCACTTTGATTTATTGCGCTATCTGTAATAGCACACCAGATATCACCAGATATATATTGGATTTTCCCCTGACCCTGAGTGTCCGGCCCCATGAGACTGTGGTTTTCTCGGCCCCTGGTGGTCCGAGGTGGTTCCCGTTGCATAGATTCATGCGCCAGGGCCTCCTGCAGATAACTCACTTTGGTTTATTGCGCTATCTCTAATAGCACCCGAGATATCACCAGATATATATTGGATTTTTCCCTGACCCTGAGTGTCCGGCCCCATGAGACTGTGGTTTTCTCGGCCCCTGGTGGTCCGAGGTCGTTCCCGCTGCACAGATTCATGCGTCAGGACCTCCTGCAGACAATGCACTTTGATTTATCGAGCTATCTCTAATGGCACCCGAGATATCACCAGATATATATTGTATTTTTCACTGACCCTGAGTGTGCGGCCCCATGAGACGGTGTTTTTCTCGGACCCTGGTGGTCCGAGGTCGTTCCCGCTGCACAGATTCATGCGCCAGGGCCTCCTGCAGATAATACACTTTGATTTATTGCGCTATCTGTAATAGCACCCGAGATATCACCAGATATATATTGGATTTTCCCCTGACCCTGAGTGTCCGGCCCCATGGGACTGTGGTTTTCTCGGCCCCTGGTGGTCCGAGGTCGTTCCCGCTGCACAGATTCATGCGCCAGGGCCTCCTACAGACAATGCACTTTGATTTATTGCGCTATCTGTAATAGCACCCGAGATATCACCAGATATATATTGGATTTTCCCCTGACCCTGAGTGTCCGGCCCCATGAGACTGTGGTTTTCTCGGACCCTGGTGGTCCGAGGTCGTTCCCGCTGCACAGATTCATGCGCCAGGGCCTCCTACAGACAATGTACTTTGATTTATTGCGCTCTCTGTAATAGCACCCGTGATATCACCAGATATATATTGGATATTCCCCTGACCCTGAGTGTCCGGCCCCATGAGACGGTGGTTGTCTCGGCCCCTGGTGGTCCGAGGTCGTTCCCGCTGCACAGATTCATGCGCCAGGGCCTCCTACAGACAATGCACTTTGATTTATGGCGCTATCTGTAATAGCACCCGAGATATCACCAGATATATATTGGATTTTTCACTTACCCTGAGTGTGCGGCCCCATGAGACGGTGTTTTTCTCGGACCCTGGTGGTCCGAGGTCGTTCCCGCTGCACAGATTCATGCGCCAGGGCCTCCTGCAGATAATACACTTTGATTTATTGCGCTATCTGTAATAGCACCCGAGATATCACCAGATATATATTGGATTTTCCCCTGACCCTGAGTGTCCGGCCCCATGAGACGGTGGTTGTCTCGGCCCCTGGTGGTCCTAGGTCGTTCCCGCTGCACAGATTCATGCGCCAGGGCCTCCTACAGACAATGCACTTTGATTTATTGCGCTATCTGTAATAGCACCCGAGATATCACCAGATATATATTGGATTTTCCCCTGACCCTGAGTATCCGGCCCCATGAGACTGTGGTTTTTTCGGCCCCTGGTGGTCCGAGGTCGTTCCCGCTGCACAGATTCATGCGCCAGGGCCTCCTGCAGATAATTCACTTTGGTATATTGCGCTATCTCTAATAGCACCCGAGATATCACCAGATATATACTGGATTTTCCCCTGACCCTGAGTGTCCGGCCCCATGAGACTGTGGTTTTCTCGGCCCCTGGTGGTCCGAGGTCGTTGCCGCTTCACAGATTCATGCGCCAGGGCCTCCTACAGACAATGCACTTTGATTTATTGCGCTATCTGTAATAGCACCCGAGATATCACCAGATATATATTGGATTTTACCCTGACCCTGAGTGTCCGGCCCCATGAGACGGTGGTTGTCTCGGCCCCTGGTGGTCCGAGGTCGTTCCCGCTTCACAGATTCATGCGCCTGGGCATCCTGCAGATAATTCACTTTGGTTTATTGCGCTATCTCTAATAGCACCCGAGATATCACCAGATATATATTGGATTTTCCCCTGACCCTGAGTGTCCGGCCCCATGAGACTGTGGTTTTCTCGGCCCCTGGTGGTCCGAGGTCGTTCCCGCTGCACAGATTCATGCGCCAGGGCCTCCTACAGACAATGCACTTTGATTTATTGCGCTATCTGTAATAGCACCCAAGATATCACCAGATATATATTGGATTTTACCCGGACCCTGAGTGTCCGGCCCCATGAGACGGTGGTTGTCTCGGCCCCTGGAGGTCCGAGGACGTTCCCGCTGCACAGATTCATGCGCCAGGGCCTCCTGCAGATAATTCACTTTGATTTATTGCGCTATCTGTAATAGCACCCGAGATATCACCAGATATATATTGGATTTTTCACTGACCCTGAGCGTCCGGCCCCATGAGACGGTCGTTTTCTCGGGCCCTGGTGGTCCGAGGTCGTTCCCGCTGCACAGGTTCATGCGCCAGGGCCCCCCTGCAGATAATTCACTTTGGTTTATTGCGCTATCTCTAATAGCACCCGAGATATCACCAGATATATATTGGATTTTACCCTGACCCTGAGTGTCCGGCCCCATGAGACTGTGCTTTTCTCGGCCCCTGGTGGTCCGAGGTCGTTCCCGCTGCACAGATTCATGCGCCAGGGCCTCCTACAGACAATGCACTTTGATTTATAGCGCTATCTGTAATAGCACCCGAGATATCACCAGATATATATTGGATTTTCCCCTGACCCTGAGTGTCCGGCCCCATGAGACTGTGTTTTTCTCGGCCCCTGGTGGTCCGAGGTGGTTCCCGTTGCATAGATTCATGCGCCAGGGCCTCCTGCAGATAACTCACTTTGGTTTATTGCGCTATCTCTAATAGCACCCGAGATATCACCAGATATATATTGGATTTTTCCCTGACCCTGAGTGTCCGGCCCCATGAGACTGTGGTTTTCTCGGCCCCTGGTGGTCCGAGGTCGTTCCCGCTGCACAGATTCATGCGTCAGGGCCTCCTGCAGACAATGCACTTTGATTTATCGAGCTATCTCTAATGGCACCCGATATATCACCAGATATATAATGGATTTTTCCCTGACCCTGAGTGTCCGGCCCCATGAGACTGTGGTTTTCTCGGCCCCTGGTGGTCCGAGGTCGTTCCCGCTGCACAGATTCATGCGCCAGGGCCTCCTACAGACAATGCACTTTGATTTATTGCGCTATCTGTAATAGCACCCGTGATATCACCAGATATATATTGGATATTCCCCTGACCCTGAGTGTCCGGCCCCATGAGACGGTGGTTGTCTCGGCCCCTGGTGGTCCGAGGTCGTTCCCGCTGCACAGATTCATGCGCCAGGGCCTCCTACAGACAATGCACTTTGAGTTTTGGCGCTATCTGTAATAGCACCCGAGATATCACCAGATATATACTGGATTTTCCCCTGACCCTGAGTGTCCGGCCCCATGAGACTGTGGTTTTCTCGGCCCCTGGTGGTCCGAGGTCGTTCCCGCTGCACAGATTCATCCGCCAGGGCCTCCTACAGACAATGCACTTTGATTTAGTGCGCTATCTGTAATAGCACCCGAGATATCACCAGATATATATTGGATTTTTCACTGACCCTGAGTGTCCGGCCCCATGAGACGGTGGTTGTCTCGGCCCCTGGGGGTCCGAGGACGTTCCCGCTGCACAGATTCATGCGCCAGGGCCTCCTGCAGATAATTCACTTTGATTTATTGCGCTATCTGTAATAGCACCCGAGATATCACCAGATATATATTGGATTTTTCACTGACCCTGAGCGTCCGGCCCCATGAGACGGTCGTTTTCTCGGGCCCTGGTGGTCCGAGGTCGTTCCCGCTGCACAGGTTCATGCGCCAGGGCCTCCTACAGACAATGCACTTTGATTTATTGCGCTATCTGTAATAGCACCCGAGATATCAGCAGATATATATTGGATTTTTCACTGACCCTGAGTGTCCGGCCCCATGAGACGGTCGTTTTCTCGGCCCCTGGTGGTCCGAGGTCGTTCCCGCTGCACAGATTCATGCGCCAGGGCCCCCTGCAGATAATTCACTTTGGTTTATTGCGCTATCTCTAATAGCACCCGAGATATCACCAGATATATATTGGATTTTACCCTGACCCTGAGTGTCCGGCCCCATGTGACTGTGCTTTTCTCGGACCCTGGTGGTCCGAGGTCGTTCCCGCTGCACAGATTCATGCGCCGGGGCCTCCTACAGACAATGCACTTTGATTTATTGCGCTATCTGTAATAGCACCCGAGATATCACCAGATATATATTGGATTTTTCACTGACCCTGAGTGTCCGGCCCCATGAGACCGTGGTTGTCTCGGCCCCTGGGGGTCCGAGGACGTTCCCGCTGCACAGATTCATGCGCCAGGGCCTCCTGCAGATAATTCACTTTGATTTATTGCGCTATCTGTAATAGCACCCGAGATATCACCAGATATATATTGGATTTTTCACTGACCCTGAGCGTCCGGCCCCATGAGACGGTCGTTTTCTCGGGCCCTGGTGGTCCGAGGTCGTTCCCGCTGCACAGGTTCATGCGCCAGGGCCTCCTACAGACAATGCACTTTGATTTATTGCGCTATCTGTAATGGCACCCGAGATATCAGCAGATATATATTGGATTTTTCACTGACCCTGAGTGTCCGGCCCCATGAGACGGTCGTTTTCTCGGCCCCTGGTGGTCCGAGGTCGTTCCCGCTGCACAGATTCATGCGCCAGGGCCCCCTGCAGATAATTCACTTTGGTTTATTGCGCTATCTCTAATAGCACCCGAGATATCACCAGATATATATTGGATTTTTCCCTGACCCTGAGTGTCCGGCCCCATGAGACTGTGGTTTTCTCGGCCCCTGGTGGTCCGAGGTCGTTCCCGCTGCACAGATTCATGCGTCAGGACCTCCTGCAGACAATGCACTTTGATTTATCGAGCTATCTCTAATGGCACCCGAGATATCACCAGATATATATTGTATTTTTCACTGACCCTGAGTGTGCGGCCCCATGAGACGGTGTTTTTCTCGGACCCTGGTGGTCCGAGGTCGTTCCCGCTGCACAGGTTCATGCGCCAGGGCCTCCTACAGACAATGCACTTTGATTTAGTGCGCTATCTGTAATAGCACCCGAGATATCACCAGATATATATTGGATTTTTCACTGACCCTGAGTGTCCGGCCCCATGAGACTGTTGTTTTCTCGGCCCCTGGTGGTCCGAGGTCGTTCCCGCTGCACAGATTCATGCGTCAGGGCCTCCTGCAGACAATGCACTTTGATTTATCGAGCTATCTCTAATGGCACCCGATATATCACCAGATATATAATGGATTTTTCCCTGACCCTGAGTGTCCGGCCCCATGAGACTGTGGTTTTCTCGGCCCCTGGTGGTCCGAGGTCGTTCCCGCTGCACAGATTCATGCGCCAGGGCCTCCTACAGACAATGCACTTTGATTTATTGCGCTATCTGTAATAGCACCCGTGATATCACCAGATATATATTGGATATTCCCCTGACCCTGAGTGTCCGGCCCCATGAGACGGTGGTTGTCTCGGCCCCTGGTGGTCCGAGGTCGTTCCCGCTGCACAGATTCATGCGCCAGGGCCTCCTACAGACAATGCACTTTGATTTTTGGCGCTATCTGTAATAGCACCCGAGATATCACCAGATATATACTGGATTTTCCCCTGACCCTGAGTGTCCGGCCCCATGAGACTGTGGTTTTCTCGGCCCCTGGTGGTCCGAGGTCGTTCCCGCTGCACAGATTCATCCGCCAGGGCCTCCTACAGACAATGCACTTTGATTTAGTGCGCTATCTGTAATAGCACCCGAGATATCACCAGATATATATTGGATTTTTCACTGACCCTGAGTGTCCGGCCCCATGAGACGGTGGTTGTCTCGGCCCCTGGGGGTCCGAGGACGTTCCCGCTGCACAGATTCATGCGCCAGGGCCTCCTGCAGATAATTCACTTTGATTTATTGCGCTATCTGTAATAGCACCCGAGATATCACCAGATATATATTGGATTTTTCACTGACCCTGAGCGTCCGGCCCCATGAGACGGTCGTTTTCTCGGGCCCTGGTGGTCCGAGGTCGTTCCCGCTGCACAGGTTCATGCGCCAGGGCCTCCTACAGACAATGCACTTTGATTTATTGCGCTATCTGTAATAGCACCCGAGATATCAGCAGATATATATTGGATTTTTCACTGACCCTGAGTGTCCGGCCCCATGAGACGGTCGTTTTCTCGGCCCCTGGTGGTCCGAGGTCGTTCCCGCTGCACAGATTCATGCGCCAGGGCCCCCTGCAGATAATTCAAGTTGGTTTATTGCGCTATCTCTAATAGCACCCGAGATATCACCAGATATATATTGGATTTTACCCTGACCCTGAGTGTCCGGCCCCATGTGACTGTGCTTTTCTCGGACCCTGGTGGTCCGAGGTCGTTCCCGCTGCACAGATTCATGCGCCAGGGCCTCCTACAGACAATGCACTTTGATTTATTGCGCTATCTGTAATAGCACCCGAGATATCACCAGATATATATTGGATTTTTCACTGACCCTGAGTGTCCGGCCCCATGAGACGGTGGTTGTCTCGGCCCCTGGGGGTCCGAGGACGTTCCCGCTGCACAGATTCATGCGCCAGGGCCTCCTGCAGATAATTCACTTTGATTTATTGCGCTATCTGTAATAGCACCCGAGATATCACCAGATATATATTGGATTTTTCACTGACCCTGAGCGTCCGGCCCCATGAGACGGTCGTTTTCTCGGGCCCTGGTGGTCCGAGGTCGTTCCCGCTGCACAGGTTCATGCGCCAGGGCCTCCTACAGACAATGCACTTTGATTTATTGCGCTATCTGTAATGGCACCCGAGATATCAGCAGATATATATTGGATTTTTCACTGACCCTGAGTGTCCGGCCCCATGAGACGGTCGTTTTCTCGGCCCCTGGTGGTCCGAGGTCGTTCCCGCTGCACAGATTCATGCGCCAGGGCCCCCTGCAGATAATTCACTTTGGTTTATTGCGCTATCTCTAATAGCACCCGAGATATCACCAGATATATATTGGATTTTGCCCTGACCCTGAGTGTCCGGCCCCGTGAGACTGTGCTTTTCTCGGACCCTGGTGGTCCGAGGTCGTTCCCGCTGCACAGATTCATGCGCCAGGGCCTCCTACAGACAATGCACTTTGATTTATTGCGCTATCTGTAATAGCACACGAGATATCACCAGATATATATTGGATTTTCCCCTGACCCTGAGTGTCCGGCCCCATGAGACTGTGGTTTTCTCGGCCCCTGGTGGTCCGAGGTGGTTCCCGTTGCATAGATTCATGCGCCAGGGCCTCCTGCAGATAACTCACTTTGGTTTATTGCGCTATCTCTAATAGCACCCGAGATATCACCAGATATATATTGGATTTTTCCCTGACCCTGAGTGTCCGGCCCCATGAGACTGTGGTTTTCTCGGCCCCTGGTGGTCCGAGGTCGTTCCCGCTGCACAGATTCATCCGCCAGGGCCTCCTACAGACAATGCACTTTGATTTATTGCGCTATCTGTAATAGCACCCGAGATATCACCAGATATATATTGGATTTTTCACTGACCCTGAGTGTCCGGCCCCATGAGACGGTGGTTGTCTCGGCCCCTGGGGGTCCGAGGACGTTCCCGCTGCACAGATTCATGCGCCAGGGCCTCCTGCAGATAATTCACTTTGATTTATTGCGCTATCTGTAATAGCACCCGAGATATCACCAGATATATATTGGATTTTTCACTGACCCTGAGCGTCCGGCCCCATGAGACGGTCGTTTTCTCGGGCCCTGGTGGTCCGAGGTCGTTCCCGCTGCACTGGTTCATGCGCCAGGGCCTCCTACAGACAATGCACTTTGATTTATTGCGCTATCTGTAATAGCACCCGAGATATCAGCAGATATATATTGGATTTTTCACTGACCCTGAGTGTCCGGCCCCATGAGACGGTCGTTTTCTCGGCCCCTGGTGGTCCGAGGTCGTTCCCGCTGCACAGATTCATGCGCCAGGGCCCCCTGCAGATAATTCACTTTGGTTTATTGCGCTATCTCTAATAGCACCCGAGATATCACCAGATATATATTGGATTTTACCCTGACCCTGAGTGTCCGGCCCCATGTGACTGTGCTTTTCTCGGACCCTGGTGGTCCGAGGTCGTTCCCGCTGCACAGATTCATGCGCCAGGGCCTCCTACAGACAATGCACTTTGATTTATTGCGCTATCTGTAATAGCACCCGAGATATCACCAGATATATATTGGATTTTTCACTGACCCTGAGTGTCCGGCCCCATGAGACGGTGGTTGTCTCGGCCCCTGGGGGTCCGAGGACGTTCCCGCTGCACAGATTCATGCGCCAGGGCCTCCTGCAGATAATTCACTTTGATTTATTGCGCTATCTGTAATAGCACCCGAGATATCACCAGATATATATTGGATTTTCCCCTGACCCTGAGTATCCGGCCCCATGAGACTGTGGTTTTTTCGGCCCCTGGTGGTCCGAGGTCGTTCCCGCTGCACAGATTCATGCGCCAGGGCCTCCTGCAGATAATTCACTTTGGTATATTGCGCTATCTCTAATAGCACCCGAGATATCACCAGATATATACTGGATTTTCCCCTGACCCTGAGTGTCCGGCCCCATGAGACTGTGGTTTTCTCGGCCCCTGGTGGTCCGAGGTCGTTGCCGCTTCACAGATTCATGCGCCAGGGCCTCCTACAGACAATGCACTTTGATTTATTGCGCTATCTGTAATAGCACCCGAGATATCACCAGATATATATTGGATTTTACCCTGACCCTGAGTGTCCGGCCCCATGAGACGGTGGTTGTCTCGGCCCCTGGTGGTCCGAGGTCGTTCCCGCTTCACAGATTCATGCGCCTGGGCATCCTGCAGATAATTCACTTTGGTTTATTGCGCTATCTCTAATAGCACCCGAGATATCACCAGATATATATTGGATTTTCCCCTGACCCTGAGTGTCCGGCCCCATGAGACTGTGGTTTTCTCGGCCCCTGGTGGTCCGAGGTCGTTCCCGCTGCACAGATTCATGCGCCAGGGCCTCCTACAGACAATGCACTTTGATTTATTGCGCTATCTGTAATAGCACCCAAGATATCACCAGATATATATTGGATTTTACCCGGACCCTGAGTGTCCGGCCCCATGAGACGGTGGTTGTCTCGGCCCCTGGAGGTCCGAGGACGTTCCCGCTGCACAGATTCATGCGCCAGGGCCTCCTGCAGATAATTCACTTTGATTTATTGCGCTATCTGTAATAGCACCCGAGATATCACCAGATATATATTGGATTTTTCACTGACCCTGAGCGTCCGGCCCCATGAGACGGTCGTTTTCTCGGGCCCTGGTGGTCCGAGGTCGTTCCCGCTGCACAGGTTCATGCGCCAGGGCCCCCCTGCAGATAATTCACTTTGGTTTATTGCGCTATCTCTAATAGCACCCGAGATATCACCAGATATATATTGGATTTTACCCTGACCCTGAGTGTCCGGCCCCATGAGACTGTGCTTTTCTCGGCCCCTGGTGGTCCGAGGTCGTTCCCGCTGCACAGATTCATGCGCCAGGGCCTCCTACAGACAATGCACTTTGATTTATAGCGCTATCTGTAATAGCACCCGAGATATCACCAGATATATATTGGATTTTCCCCTGACCCTGAGTGTCCGGCCCCATGAGACTGTGTTTTTCTCGGCCCCTGGTGGTCCGAGGTGGTTCCCGTTGCATAGATTCATGCGCCAGGGCCTCCTGCAGATAACTCACTTTGGTTTATTGCGCTATCTCTAATAGCACCCGAGATATCACCAGATATATATTGGATTTTTCCCTGACCCTGAGTGTCCGGCCCCATGAGACTGTGGTTTTCTCGGCCCCTGGTGGTCCGAGGTCGTTCCCGCTGCACAGATTCATGCGTCAGGGCCTCCTGCAGACAATGCACTTTGATTTATCGAGCTATCTCTAATGGCACCCGATATATCACCAGATATATAATGGATTTTTCCCTGACCCTGAGTGTCCGGCCCCATGAGACTGTGGTTTTCTCGGCCCCTGGTGGTCCGAGGTCGTTCCCGCTGCACAGATTCATGCGCCAGGGCCTCCTACAGACAATGCACTTTGATTTATTGCGCTATCTGTAATAGCACCCGTGATATCACCAGATATATATTGGATATTCCCCTGACCCTGAGTGTCCGGCCCCATGAGACGGTGGTTGTCTCGGCCCCTGGTGGTCCGAGGTCGTTCCCGCTGCACAGATTCATGCGCCAGGGCCTCCTACAGACAATGCACTTTGAGTTTTGGCGCTATCTGTAATAGCACCCGAGATATCACCAGATATATACTGGATTTTCCCCTGACCCTGAGTGTCCGGCCCCATGAGACTGTGGTTTTCTCGGCCCCTGGTGGTCCGAGGTCGTTCCCGCTGCACAGATTCATCCGCCAGGGCCTCCTACAGACAATGCACTTTGATTTAGTGCGCTATCTGTAATAGCACCCGAGATATCACCAGATATATATTGGATTTTTCACTGACCCTGAGTGTCCGGCCCCATGAGACGGTGGTTGTCTCGGCCCCTGGGGGTCCGAGGACGTTCCCGCTGCACAGATTCATGCGCCAGGGCCTCCTGCAGATAATTCACTTTGATTTATTGCGCTATCTGTAATAGCACCCGAGATATCACCAGATATATATTGGATTTTTCACTGACCCTGAGCGTCCGGCCCCATGAGACGGTCGTTTTCTCGGGCCCTGGTGGTCCGAGGTCGTTCCCGCTGCACAGGTTCATGCGCCAGGGCCTCCTACAGACAATGCACTTTGATTTATTGCGCTATCTGTAATAGCACCCGAGATATCAGCAGATATATATTGGATTTTTCACTGACCCTGAGTGTCCGGCCCCATGAGACGGTCGTTTTCTCGGCCCCTGGTGGTCCGAGGTCGTTCCCGCTGCACAGATTCATGCGCCAGGGCCCCCTGCAGATAATTCACTTTGGTTTATTGCGCTATCTCTAATAGCACCCGAGATATCACCAGATATATATTGGATTTTACCCTGACCCTGAGTGTCCGGCCCCATGTGACTGTGCTTTTCTCGGACCCTGGTGGTCCGAGGTCGTTCCCGCTGCACAGATTCATGCGCCGGGGCCTCCTACAGACAATGCACTTTGATTTATTGCGCTATCTGTAATAGCACCCGAGATATCACCAGATATATATTGGATTTTTCACTGACCCTGAGTGTCCGGCCCCATGAGACGGTGGTTGTCTCGGCCCCTGGGGGTCCGAGGACGTTCCCGCTGCACAGATTCATGCGCCAGGGCCTCCTGCAGATAATTCACTTTGATTTATTGCGCTATCTGTAATAGCACCCGAGATATCACCAGATATATATTGGATTTTTCACTGACCCTGAGCGTCCGGCCCCATGAGACGGTCGTTTTCTCGGGCCCTGGTGGTCCGAGGTCGTTCCCGCTGCACAGGTTCATGCGCCAGGGCCTCCTACAGACAATGCACTTTGATTTATTGCGCTATCTGTAATGGCACCCGAGATATCAGCAGATATATATTGGATTTTTCACTGACCCTGAGTGTCCGGCCCCATGAGACGGTCGTTTTCTCGGCCCCTGGTGGTCCGAGGTCGTTCCCGCTGCACAGATTCATGCGCCAGGGCCCCCTGCAGATAATTCACTTTGGTTTATTGCGCTATCTCTAATAGCACCCGAGATATCACCAGATATATATTGGATTTTTCCCTGACCCTGAGTGTCCGGCCCCATGAGACTGTGGTTTTCTCGGCCCCTGGTGGTCCGAGGTCGTTCCCGCTGCACAGATTCATGCGTCAGGACCTCCTGCAGACAATGCACTTTGATTTATCGAGCTATCTCTAATGGCACCCGAGATATCACCAGATATATATTGTATTTTTCACTGACCCTGAGTGTGCGGCCCCATGAGACGGTGTTTTTCTCGGACCCTGGTGGTCCGAGGTCGTTCCCGCTGCACAGGTTCATGCGCCAGGGCCTCCTACAGACAATGCACTTTGATTTAGTGCGCTATCTGTAATTGCACCCGAGATATCACCAGATATATATTGGATTTTTCACTGACCCTGAGTGTCCGGCCCCATGAGACTGTTGTTTTCTCGGCCCCTGGTGGTCCGAGGTCGTTCCCGCTGCACAGATTCATGCGTCAGGGCCTCCTGCAGACAATGCACTTTGATTTATCGAGCTATCTCTAATGGCACCCGATATATCACCAGATATATAATGGATTTTTCCCTGACCCTGAGTGTCCGGCCCCATGAGACTGTGGTTTTCTCGGCCCCTGGTGGTCCGAGGTCGTTCCCGCTGCACAGATTCATGCGCCAGGGCCTCCTACAGACAATGCACTTTGATTTATTGCGCTATCTGTAATAGCACCCGTGATATCACCAGATATATATTGGATATTCCCCTGACCCTGAGTGTCCGGCCCCATGAGACGGTGGTTGTCTCGGCCCCTGGTGGTCCGAGGTCGTTCCCGCTGCACAGATTCATGCGCCAGGGCCTCCTACAGACAATGCACTTTGATTTTTGGCGCTATCTGTAATAGCACCCGAGATATCACCAGATATATACTGGATTTTCCCCTGACCCTGAGTGTCCGGCCCCATGAGACTGTGGTTTTCTCGGCCCCTGGTGGTCCGAGGTCGTTCCCGCTGCACAGATTCATCCGCCAGGGCCTCCTACAGACAATGCACTTTGATTTAGTGCGCTATCTGTAATAGCACCCGAGATATCACCAGATATATATTGGATTTTTCACTGACCCTGAGTGTCCGGCCCCATGAGACGGTGGTTGTCTCGGCCCCTGGGGGTCCGAGGACGTTCCCGCTGCACAGATTCATGCGCCAGGGCCTCCTGCAGATAATTCACTTTGATTTATTGCGCTATCTGTAATAGCACCCGAGATATCACCAGATATATATTGGATTTTTCACTGACCCTGAGCGTCCGGCCCCATGAGACGGTCGTTTTCTCGGGCCCTGGTGGTCCGAGGTCGTTCCCGCTGCACAGGTTCATGCGCCAGGGCCTCCTACAGACAATGCACTTTGATTTATTGCGCTATCTGTAATAGCACCCGAGATATCAGCAGATATATATTGGATTTTTCACTGACCCTGAGTGTCCGGCCCCATGAGACGGTCGTTTTCTCGGCCCCTGGTGGTCCGAGGTCGTTCCCGCTGCACAGATTCATGCGCCAGGGCCCCCTGCAGATAATTCACTTTGGTTTATTGCGCTATCTCTAATAGCACCCGAGATATCACCAGATATATATTGGATTTTACCCTGACCCTGAGTGTCCGGCCCCATGTGACTGTGCTTTTCTCGGACCCTGGTGGTCCGAGGTCGTTCCCGCTGCACAGATTCATGCGCCAGGGCCTCCTACAGACAATGCACTTTGATTTATTGCGCTATCTGTAATAGCACCCGAGATATCACCAGATATATATTGGATTTCTCACTGACCCTGAGTGTCCGGCCCCATGAGACGGTGGTTGTCTCGGCCCCTGGGGGTCCGAGGACGTTCCCGCTGCACAGATTCATGCGCCAGGGCCTCCTGCAGATAATTCACTTTGATTTATTGCGCTATCTGTAATAGCACCCGAGATATCACCAGATATATATTGGATTTTTCACTGACCCTGAGCGTCCGGCCCCATGAGACGGTCGTTTTCTCGGGCCCTGGTGGTCCGAGGTCGTTCCCGCTGCACAGGTTCATGCGCCAGGGCCTCCTACAGACAATGCACTTTGATTTATTGCGCTATCTGTAATGGCACCCGAGATATCAGCAGATATATATTGGATTTTTCACTGACCCTGAGTGTCCGGCCCCATGAGACGGTCGTTTTCTCGGCCCCTGGTGGTCCGAGGTCGTTCCCGCTGCACAGATTCATGCGCCAGGGCCCCCTGCAGATAATTCACTTTGGTTTATTGCCCTATCTCTAATAGCACCCGAGATATCACCAGATATATATTGGATTTTGCCCTGACCCTGAGTGTCCGGCCCCGTGAGACTGTGCTTTTCTCGGACCCTGGTGGTCCGAGGTCGTTCCCGCTGCACAGATTCATGCGCCAGGGCCTCCTACAGACAATGCACTTTGATTTATTGCGCTATCTGTAATAGCACACGAGATATCACCAGATATATATTGGATTTTCCCCTGACCCTGAGTGTCCGGCCCCATGAGACTGTGGTTTTCTCGGCCCCTGGTGGTCCGAGGTGGTTCCCGTTGCATAGATTCATGCGCCAGGGCCTCCTGCAGATAACTCACTTTGGTTTATTGCGCTATCTCTAATAGCACCCGAGATATCACCAGATATATATTGGATTTTTCCCTGACCCTGAGTGTCCGGCCCCATGAGACTGTGGTTTTCTCGGCCCCTGGTGGTCCGAGGTCGTTCCCGCTGCACAGATTCATGCGCCAGGGCCTCCTACAGACAATGCACTTTGATTTATTGC
Source organism: Nomia melanderi (assembly GCF_051020985.1). Taxonomy (NCBI): domain Eukaryota; kingdom Metazoa; phylum Arthropoda; class Insecta; order Hymenoptera; family Halictidae; genus Nomia; species Nomia melanderi. The sequence continues at coordinate 8,961,123 of NW_027475130.1, forward strand.
GCTATCTGTAATAGCACCCGAGATATCACCAGATATATATTGGATTTTTCACTGACCCTGAGCGTCCGGCCCCATGAGACGGTCGTTTTCTCGGGCCCTGGTGGTCCGAGGTCGTTCCCGCTGCACTGGTTCATGCGCCAGGGCCTCCTACAGACAATGCACTTTGATTTATTGCGCTATCTGTAATAGCACCCGAGATATCAGCAGATATATATTGGATTTTTCACTGACCCTGAGTGTCCGGCCCCATGAGACGGTCGTTTTCTCGGCCCCTGGTGGTCCGAGGTCGTTCCCGCTGCACAGATTCATGCGCCAGGGCCCCCTGCAGATAATTCACTTTGGTTTATTGCGCTATCTCTAATAGCACCCGAGATATCACCAGATATATATTGGATTTTACCCTGACCCTGAGTGTCCGGCCCCATGTGACTGTGCTTTTCTCGGACCCTGGTGGTCCGAGGTCGTTCCCGCTGCACAGATTCATGCGCCAGGGCCTCCTACAGACAATGCACTTTGATTTATTGCGCTATCTGTAATAGCACCCGAGATATCACCAGATATATATTGGATTTTTCACTGACCCTGAGTGTCCGGCCCCATGAGACGGTGGTTGTCTCGGCCCCTGGGGGTCCGAGGACGTTCCCGCTGCACAGATTCATGCGCCAGGGCCTCCTGCAGATAATTCACTTTGATTTATTGCGCTATCTGTAATAGCACCCGAGATATCACCAGATATATATTGGATTTTTCACTGACCCTGAGCGTCCGGCCCCATGAGACGGTCGTTTTCTCGGGCCCTGGTGGTCCGAGGTCGTTCCCGCTGCACAGGTTCATGCGCCAGGGCCTCCTACAGACAATGCACTTTGATTTATTGCGCTATCTGTAATAGCACCCGAGATATCAGCAGATATATATTGGATTTTTCACTGACCCTGAGTGTCCGGCCCCATGAGACGGTCGTTTTCTCGGCCCCTGGTGGTCCGAGGTCGTTCCCGCTGCACAGATTCATGCGCCAGGGCCCCCTGCAGATAATTCACTTTGGTTTATTGCGCTATCTCTAATAGCACCCGAGATATCACCAGATATATATTGGATTTTACCCTGACCCTGAGTGTCCGGCCCCGTGAGACTGTGCTTTTCTCGGACCCTGGTGGTCCGAGGTCGTTCCCGCTGCACAGATTCATGCGCCAGGGCCTCCTACAGACAATGCACTTTGATTTATTGCGCTATCTGTAATAGCACACGAGATATCACCAGATATATATTGGATTTTCCCCTGACCCTGAGTGTCCGGCCCCATGAGACTGTGGTTTTCTCGGCCCCTGGTGGTCCGAGGTGGTTCCCGTTGCATAGATTCATGCGCCAGGGCCTCCTGCAGATAACTCACTTTGGTTTATTGCGCTATCTCTAATAGCACCCGAGATATCACCAGATATATATTGGATTTTTCCCTGACCCTGAGTGTCCGGCCCCATGAGACTGTGGTTTTCTCGGCCCCTGGTGGTCCGAGGTCGTTCCCGCTGCACAGATTCATGCGTCAGGACCTCCTGCAGACAATGCTCTTTGATTTATCGAGCTATCTCTAATGGCACCCGAGATATCACCAGATATATATTGTATTTTTCACTGACCCTGAGTGTGCGGCCCCATGAGACGGTGTTTTTCTCGGACCCTGGTGGTCCGAGGTCGTTCCCGCTGCACAGATTCATGCGCCAGGGCCTCCTGCAGATAATACACTTTGATTTATTGCGCTATCTGTAATAGCACCCGAGATATCACCAGATATATATTGGATTTTCCCCTGACCCTGAGTGTCCGGCCCCATGGGACTGTGGTTTTCTCGGCCCCTGGTGGTCCGAGGTCGTTCCCGCTGCACAGATTCATGCGCCAGGGCCTCCTACAGACAATGCACTTTGATTTATTGCGCTATCTGTAATAGCACCCGAGATATCACCAGATATATACTGGATTTTCCCCTGACCCTGAGTGTCCGGCCCCATGAGACTGTGGTTTTCTCGGCCCCTGGTGGTCCGAGGTCGTTCCCGCTGCACAGATTCATGCGTCAGGGCCTCCTGCAGACAATGCACTTTGATTTATCGAGCTATCTCTAATGGCACCCGATATATCACCAGATATATAATGGATTTTTCCCTGACCCTGAGTGTCCGGCCCCATGAGACTGTGGTTTTCTCGGCCCCTGGTGGTCCGAGGTCGTTCCCGCTGCACAGATTCATGCGCCAGGGCCTCCTACAGACAATGCACTTTGATTTATTGCGCTATCTGTAATAGCACCCAAGATATCACCAGATATATATTGGATTTTACCCGGACCCTGAGTGTCCGGCCCCATGAGACGGTGGTTGTCTCGGCCCCTGTAGGTCCGAGGACGTTCCCGCTGCACAGATTCATGCGCCAGGGCCTCCTACAGACAATTCACTTTGATTTAGTGCGCTATCTGTAATAGCACCCGAGATATCACCAGATATATATTGGATTTTACCCTGACCCTGAGTGTCCGGCCCCATGAGACGGTCGTTTTCTCGGCCCCTGGTGGTCCGAGGTCGTTCCCGCTGCACAGGTTCATGCGCCAGGGCCTCCTACAGACAATGCCCTTTGATTTATTGCGCTATCTGTAATAGCACCCGAGATATCACCAGATATATATTGGATTTTCCCCTGACCCTGAGTGTCCGGCCCCATGAGACTGTGGTTTCCTCGGCCTCTGGTGGTCCGAGGTCGTTCCCGCTGCACAGATTCATGCGCCAGGGCCTCCTACAGACAATGCACTTTGATTTATTTCGCTATCTGTAATAGGACCGGAGATATCACCAGATATATATTGGATTTTCCCCAGACCCTGAGTGTCCGGCCGCATGAGACTGTAGTTTTATCGGCCCCTGGTGGTCCGAGGTCGTTCCCGCTGCACAGATTCATGCGCCAGGGCCTCCTACAGACAATGCACTTTGATTTATTTCGCTATCTGTAATAGCTCCCGAGATATCACCACATATATATTGGATTTTCCCCTGACCCTGAGTGTCCGCCCCATGAGACTGTGGTTTTCTCGGCCCCTGGTGGTCCGAGGTCGTTCCCGCTGCACAGATTCATGCGCCAGGGCCTCCTACAGACAATGCACTTTGATTTATTGCGCTATCTGTAATAGCACCCGAGATAACACCAGATATATATTGGATATTTCCCTCACCCTGAGTGTCCAGCCCCATGAGACGGTGGTTTTCTCGGCCCCTGGTGGTCCGAGGTCGTTCCCGCTGCACAGATGCATGCGCCAGGGCCCCCTGCAGATAATTCACTTTGGTTTATTGCGCTATCTCTAATAGCACCCGAGATATCACCAGATATATATTGGATTTTCCCCTGACCCTGAGAGTCCGGCCCCATGAGACTGTGGTTTTCTCGGCCCCTGGTGGCCCGAGGTCGTTCCCGCTGCACAGATTCATGCGCCAGGGCCTCCTACAGACGATGCACTTTGATTTATTGCGCTATCTGTAATAGCACCCGAGATATCACCGGATATATATTGGATTTTTCCCAGACCCTGAGTGTCCGGCACCATGAGACGGTGGTTGACTCGGCCCCTGGGGGTCCGAGGTCGTTCCCGCTGCACAGATTCATGCACCAGGGCCTCCTGCAGATAATTCACTTTGGTTTATTGCGCTATCTCTAATAGCACCCGAGATATCACCAGATATATATTGGATTTTCCCCCGACCCTGAGTGTCCGGCCCCATGAGACTGTGGTTTTCTCGGCCCCTGGTGGTCCGTGGTCGTTCCCGCTGCACAGATTCATGCGCCAGGGCCTCCTACAGACAATGCACTTTGATTTATTGCGCTATCTGTAATAGCACACGAGATATCACCAGATATATATTGGATTTTACCCTGACCATGAGGGTCCGGCCCCATGAGACTGTGGTTTTTTCGGCCCCTGGTGGTCCGACGTCGTTCCCGCTGCACAGATTCATGCACCATGGCCTCCTACAGACAATGTACTTTGATTTATTGCGCTATCTGTAATAGCACCCGAGATATCACCAGATATATATTGGATTTTCCCCTGACCCTGAGTGTCCGGCCCCATGAGACTGTGGTTTTCTCGGCCCCTGGTGGTTGAGGTCGTTGCCGCTGCACAGGTTCATGCGCCAGGGCCTCCTACAGACAATGCCCTTTGATTTATTGCGCTATCTGTAATAGCACCCGAGATATCACCAGATATATATTGGATTTTCCCCTGACCCTGAGTGTCCGGCCCCATGAGACTGTGGTTTCCTCGGCCTCTGGTGGTCCGAGGTCGTTCCCGCTGCACAGATTCATGCGCCAGGGCCTCCTACAGACAATTCACTTTGGTTTATTGCGCTATCTCTAATAGCACCCGAGATATCACCAGATATATATTGGATTTTACCCTGACCATGAGGGTCCGGCCCCATGAGACTGTGGTTTTTTCGGCCCCTGGTGGTCCGACGTCGTTCCCGCTGCACAGATTCATGCACCATGGCCTCCTACAGACAATGTACTTTGATTTATTGCGCTATCTGTAATAGCACCCGAGATATCACCAGATATATATTGGATTTTTCACTGACCCTGAGCGTCCGGCCCCATGAGACGGTCGTTTTCTCGGCCCCTGGTGGTCCGAGGTCGTTCCCGCTGCACAGGTTCATGCGCCAGGGCCTCCTACAGACAATGCACTTTGATTTATTGCGCTATCTGTAATAGCACCCGAGATAACACCAGATATATATTGGATATTTCCCTCACCCTGAGTGTCCAGCCCCATGAGACGGTGGTTTTCTCGGCCCCTGGTGGTCCGAGGTCGTTCCCGCTGCACAGATGCATGCGCCAGGGCCTCCTGCAGATAATTCACTTTGGTTTATAGCGCTATCTCTAATAGCACCCGAGATATCACCAGATATATATTGGATTTTCCCCTGACCCTGAGAGGCCGGCCCCATGAGACTGTGGTTTTCTCGGCCCCTGGTGGCCCGGGGTCGTTCCCGCTGCACAGATTCATGCGCCAGGGCCTCCTACAGACGATGCACTTTGATTTATTGCGCTATCTGTAATAGCACCCGAGATATCACCGGATATATATTGGATTTTTCCCAGACCCTGAGTGTCCGGCCCCATGAGACGGTGGTTGACTCGGCCTCTGGTGGTCCGAGGTCGTTCCCGCTGCACAGATTCATGCGCCAGGGCCTCCTACAGACAATGCACTTTGATTTATTTCGCTATCTGTAATAGGACCGGAGATATCACCAGATATATATTGGATTTTCCCCAGACCCTGAGTGTCCGGCCGCATGAGACTGTAGTTTTATCGGCCCCTGGTGGTCCGAGGTCGTTCCCGCTGCACAGATTCATGCGCCAGGGCCTCCTACAGACAATGCACTTTGATTTATTGCGCTATCTGTAATAGCTCCCGAGATATCACCACATATATATTGGATTTTCCCCTGACCCTGAGTGTCCGCCCCATGAGACTGTGGTTTTCTCGGCCCCTGGTGGTCCGAGGTCGTTCCCGCTGCACAGATTCATGCGCCAGGGCCTCCTACAGACAATGCACTTTGATTTATTGCGCTATCTCTAATAGCACCCGAGATATCACCATATATATATTGGATTTTTCCCTTACCCTGAGTGTCCGGCCCCATGAGACGGTGGTTTTCTCGGCCCCTGGTGGTCCTAGGTCGTTCCCGCTGCACAGATGCATGCGCCAGGGCCTCCTGCAGATAATTCCCTTTGGCTTATTGCGCTATCTTTAATAGCACCCGAGATATCACCAGATATATATTGGATTTTCCCCTGACCCTGAGTGTCCGCCCCATGAGACTGTGGTTTTCTCGGCCCCTGGTGGTCCGAGGTCGTTCCCGCTGCACAGATTCATGCGCCAGGGCCTCCTACAGACAATGCACTTTGATTTATTGCGCTATCTGTAATAGCACCCGAGATATCACCAGATATATATTGGATTTTTCCCTGACCCTGAGTGTCCGGCCCCATGAGACTGTTGTTTTTTCGACCCCTGGTGGTCCGAGGTCGTTACCGTTGCACAGATTCATGCGCCAGGGCCTCCTGCAGATAATTCACTTTGGTTTATTGCGCTATCTCTAATAGCACCCGAGATATCACCAGATATAAACTGAATTTTCCCCTGACCCTGAGTGTCCGCCCCATGAGACTGTCGTTTTCTCGGCCCCTGGTGGTCCGAGGTCGTTCCCGCTGCACAGATTCATGCGCCAGGGCCTCCTACAGACAATGCACTTTGATTTATTGCGCTATCTGTAATAGCACCCGAGATATCACCAGATATATATTGGATTTTTCCCTGACCCTGAGTGTCCGGCCCCATGAGACTGCGGTTTTCTCGGCCCCTGGTGGTCCGAGGTCGTTCCCGCTGCACACATTCATGCGCCAGGGCCTCCTGCAGATAATTCACTATGGTTTATTGCGCTATCTCTAATAGCACCCGAGATATCACCAGATATATATTGGATTTTGCCCTGACCCTGAGTGTCCGGCCCCATGAGACTGTGGTTTTCTCGGCCCCTGGTGGTCCGAGGTTGTTCCCGCTGCACAGATTCATGCGCCAGGGCCTCCTACAGACAATGCAATTTGATTTATTGCTCTATCTGTAATAGCACCCGAGATATCACCAGATATATATTGGATTTTCCCCTGACCCTGATTGTCCGGCCCCATGAGACTGTGGTTTTCTCGGCCCCTGGTGGTCCGAGGTCGTTCCCGCTGCACAGATTCATGCGCCAGGGCCTCCTACAGACAATGCACTTTGATTTATTGCGCTATCTGTAATAGCACCCGAGACATCACCAGATATATATTGGATTTTTCCCTGACCCTGAGTGTCCGGCCCCATGAGACGGTGGATGTCTCGGCCCCTGATGGTCCGAGATCGTTCCCGCTGCACAGATTCCTGCGGCAGGACCTCCTGCAGACAATTCACTTTGGTTTATTGCGCTATCTCTAATAGCACCCGAGATATCACCAGATATATATTGGATTTTTCCCCGACCCTGAGTGTCCGGCCCCATGAGACGGTGGTTTTCTCGGCCGCTGGTGGTCCGAGGTCGTTCCCGCTGGCCAGATTCATGCGCCAGGGCCTCCTACAGACAATGCACTATGATTTATTGCGCTATCTGTAATAGCACCCGAGATATCACCAGATCTATATTGGATTTTCCCCTGACCCTGAGTATCCGGCCCCATGAGACTGTGGTTTTCTCGGCCCCTGGTGGTCCGAGGTCGTTCCCGTTGCACAGATTCATGCGCCAGGGCCTCCTGCAGATAATTCACTTTGGTTTATTGCGCTATCTCTAATAGCACCCGAGATATCACCAGATATATATTGGATTTTTCACTGACCCTGAGCGTCCGGCCCCATGAGACGGTCGTTTTCTCGGCCCCTGGTGGTCCGAGAACGTTCCCGCTGAACAGGTTCATGCGCCAGCGTCTCCTACAGACAATGCACTTTGATTTATTGCGCTATCTGTAATAGCACCCGAGATATCACCAGATATATATTGGATTTTTCACTGACCCTGAGTGTCCTGCCCCATGAGACGGTGGTTTTCTCGGCCCCTGGTGTTCCGAGGTCGTTCGCGATGCACAGATTCATGCGCCAGGGCCTCCTACAGACAATGCACTTTGATTTATTGCGCTATCTCTAATAGCGCCCGAGATATCACCAGATATATATTGGATTTTTCCCTGACCCTGAGTGTCCGGCCCCATGAGACTGCGGTTTTCTCGGCCCCTGGTGGTCCGAGGTCGTTCCCGCTGCACAGATTCATGCGCCAGGGCCTCCTGCAGACAATTCACTTTGGTTTATTGCGCTATCTCTAATAGCACCCGAGATATCACCAGATCTATATTGGATTTTCCCCTGACCCTGAGTATCCGGCCCCATGAGACTGTGGTTTTCTCGGCCCCTGGTGGTCCGAGGTCGTTCCCGTTGCACAGATTCATGCGCCAGGGCCTCCTGCAGATAATTCACTTTGGTTTATTGCGCTATCTCTAATAGCACCCGAGATATCACCAGATATATATTGGATTTTTCACTGACCCTGAGCGTCCGGCCCCATGGGACGGTCGTTTTCTCGGCCCCTGGTGGTCCGAGAACGTTCCCGCTGCACAGGTTCATGCGCCAGCGTCTCCTACAGACAATGCACTTTGATTTATTGCGCTATCTGTAATAGCACCCGAGATATCACCAGATATATATTGGATTTTTCACTGACCCTGAGTGTCCTGCCCCATGAGACGGTGGTTTTCTCGGCCCCTGGTGTTCCGAGGTCGTTCCCGCTGCACTGATTCATGCGCCAGGGCCTCCTACAGACAATGCACTTTGATTTACTGCGCTATCTCTAATAGCACCCGAGATATCACCAGATATATATTGGATTTTTCCCTGACCCTGAGGGTCCGGCCCCATGAGACTGTGGTTTTCTCGGCCCCTGGTGGTCCTAGGTCGTTCCCGCTGCACTGATGCATGCGCCAGGGCCTCCTGCAGATAATTCCCTTTGGCTTATCGAGCTATCTCTAATGGCACCCGATATATCACCAGATATATAATGGATTTTTCCCTGACCCTGAGTGTCCGGCCACATGAGACTTTGGTTTTTTCGGCCCCTGATGGTCCGAGGTCGTTCCCGCTGCACAGATTCATGCGCCAGGGCCTCCTACAGACAGTGCACTTTGATTTATTGTACTATCTGTAATAGCACCCGAGGTATCACCAGATATATATTGGATTTTTCCCTAACCCTGAGTGTCCAGCCCCATGAGACTGTGGCTTTCTCGGCCCCTGGTTGTCCGAGGTCGTTCCCGCTGCACAGATGCATGCGCCAGGGCCTACTGCAGATAATTCACTTTGGTTTATTGCGCTATCTCTAATAGCACCCGAGATATCACCAGATATATATTGGATTTTCCCCTGACCCTGAGTGTCCGGCCCCATGAGACTGTGGTTTTTTCGGCCCCTGATGGTCCGAGGTCGTTCCCGCTGCACAGATTCATGCGCCAGGGCCTCCTACAGACAATGCACTTTGATTTATTGCGCTATCTGTAATAGCACCCGAGATATCACCAGATATATATTGGATTTTCCCCTGACCCTGAGTGTCCGGCCCCATGAGACTGTGGTTGTCTCGGCCCCTGGAGGTCCGAGGACGTTCCCGCTGCACAGATTCATGCGCCAGCGCCTCCTGCAGATAATTCACTTTGGTTTATTGCGCTATCTCTAATAGCACCCGAGATATCACCAGATATATACTGGATTTTTCACTGACCCTGAGTGTCCGGCCCCATGAGACGGTCGTTTTCTCAGCCCCTGGTGGCCCGAGGTCGTTCCCGCTGCACAGATTCATGCGCCAGGGCCTCCTGCAGATAATTCACTTTGGTTTATTGCGCTATCTGTAATAGCACCCGAGATATCACCAGATATATATTGGATTTTCCCCTGACCCTGAGTGTCCGGCCCCATGAGACGGTGGTTTTATCGGCCCCTGGTGGTCCGAGGTCGTTCCCGCTGCACAGATTCATGCGTCAGGGCCTCCTGCAGACAATGCACTTTGATTTATCGAGCTATCTCTAATGGCACCCGATATATCACCAGATATATAATGGATTTTTCCCTGACCCTGAGTGTCCGGCCCCATGAGACTGTGGTTGTCTCGGCCCCTGGAGGTCCGAGGACGTTCCCGCTGAACAGATTCATGCGCCAGCGCCTCCTGCAGATAATTCACTTTGGTTTATTGCGCTATCTCTAATAGCACCCGAGATATCACCAGATATATACTGGATTTTTCACTGACCCTGAGTGTCCGGCCCCATGAGACGGTCGTTTTCTCAGCCCCTGGTGGCCCGAGGTCTTTCCCGCTGCACAGATTCATGCGCCAGGGCCTCCTGCAGATAATTCACTTTGGTTTATTGCGCTATCTGTAATAGCACCCGAGATATCACCAGATATATATTGGATTTTCCCCTGACCCTGAGTGTCCGGCCCCATGAGACGGTGGTTTTATCGGCCCCTGGTGGTCCGAGGTCGTTCCCGCTGCACAGATTCATGCGTCAGGGCCTCCTGCAGACAATGCACTTTGATTTATCGAGCTATCTTTAATGGCACCCGATATATCACCAGATATATAATGGATTTTTCCCTGACCCTGAGTGTCCGGCCACATGAGACTGTGGTTTTCTGGGCCCCTGGTGGCCCGAGGTCGTTCCCGCTGCACAGATTCATGCGCCAGGGTCTCCTACAGACAATGCACATTGATTTATTGCGCTATCTGTAATAGCACCCGAGATATCACCAGATATATATTGGATTTTCCCCTGACCCTGAGTGTCCGGCCCCATGAGACTGTGGTTTTCAGGGCCCCTGGTCGTCCGAGGTCGTTCCCGCTGCACAGATTCATGCGCCGGGGCCTCCTACAGACTATGCACTTTGATTTATTGCGCTATCTGTAATAGCACCCGAGATATCACCAGATATATATTGGATTTTACCCTGACCATGAGTGTCCGGCCCCATGAGACTGTGGTTTTTTCGGCCCCTGGTGGTCCGAGGTCGTTCCCGCTGCACAGATTCATGCGCCAGGGCCTCCTGCAGATAATTCACTTTGGTTTATTGCGCTATCTCTAATAGCACCCGAGATATCACCAAATATATATTGGATTTTCCCCTGACCCTGAGTGTCCGGCCCCATGAGACTGTGGTTTTCTCGGCCGCTGGTGGTCCGAGGTCGTTCCCGCTGCACAGATTGATGCGCCAGGGCCTCCTACAGACAATGCACTTTGATTTATTGCGCTATCTGTAATAGCACCCGAGATATCACCAGAAATATATTGGATTTTTCACTGACCCTGAGTGCCCGTCCCCATGAGACGGTGATTTTCTCGGCCCCTGGTGGTCCGAGGTCGTTCCCGCTGCACAGATGCATGCGCCAGGGCCTCCTGCAGATAATTCACTTTGGTTTATCGCGCTATCTCTATTAGCACCCGAGATATCACCAGATATATATTGGATTTTTACTCGACCCTGAGTGTCCGGCCCCATGAGACGGTGTTTTTCTCGGCCCCTTGTGGTCAGAGGTCGCTCCCGCTGCACAGATTCATGCGCCAGGGCCTCCTACAGACAATGCAGTTTGGTTTATTGCGCTATCTCTAATTGCACCCGAGATATCACCAGATATATAGTGGATTTTCGCCAGACCCTGAGTGTCCGTCCCCATGAGACGGTGGTTTTCTCGGCCCCTGGTGGTCCGAGGTAGTTCCCGCTGCACAGATTCATGCGCCAGGGCCTCCTACAGACAGTGCACTTTGATTTATTGTACTATCTGTTATAGCACCCGAGATATCACCAGATATATATTGGATTTTTCCCTAACCCTGAGTGTCCAGCCCCATGAGACTGTGGCTTTCTCGGCCCCTGGTTGTCCGAGGTCGTTCCCGCTGCACAGATGCATGCGCCAGGGCCTACTGCAGATAATTCACTTTGGTTTATTGCGCTATCTCTAATAGCACCCGAGATATCACCAGATATATATTGGATTTTCCCCTGTCCCTGAGTGTCCGGCCCCATGAGACTGTGGTTTTTTCGGCCCCTGGTGGTCCGAGGTCGTTCCCGCTGCACAGATTCATGCGCCAGTGCCTCCTACAGACAATGCACATTGATTTATTGCGCTATCTGTAATAGCACCCGAGATATCACCAGATATATATTGGATTTTACCCTGACCCTGAGTGTCCGGCCCCATGAGACGGTGGTTGTCTCGGCCCCTTGAGGTCCGAGGACGTTCCCGCTGCACAGATTCATGCGCCAGGGCCTCCTGCAGATAATTCACTTTGGTTTATTGCGCTATCTATAATAGCACCCGAAATATCACCAGATATATGCTGGATTTTCACATGACCTTGGGTGACGGATTCCGAATATCTGTAATTTTCTCGGCCCCTGGTGGTTCGAGGTCGTTCCTGCTGCACAGACTCATTCGCCTGTGCCTCCTACAGACAATGCACTTTGATTTATCGCGCTATCTGTAATAGCACCCGAGATATCACCAGATATATATTGGATTTTTCCTCGACCCTGAGTGTCCGGCCCCATGAGACGGTGGTTTTCTCGGCCTCTTGTGGTCAGAGGTCGTTCCCGCTGCACAGATTGATGCGCCAGGGCCTCCTACAGACAATGCACTTTGGTTTATTACGCTATCTCTAATAGCACCCGAGATATCACCAGATACATATTGGATTTTCCCCAGACCCTGAGTGCCCGGCCCCATGAGACGGTGGTTTTCTCGTCCCCTGGTGGTCCGAGGTCGTTCCCGATGCACAGATGCATGCGCCAGGGCCTCCTGCAGATAATTCACTTTGATTTATCGCGCTATCTCTAATAGCACCCGAGATATCACCAGATATATATTGGATTTTTCCTCGACCCTGAGTGTCCGGCCCCATGTATCGGTAGTTTTCTCGGCCCCTGGTGATCCGAGGTCGTTCCCGCTGAACAGATTCATTCGCAAGGGCCTCCTGCAGACAATGCTCTTTGATTTATTGGGCTATCTGCAATAGCACCCGAGATATCAGCAGATATATTTTTGATTTTTCCCTGTCCCTGAGTGTCCGGCCCCATGAGACTGTGGTTTTCTCGGCCCCTGGTGGTCCGAGGTCGTTCCCGCTGCACAGATTCATGCGCCAGGGCCTCCTACAGACAATGCACTTTGATTTATTGCGCTATCTGTAATAGCACCCCAGATATCACCAGATATATATTGGATTTTTCCCTGTCCCTGAGTGTCCGGCCCCATGAGACTGTGGTTTTCTCGGCCCCTGGTGGTCCGAGGTCGTTCCCGCTGCACAGATTCATGCGCCAGGGCCTCCTACAGACAATGCACTTTGATTTATTGCGCTATCTGTAATAGCACCCCAGATATCACCAGATATATATTGGATTTTACCCTGACCATGAGTTTCCGGCCCCATGAGACTGTGGTTTTTTCGGCCCCTGATGGACCGAGGTCGTTCCCGCTGCACAGATTCATGCGCCAGGGCCTCCTACAGACAATGCACTTTGATTTATTGCGCTATCTGTAATAGCACCCGAGATATCACCAGATATATATTGGATTTTCCCCTGACCCTGAGTGTCCGGCCCCATGAGACTGTGGTTGTCTCGGCCCCTGGAGGTCCGAGGACGTTCCCGCTGCACAGATTCATGCGCCAGCGCCTCCTGCAGATAATTCACTTTGGTTTATTGCGCTATCTCTAATAGCACCCGAGATATCACCAGATATATACTGGATTTTTCACTGACCCTGAGTGTCCGGCCCCATGAGACGGTCGTTTTCTCAGCCCCTGGTGGCCCGAGGTCGTTCCCGCTGCACAGATTCATGCGCCAGGGCCTCCTGCAGATAATTCACTTTGGTTTATTGCGCTATCTGTAATAGCACCCGAGATATCACCAGATATATATTGGATTTTCCCCTGACCCTGAGTGTCCGGCCACATGAGACGGTGGTTTTATCGGCCCCTGGTGGTCCGAGGTCGTTCCCGCTGCACAGATTCATGCGTCAGGGCCTCCTGCAGACAATGCACTTTGATTTATCGAGCTATCTCTAATGGCACCCGATATATCACCAGATATATAATGGATTTTTCCCTGACCCTGAGTGTCCGGCCACATGAGACTGTGGTTTTCTGGGCCCCTGGTGGCCCGAGGTCGTTCCCGCTGCACAGATTCATGCGCCAGGGTCTCCTACAGACAATGCACATTGATTTATTGCGCTATCTGTAATAGCACCCGAGATATCACCAGATATATATTGGATTTTCCCCTGACCCTGAGTGTCCGGCCCCATGAGACTGTGGTTTTCAAGGCCCCTGGTCGTCCGAGGTCGTTCCCGCTGCACAGATTCATGCGCCGGGGCCTCCTACAGACTATGCACTTTGATTTATTGCGCTATCTGTAATAGCACCCGAGATATCACCAGATATATATTGGATTTTACCCTGACACTGAGTGTCCGGCCCCATGAGACTGTGGTTTTTTCGGCCCCTGGTGGTCCGAGGTCGTTCCCGCTGCACAGATTCATGCGCCAGGGCCTCCTGCAGATAATTCACTTTGGTTTATTGCGCTATCTCTAATAGCACCCGAGATATCACCAGATATATACTGGATTTTCCCCTGACCCTGAGTGTCCGGCCCCATGAGACTGTGGTTTTCTCGGCCCCTGGTGGCCCGAGGTCGTTCCTGCTGCACAGATTCATGCGCCAGGGCCTCCTGCAGATAATTCACTTTGGTTTATTGCGCTATCTGTAATAGCACCCGAGATATCACCAGATATATATTGGATTTTCCCCTGACCCTGAGTGTCCGGCCCCATGAGACGGTGGTTTTATCGGCCCCTCGAGGTCCGAGGTCGTTCCCGCTGCACAGATTCATGCGTCAGGGCCTCCTGCAGACAATGCACTTTGATTTATCGAGCTATCTCTAATGGCACCCGATATATCACCAGATATATAATGGATTTTTCCCTGACCCTGAGTGTCCGGCCACATGAGACTGTGGTTTTCTCGGCCCCTGGTGGCCCGAGGTCGTTCCCGCTGCACACATTCATGCGACAGGGCCTCCTACAGACATTGCACTTTGATTTATTGCGCTATCTGTAATAGCACCCGAGATATCACCAGATATATATTGGATTTTTCACTGACCCTGAGCGTCCGGCCCCATGAGACGGTCGTTTTCTCGGCCCGTGGTGGTCCGAGGTCGTTCCCGCTGCACAGATTCATGCGCCAGGGTCTCCTACAGACAATGCACATTGATTTATTGCGCTATCTGTAATAGCACCCGAGATATCACCAGATATATATTGGATTTTCCCCTGACCCTGAGTGTCCGGCCCCATGAGACTGTGGTTTTCAGGGCCCCTGGTCGCCCGAGGTCGTTCCCGCTGCACAGATTCATGCGCCGGGGCCTCCTACAGACAATGCACTATGATTTATTGCGCTATCTGTAATAGCACCCGAGATATCACCAGATATATATTGGATTTTACCCTGACCATGAGTGTCCGGCCCCATGAGACTGTGGTTTTTTCGGCCCCTGGTGGTCCGAGGTCGTTCCCGCTGCACAGATTCATGCGCCAGGGCCTCCTGCAGATAATTCACTTTGGTTTATTGCGCTATCTCTAATAGCACCCGAGATATCACCAAATATATATTGGATTTTCCCCTGACCCTGAGTGTCCGGCCCCATGAGACTGTGGTTTTCTCGGCCGCTGGTGGTCCGAGGTCGTTCCCGCTGCACAGATTGATGCGCCAGGGCCTCCTACAGACAATGCACTTTGGTTTATTGCGCTATCTGTAATAGCACCCGAGATATCACCAGATATATATTGGATTTTTCACTGACCCTGAGTGTCCGGCCCCATGAGACGGTCGTTTTCTCGGCCCCTGGTTGTCCGAGGTCGTTCCCGCTGCACAGATGCATGCGCCAGGGCCTACTGCAGATAATTCACTTTGGTTTATTGCGCTATCTCTAATAGCACCCGAGATATCACCAGATATATATTGGATTTTCCCCTGACCCTGAGTGACCGGCCCCATGTGACTGTGGTTTTCTCGGCCCCTGGTGGTCCGAGGTCGTTCCCGCTGCACAGATTCATGCGCCAGGGCCTCCTGCAGATAATTCACTTTGATTTATTGCGCTATCTGTAATAGCACCCGAGATATCACCAGATATATATTGGATTTTCCCCTGACCCTGAGTGTCCGGCTCCATGAGACTGTGGTTTTCTCGGCCCCTTGTGGTCCGAGGTCGTTCCCGCTGCACAGATTCATGCGCCAGGGCCTCCTGCAGATAATTCACTTTGGTTTATTGCGCTATCTCTAATAGCACCCGAAATATCACCAGATATATGGTGGATTTTCACATGACCTTGGGTGACGGATTCCGAATATCTGTAATTTTCTCGGCCCCTGGTGGTTCGAGGTCGTTCCTGCTGCACAGACTCATTCGCCAGTGCCTCCTACAGACAATGCACTTTGATTTATCGCGCTATCTGTAATAGCACCCGAGATATCACCAGATATATACTGGATTTTTCCTCGACCCTGAGTGTCCGGCCCCATGAGACGGTGGTTTTCTCGGCCTCTTGTGGTCAGAGGACGTTCCCGCTGCACAGATTCATGCGCCAGGGCCTCCTACAGACAATGCACTTTGGTTTGTTACGCTATCTCTAATAGCACCCGAGATATCAGCAGATACATATTGGATTTTCCCCAGACCCTGAGTGCCCGTCCCCATGAGACGGTGATTTTCTCGGCCCCTGGTGGTCCGAGGTCGTTCCCGCTGCACAGATGCATGCGCCAGGGCCTCCTGCAGATAATTCACTTTGATTTATCGCGCTATCTCTAATAGCACCCGAGATATCACCAGATATATATTGGATTTTTCCTCGACCCTGAGTGACCGGCCCCATGTGACTGTGGTTTTCTCGGCCCCTGGTGGTCCGAGGTCGATCCCGCTGCACAGATTCATGCGCTAGGCCCTCCTACAGATAAGGCACTTTGATTTATTGCGCTATCTGTAATAGCACCCGAGATATCGCCAGATATATATTTGATTTTTCCCCGACCCTGAGCGTCCGGCCCCATGAGACGGTGGTTTTCTCGGCCCCTGGTGGTCCGAGGTCGTTCCCGCTGCACAGATGCATGCGCCAGGGCCTCCTGCAGATAATTCAATTTGATTTATCGCGCTATCTCTAATAGCACCCGAGATATCACCAGATATATATTGGATTTTTCCTCGACCCTGAGTGTCCGGCCCCATGAGACGGTGGTTTTCTCGGCCTCTTGTGGTCAGAGGTCGTTCCCGCTGCACAGATTCATGCGCCAGGGCCTCCTACAGACAATGCACTTTCATTTATTGCGCTATCTGTAATAGCACCCGAGATATCACCAGATATATACTGGATTTTCCCCTGTCCCTGAGTGTCCGGCCCCATGAGACAGTCGTTTTCTCGGCCCATGGTGGTCCGAGGTCGTTCCCGCTGCACAGATTCATGTGCCAGGGCCTCCTACAGACAATGCACTTTGATTTATTGCGCTATCTGTAATAGCACCCGAGATATCACCAGATATATATTGGATTTTACCCTGACCATGAGTGTCCGGCCCCATGAGACTGTGGTTTTTTCGGCCCCTGATGGTTCGAGGGAGTTCCCGCTGCACAGATTCATGCGCCAGGGCCTCCTACAGACAATGCACTTTGATTTATTGCGCTATCTGTAATAGCACCCGAGATATCACCAGATATATATTGGATTTTCCCCTGACCCTGAGTGTCCGGCCCCATGAGACTGTGGTTGTCTCGGCCCCTGGAGGTCCGAGGACGTTCCCGCTGCACAGATTCATGCGCCAGCGCCTCCTGCAGATAATTCACTTTGGTTTATTGCGCTATCTCTAATAGCACCCGAGATATCACCAGATATATACTGGATTTTCCCCTGACCCTGAGTGTCCGGCCCCATGAGACTGTGGTTTTCTCGGCCCCTGGAGGTCCGAGGTCGTTCCCGCTGCACAGATTCATGCGCCAGGGCCTCCTACAGACAATGCACTTTGATTTATTGCGCTATCTGACATAGCAGCCGAGATATCACCAGATATATATTGGATTTTTCACTGACCCTGAGTGTCCGGCCCCATGAGACGGTCGTTTTCTCAGCCCCTGGTGGCCCGAGGTCGTTCCTGCTGCACAGATTCATGCGCCAGGGCCTCCTGCAGATAATTCACTTTGGTTTATTGCGCTATCTGTAATAGCACCCGAGATATCACCAGATATATATTGGATTTTCCCCTGACCCTGAGTGTCCGGCCCCATGAGACGGTGGTTTTATCGGCCCCTCGAGGTCCGAGGTCGTTCCCGCTGCACAGATTCATGCGCCAGGGCCTCCTGCAGACAATGCACTTTGATTGATCGAGCTATCTCTAATGGCACCCGATATATCACCAGATATATAATGGATTTTTCCCTGACCCTGAGTGTCCGGCCACATGAGACTGTGGTTTTCTCGGCCCCTGGTGGCCCGAGGTCGTTCCCGCTGCACACATTCATGCGACAGGGCCTCCTACAGACATTGCACTTTGATTTATTGCGCTATCTGTAATAGCACCCGAGATATCACCAGATATATATTGGATTTTTCACTGACCCTGAGTGTCCGGCCCCATGAGACGGTCGTTTTCTCGGCCCGTGGTGGTCCGAGGTCGTTCCCGCTGCACAGATTCATGCGCCAGGGTCTCCTACAGACAATGCACATTGATTTATTGCGCTATCTGTAATAGCACCCGAGATATCACCAGATATATATTGGATTTTCCCCTGACCCTGAGTGTCCGGCCCCATGAGACTGTGGTTTTCAGGGCCCCTGGTCGCCCGAGGTCGTTCCCGCTGCACAGATTCATGCGCCAGGGCCTCCTGCAGATAATTCACTTTGGTTTATTGCGCTATCTCTAATAGCACCCGAGATATCACCAAATATATATTGGATTTTCCCCTGACCCTGAGTGTCCGGCCCCATGAGACTGTGGTTTTCTCGGCCGCTGGTGGTCCGAGGTCGTTCCCGCTGCACAGATTGATGCGCCAGGGCCTCCTACAGACAATGCACTTTGGTTTATTGCGCAATCTGTAATAGCACCCGAGATATCACCAGATATATATTGGATTTTTCACTGACCCTGAGTGTCCGGCCCCATGAGACGGTCGTTTTCTCTGCCCCTCGAGGTCCGAGGTCGTTCCCGCTGCACAGATTCATGCGCCAGGGCCTCCTGCAGACAATGCACTTTGATTGATCGAGCTATCTCTAATGGCACCCGATATATCACCAGATATATAATGGATTTTTCCCTGACCCTGAGTGTCCGGCCACATGAGACTGTGGTTTTCTCGGCCCCTGGTGGCCCGAGGTCGTTCCCGCTGCACACATTCATGCGACAGGGCCTCCTACAGACATTGCACTTTGATTTATTGCGCTATCTGTAATAGCACCCGAGATATCACCAGATATATATTGGATTTTTCACTGACCCTGAGTGTCCGGCCCCATGAGACGGTCGTTTTCTCGGCCCGTGGTGGTCCGAGGTCGTTCCCGCTGCACAGATTCATGCGCCAGGGTCTCCTACAGACAATGCACATTGATTTATTGCGCTATCTGTAATAGCACCCGAGATATCACCAGATATATATTGGATTTTCCCCTGACCCTGAGTGTCCGGCCCCATGAGACTGTGGTTTTCAGGGCCCCTGGTCGCCCGAGGTCGTTCCCGCTGCACAGATTCATGCGCCAGGGCCTCCTGCAGATAATTCACTTTGGTTTATTGCGCTATCTCTAATAGCACCCGAGATATCACCAAATATATATTGGATTTTCCCCTGACCCTGAGTGTCCGGCCCCATGAGACTGTGGTTTTCTCGGCCGCTGGTGGTCCGAGGTCGTTCCCGCTGCACAGATTGATGCGCCAGGGCCTCCTACAGACAATGCACTTTGGTTTATTGCGCAATCTGTAATAGCACCCGAGATATCACCAGATATATATTGGATTTTTCACTGACCCTGAGTGTCCGGCCCCATGAGACGGTCGTTTTCTCTGCCCCTGGTGGTCTGAGGTCGTTCCCGCTGCACAGATTCATGCGCCAGGGCCTCCTGCAGATAATTCACTTTGGTTTATTGCGCTATCTCTATTAGCACCCGAGATATCACCAGATATATATTGGATTTTTACTCGACCCTGAGTGTCCGGCCCCATGAGACGGTGGTTTTCTCGGCCCCTTGTGGTCAGAGGTCGCTCCCGCTGCACAGATTCATGCGCCAGGGCCTCCTACAGACAATGCAGTTTGGTTTATTGCGCTATCTCTAATAGCACCCGAGATATCACCAGATATATAGTGGATTTTCGCCAGACCCTGAGTGTCCGTCCCCATGAGACGGTGGTATTCTCGGCCCCTGGTGGTCCGAGGTCGTTCCCGCTGCACAGATTCATGCGCCAGGGCCTCCTACAGACAGTGCACTTTGATTTATTGTACTATCTGTAATAGCACCCGAGATATCACCAGATATATATTGGATTTTTCCCTAACCCTGAGTGTCCAGCCCCATGAGACTGTGGCTTTCTCGGCCCCTGGTTGTCCGAGGTCGTTCCCGCTGCACAGATGCATGCGCCAGGGCCTACTGCAGATAATTCACTTTGGTTTATTGCGCTATCTCTAATAGCACCCGAGATATCACCAGATATATATTGGATTTTCCCCTGACCCTGAGTGTCCGGCCCCATGAGACTGTGGTTTTTTCGGCCCCTGGTGGTCCGAGGTCGTTCCCGCTGCACAGATTCATGCGCCAGGGCCTCCTACAGACAATGCACATTGATTTATTGCGCTATCTGTAATAGCACCCTAGATATCACCAGATATATATTGGATTTTCCCCTGACCCTGAGTGTCCGGCCCCATGAGACTGTGGTTGTCTCGGCCCCTGGAGGTCCGAGGACGTTCCCGCTGCACAGATTCATGCGCCAGGGCCTCCTGCAGATAATTCACTTTGGTTAATTGCGCTATCTGTAATAGCACCCGAGATATCACCAGATATATACTGGATTTTTCACTGACCCTGAGAGTCCGGCCCCATGAGACGGTCGTTTTCTCGGCCCGTGGTGGTCCGAGGTCGTTCCCGCTGCACAGATTCATGCGCCAGGGTCTCCTACAGACAATGCACATTGATTTATTGCGCTATCTGTAATAGCACCCGAGATATCACCAGATATATATTGGATTTTTCCCTGACCCTGAGTGTCCGGCCACATGAGACTGTGGTTTTCTGGGCCCCTGGTCGTCCGAGGTCGTTCCCGCTGCACAGATTCATGCGCCGGGGCCTCCCACAGACATTGCACTTTGATTTATTGCGCTATCTGTAATAGCACCCGAGATATCACCAGATATATATTGGATTTTTCACTGACCCTGAGCGTCCGGCCCCATGAGACGGTCGTTTTCTCGGCCCGTGGTGGTCCGAGGTCGTTCCCGCTGCACAGATTCATGCGCCAGGGACTCCTACAGACAATGCACATTGATTTATTGCGCTATCTGCAATAGCACCCGAGATATCACCAGATATATATTGGATTTTCCCCTGACCCTGAGTGTCCGGCCCCATGAGACTGTGGTTTTCAGGGCCCCTGGTCGTCCGAGGTCGTTCCCGCTGCACAGATTCATGCGCCGGGGCCTCCTACAGACTATGCACTTTGACTTATTGCGCTATCTGTAATAGCACCCGAGATATCACCAGATATATATTGGATTTTACCCTGACCTTGAGTGTCCGGCCCCATGAGACTGTGGTTTTTTCGGCCCCTGGTGGTCCGAGGTCGTTCCCGCTGCACAGATTCATGCGCCAGGGTCTCCTACAGACAATGCACATTGATTTATTGCGCTATCTGTAATAGCACCCGAGATATCACCAGATATATATTGGATTTTTCCCTGACCCTGAGTGTCCGGCCACATGAGACTGTGGTTTTCTGGGCCCCTGGTCGTCCGAGGTCGTTCCCGCTGCACAGATTCATGCGCCGGGGCCTCCTACAGACATTGCACTTTGATTTATTGCGCTATCTGTAATAGCACCCGAGATATCACCAGATATATATTGGATTTTTCACTGACCCTGAGCGTCCGGCCCCATGAGACGGTCGTTTTCTCGGCCCGTGGTGGTCCGAGGTCGTTCCCGCTGCACAGATTCATGCGCCAGGGTCTCCTACAGACAATGCACATTGATTTATTGCGCTATCTGTAATAGCACCCGAGATATCACCAGATATATATTGGATTTTACCCTGACCATGAGTGTCCGGCCCCATGAGACTGTGGTTTTTTCGGCCCCTGGAGGTCCGAGGTCGTTCCCGCTGCACAGATTCATGCGCCAGGGCCTCCTGCAGATAATTCACTTTGGTTTATTGCGCTATCTCTAATAGCACCCGAGATATCACCAAATATATATTGGATTTTCCCCTGACCCTGAGTGTCCGGCCCCATGAGACTGTGGTTTTCTCGGCCGCTGGTCGTCCGAGGTCGTTCCCGCTGCACAGATTGATGCGCCAGGGCCTCCTGCAGACAATGCACTTTGATTTATTGCGCTATCTGTAATAGCACCCGAGATATCACCAGATATATATTGGATTTTTCACTGACCCTGAGTGCCCGTCCCCATGAGACGGTGATTTTCTCGGCCCCTGGTGGTCCGAGGTGGTTCCCGCTGCACAGATTCATGCGCCAGGGCCTCCTGCAGATAATTCACTTTGGTTTATTGCGCTATCTGTAATAGCACCCGAGATATCACCAGATATATATTGGATTTTCCCCTGACCCTGAGTGTCCGGCCCCATGAGACGGTGGTTTTATCGGCCCCTGGTGGTCCGAGGTCGTTCCCGCTGCACAGATTCATGCGTCAGGGCCTCCTGCAGACAATGCACTTTGATTTATCGAGCTATCTCTAATGGCACCCGATATATCACCAGATATATAATGGATTTTTCCCTGACCCTGAGTGTCCGGCCCCATGAGACTGTGGTTGTCTCGGCCCCTGGAGGTCCGAGGACGTTCCCGCTGCACAGATTCATGCGCCAGCGCCTCCTGCAGATAATTCACTTTGGTTTATTGCGCTATCTCTAATAGCACCCGAGATATCACCAGATATATACTGGATTTTTCACTGACCCTGAGTGTCCGGCCCCATGAGACGGTCGTTTTCTCAGCCCCTGGTGGCCCGAGGTCGTTCCCGCTGCACAGATTCATGCGCCAGGGCCTCCTGCAGATAATTCACTTTGGTTTATTGCGCTATCTGTAATAGCACCCGAGATATCACCAGATATATATTGGATTTTCCCCTGACCCTGAGTGTCCGGCCCCATGAGACGGTGGTTTTATCGGCCCCTGGTGGTCCGAGGTCGTTCCCGCTGCACAGATTCATGCGTCAGGGCCTCCTGCAGACAATGCACTTTGATTTATCGAGCTATCTCTAATGGCACCCGATATGTCACCAGATATATAATGGATTTTTCCCTGACCCTGAGTGTCCGGCCACATGAGACTGTGGTTTTCTGGGCCCCTGGTGGCCCGAGGTCGTTCCCGCTGCACAGATTCATGCGCCAGGGTCTCCTACAGACAATGCACATTGATTTATTGCGCTATCTGTAATAGCACCCGAGATATCACCAGATATATATTGGATTTTCCCCTGACCCTGAGTGTCCGGCCCCATGAGACTGTGGTTTTCAGGGCCCCTGGTCGTCCGAGGTCGTTCCCGCTGCACAGATTCATGCGCCAGGGCCTCCTACAGACAATGCACTTTGATTTATTGCGCTATCTGTAATAGCACCCGAGATATCACCAGATATATACTGGATTTTCCCCTGACCCTGAGTGTCCGGCCCCATGAGACTGTGGTTTTCTCGGCCCCTGGAGGTCCGAGGTCGTTCCCGCTGCACAGATTCATGCGCCAGGGCCTCCTACAGACAATGCACTTTGATTTATTGCGCTATCTGACATAGCAGCCGAGATATCACCAGATATATATTGGATTTTTCACTGACCCTGAGTGTCCGGCCCCATGAGACGGTCGTTTTCTCAGCCCCTGGTGGCCCGAGGTCGTTCCCGCTGCACAGATTCATGCGGCAGGGCCTCCTGCAGATAATTCACTTTAGTTTATTGCGCTATCTGTAATAGCACCCGAGATATCACCAGATATATATTGGATTTTCCCCTGACCCTGAGTGTCCGGCCCCATGAGACGGTGGTTTTATCGGCCCCTGGTGGTCCGAGGTCGTTCCCGCTGCACAGATTCATGCGTCAGGGCCTCCTGCAGACAATGCACTTTGATTTATCGAGCTATCTCTAATGGCACCCGATATATCACCAGATATATAATGGATTTTTCCCTGACCCTGAGTGTCCGGCCCCATGAGACTGTGGTTGTCTCGGCCCCTGGAGGTCCGAGGACGTTCCCGCTGCACAGATTCATGCGCCAGCGCCTCCTGCAGATAATTCACTTTGGTTTATTGCGCTATCTCTAATAGCACCCGAGATATCACCAGATATATACTGGATTTTTCACTGACCCTGAGTGTCCGGCCCCATGAGACGGTCCTTTTCTCAGCCCCTGGTGGCCCGAGGTCGTTCCCGCTGCACAGATTCATGCGCCAGGGCCTCCTGCAGATAATTCACTTTGGTTTATTGTGCTATCTGTAATAGCACCCGAGATATCACCAGATATATATTGGATTTTCCCCTGACCCTGAGTGTCCGGCCCCATGAGACGGTGGTTTTATCGGCCCCTGGTGGTCCGAGGTCGTTCCCGCTGCACAGATTCATGCGTCAGGGCCTCCTGCAGACAATGCACTATGATTTATTGCGCTATCTGTAATAGCACCCGAGATATCACCAGATATATATTGGATTTTTACTCGACCCTGAGTGTCCGGCCCCATGAGACGGTGGTTTTCTCGGCCCCTTGTGGTCAGAGGTCGCTCCCGCTGCACAGATTCATGCGCCAGGGCCTCCTACAGACAATGCAGTTTGGTTTATTGCGCTATCTCTAATAGCACCCGAGATATCACCAGATATATAATGGATTTTCGCCAGACCCTGAGTGTCCGTCCCCATGAGACGGTGGTTTTCTCGGCCCCTGGTGGTCCGAGGTCGTTCCCGCTGCACAGATTCATGCGCCAGGGCCTCCTACAGACAGTGCACTTTGATTTATTGTACTATCTGTTATAGCACCCGAGATATCACCAGATATACATTGGATTTTTCCCTAACCCTGAGTGTCCAGCCCCATGAGACTGTGGCTTTCTCGGCCCCTGGTTGTCCGAGGTCGTTCCCGCTGCACAGATGCATGCGCCAGGGCCTACTGCAGATAATTCACTTTGGTTTATTGCGCTATCTCTAATAGCACCCGAGATATCACCAGATATATATTGGATTTTCCCCTGACCCTGAGTGTCCGGCCCCATGAGACTGTGGTTTTTTCGGCCCCTGGTGGTCCGAGGTCGTTCCCGCTGCACAGATTCATGCGCCAGTGCCTCCTACAGACAATGCACATTGATTTATTGCGCTATCTGTAATAGCACCCGAGATATCACCAGATATATATTGGATTTTACCCTGACCCTGAGTGTCCGGCCCCATGAGACGGTGGTTGTCTCGGCCCCTGGAGGTCCGAGGACGTTCCCGCTGCACAGATTCATGCGCCAGGGCCTCCTGCAGATAATTCACTTTGGTTTATTGCGCTATCTATAATAGCACCCGAAATATCACCAGATATATGCTGGATTTTCACATGACCTTGGGTGACGGATTCCGAATATCTGTAATTTTCTCGGCCCCTGGTGGTTCGAGGTCGTTCCTGCTGCACAGACTCATTCGCCTGTGCCTCCTACAGACAATGCACTTTGATTTATCGCGCTATCTGTAATAGCAGCCGAGATATCACCAGATATATATTGGATTTTTCCTCGACCCTGAGTGTCCGGCCCCATGAGACGGTGGTTTTCTCGGCCTCTTGTGGTCAGAGGTCGTTCCCGCTGCACAGATTCATGCGCCAGGGCCTCCTACAGACAATGCACTTTGGTTTATTACGCTATCTCTAATAGCACCCGAGATATCACCAGATACATATTGGATTTTCCCCAGACCCTGAGTGCCCGGCCCCATGAGACGGTGGTTTTCTCGGCCCCTGGTGGTCCGAGGTCGTTCCCGCTGCACAGATTCATGCGCCAGCGCCTCCTGCAGATAATTCACTTTGGTTTATTGCGCTATCTCTAATAGCACCCGAGATATCACCAGATATATACTGGATTTTTCCCTGACCCTGAGTGTCCGGCCACATGAGACTGTGGTTTTCTGGGCCCCTGGTGGCCCGAGGTCGTTCCCGCTGCACAGATTCATGCGCCAGGGTCTCCTACAGACAATGCACATTGATTTATTGCGCTATCTGTAATAGCACCCGAGATATCACCAGATATATATTGGATTTTCCCCTGACCCTGAGTGTCCGGCCCCATGAGACTGTGGTTTTCAAGGCCCCTGGTGGTCGGAGGTCGTTCCCGCTGCACAGATTCATGCGTCAGGGCCTCCTGCAGACAATGCACTTTGATTTATCGAGCTATCTCTAATGGCACCCGATATATCACCAGATATATATTGGATTTTACCCTGACCCTGAGTGTCCGGCCCCATGAGACTGTGGTTTTTTCGGCCCCTGGTGATCCGAGGTCGTTCCCGCTGCACAGATTCATGCGCCAGGGCCTCCTGCAGATAATTCACTTTGGTTTATTGCGCTATCTCTAATAGCACCCGAGATATCACCAGATATATACTGGATTTTCCCCTGACCCTGAGTGTCCGGCCCCATGAGACTGTGGTTTTCTCGGCCCCTGGTGGTCCGAGGTCGTTCCCGCTGCACAGATTCATGCGCCAGGGCCTCCTACAGACAATGCACTTTGATTTATTGTGCTATCTGTAATATAACCCGAGATATCACCAGATATATATTGGATTTTCCCCTGACCCAGAGTGTCCGGCCCCATGAGACTGTGGTTTTCTCGGCCCCTGGTGGTCCGAGGTCGTTGCCGCTGCACAGGTTCATGCGCCAGGGCCTCCTACAGACAATGCACTTTGATTTATTGCGCTATCTGTAATAGCACCCGAGATATCACCAGATATATATTGGATATTACCCTCACCCTGAGTGTCCAGCCCCATGAGACGGTGGTTTTCTCGGCCCCTGGTGGACCGAGGTCGTTCCCGCTGCACAGATTCATGCGCCAGGGCCTCCTCCAGACAATGAACTTTGATTTATTGCGCTATCTGTAATAGCTCCCGACATATCACCAGATATATAATGGATTTTCCCCAGACCCTGAGTGTCCGGCCCCATGAGACTTTAGTTTTCTCGGCCCCTGGTGGTCCGAGGTCGTTCCCGCTGCACAGATGCATGCGCCAGGGCCTCTTGCAGATAATACACTTTGGTTTATTGCGCTGTATCTAATAGCACCCGAGATATCACCTGATATATATATTGGGTTTTCCCCTGACCCTGAGTGTCCGGCCCCACTAGACTGTGGTTTTCTCGGCCCCTGGTGGTCCGAGGTCGTTCCCGCTGCACAGATTCATGCGTCAGGGCCTCCTGCAGACAATGCACTATGATTTATTGCGCTATCTGTAATAGCACCCGAGATATCACCAGATATATATTGGATTTTTACTCGACCCTGAGTGTCCGGCCCCATGAGACGGTGGTTTTCTCGGCCCCTTGTGGTCAGAGGTCGCTCCCGCTGCACAGATTCATGCGCCAGGGCCTCCTACAGACAATGCAGTTTGGTTTATTGCGCTATCTCTAATAGCACCCGAGATATCACCAGATATATAGTGGATTTTCGCCAGACCCTGAGTGTCCGTCCCCATGAGACGGTGGTTTTCTCGGCCCCTGGTGGTCCGAGGTCGTTCCCGCTGCACAGATTCATGCGCCAGGGCCTCCTACAGACAGTGCACTTTGATTTATTGTACTATCTGTTATAGCACCCGAGATATCACCAGATATATATTGGATTTTTCCCTAACCCTGAGTGTCCAGCCGCATGAGACTGTGGCTTTCTCGGCCCCTGGTTGTCCGAGGTCGTTCCCGCTGCACAGATGCATGCGCCAGGGCCTACTGCAGATAATTCACTTTGGTTTATTGCGCTATCTCTAATAGCACCCGAGATATCACCAGATATATATTGGATTTTCCCCTGACCCTGAGTGTCCGGCCCCATGAGACTGTGGTTTTTTCGGCCCCTGGTGGTCCGAGGTCGTTCCCGCTGCACAGATTCATGCGCCAGTGCCTCCTACAGACAATGCACATTGATTTATTGCGCTATCTGTAATAGCACCCGAGATATCACCAGATATATATTGGATTTTACCCTGACCCTGAGTGTCCGGCCCCATGAGACGGTGGTTGTCTCGGCCCCTGGAGGTCCGAGGACGTTCCCGCTGCACAGATTCATGCGCCAGGGCCTCCTGCAGATAATTCACTTTGGTTTATTGCGCTATCTATAATAGC
Organism: Nomia melanderi; assembly: GCF_051020985.1. NCBI lineage: Eukaryota > Metazoa > Arthropoda > Insecta > Hymenoptera > Halictidae > Nomia > Nomia melanderi. Next base: position 8,989,310 of record NW_027475130.1, read on the forward strand.
ACCCGAAATATCACCAGATATATGCTGGATTTTCACATGACCTTGGGTGACGGATTCCGAATATCTGTAATTTTCTCGGCCCCTGGTGGTTCGAGGTCGTTCCTGCTGCACAGACTCATTCGCCTGTGCCTCCTACAGACAATGCACTTTGATTTATCGCGCTATCTGTAATAGCACCCGAGATATCACCAGATATATATTGGATTTTTCCTCGACCCTGAGTGTCCGGCCCCATGAGACGGTGGTTTTCTCGGCCTCTTGTGGTCAGAGGTCGTTCCCGCTGCACAGATTCATGCGCCAGGGCCTCCTACAGACAATGCACTTTGGTTTATTACGCTATCTCTAATAGCACCCGAGATATCACCAGATACATATTGGATTTTCCCCAGACCCTGAGTGCCCGGCCCCATGAGACGGTGGTTTTCTCGGCCCCTGGTGGTCCGAGGTCGTTCCCGATGCACAGATGCATGCGCCAGGGCCTCCTGCAGATAATTCACTTTGATTTATCGCGCTATCTCTAATAGCACCCGAGATATCACCAGATATATATTGGATTTTTCCTCGACCCTGAGTGTCCGGCCCCATGTATCGGTAGTTTTCTCGGCCCCTGGTGATCCGAGGCCGTTCCCGCTGAACAGATTCATTCGCAAGGGCCTCCTGCAGACAATGCTCTTTGATTTATTGCGCTATCTGCAATAGCACCCGAGATATCAGCAGATATATTTTTGATTTTTCCCTGTCCCTGAGTGTCCGGCCCCATGAGACTGTGGTTTTCTCGGCCCCTGGTGGTCCGAGGTCGTTCCCGCTGCACAGATTCATGCGCCAGGGCCTCCTACAGACAATGCACTTTGATTTATTGCGCTATCTGTAATAGCACCCGAGATATCACCAGATATATATTGGATTTTACCCTGACCATGAGTTTCCGGCCCCATGAGACTGTGGTTTTTTCGGCCCCTGATGGTCCGAGGTCGTTCCCGCTGCACAGATTCATGCGCCAGGGCCTCCTACAGACAATGCACTTTGATTTATTGCGCTATCTGTAATAGCACCCGAGATATCACCAGATATATATTGGATTTTCCCCTGACCCTGAGTGTCCGGCCCCATGAGACTGTGGTTGTCTCGGCCCCTGGAGGTCCGAGGACGTTCCCGCTGCACAGATTCATGCGCCAGCGTCTCCTGCAGATAATTCACTTTGGTTTATTGCGCTATCTCTAATAGCACCCGAGATATCACCAGATATATACTGGATTTTTCACTGACCCTGAGTGTCCGGCCCCATGAGACGGTCGTTTTCTCAGCCCCTGGTGGCCCGAGGTCGTTCCCGCTGCACAGATTCATGCGCCAGGGCCTCCTGCAGATAATTCACTTTGGTTTATTGCGCTATCTGTAATAGCACCCGAGATATCACCAGATATATATTGGATTTTCCCCTGACCCTGAGTGTCCGGCCCCATGAGACGGTGGTTTTATCGGCCCCTGGTGGTCCGAGGTCGTTCCCGCTGCACAGATTCATGCGTCAGGGCCTCCTGCAGACAATGCACTTTGATTTATCGAGCTATCTCTAATGGCACCCGATATATCACCAGATATATAATGGATTTTTCCCTGACCCTGAGTGTCCGGCCACATGAGACTGTGGTTTTCTGGGCCCCTGGTGGCCCGAGGTCGTTCCCGCTGCACAGATTCATGCGCCAGGGTCTCCTACAGACAATGCACATTGATTTATTGCGCTATCTGTAATAGCACCCGAGATATCACCAGATATATATTGGATTTTCCCCTGACCCTGAGTGTCCGGCCCCATGAGACTGTGGTTTTCAAGGCCCCTGGTGGTCCGAGGTCGTTCCCGCTGCACAGATTCATGCGTCAGGGCCTCCTGCAGACAATGCACTTTGATTTATCGAGCTATCTCTAATGGCACCCGATATATCACCAGATATATATTGGATTTTACCCTGACCCTGAGTGTCCGGCCCCATGAGACTGTGGTTTTTTCGGCCCCTGGTGGTCCGAGGTCGTTCCCGCTGCACAGATTCATGCGCCAGGGCCTCCTGCAGATAATTCACTTTGGGTTATTGCGCTATCTCTAATAGCACCCGAGATATCACCAGATATATACTGGATTTTCCCCTGACCCTGAGTGTCCGGCCCCATGAGACTGTGGTTTTCTCGGCCCCTGGTGGTCCGAGGTCGTTCCCGCTGCACAGATGCATGCGCCAGGGCCTCCTGCAGATAATTCACTTTGATTTATCGCGCTATCTCTAATAGCACCCGAGATATCACCAGATATATATTGGATTTTCCCCTGACCCTGAGTGTCCGGCCCCATGAGACGGTGGTTGTCTCGGCCCCTGGTGTTCCGAGGTCGTTCCCGCTGCACAGATTCATGCGCCAGGGCCTCCTACAGACAATGCACTTTGATTTATTGTGCTATCTGTAATATAACCCGAGATATCACCAGATATATATTGGATTTTCCCCTGACCCAGAGTGTCCGGCCCCATGAGACTGTGGTTTTCTCGGCCCCTGGTGGTCCGAGGTCGTTGCCGCTGCACAGGTTCATGCGCCAGGGCCTCCTACAGACAATGCACTTTGATTTATTGCGCTATCTGTAATAGCACCCGAGATATCACCAGATATATATTGGATATTACCCTCACCCTGAGTGTCCAGCCCCATGAGACGGTGGTTTTCTCGGCCCCTGGTGGACCGAGGTCGTTCCCGCTGCACAGATTCATGCGCCAGGGCCTCCTCCAGACAATGAACTTTGATTTATTGCGCTATCTGTAATAGCTCCCGACATATCACCAGATATATAATGGATTTTCCCCAGACCCTGAGTGTCCGGCCCCATGAGACTTTAGTTTTCTCGGCCCCTGGTGGTCCGAGGTCGTTCCCGCTGCACAGATGCATGCGCCAGGGCCTCTTGCAGATAATACACTTTGGTTTATTGCGCTGTATCTAATAGCACCCGAGATATCACCTGATATATATATTGGATTTTCCCCTGACCCTGAGTGTCCGGCCCCACTAGACTGTGGTTTTCTCGGCCCCTGGTGGTCCGAGGGCGTTCCCGCTGCCCAGATTCATGCGCCAGGGCCTCCTGCAGATAATTCAATTTGGTTTATTGCGCTGTATCTAATAGCACCCGAGATATCACCAGATATATATTGGATTTTCCCCTGACCCTGAGTGTCCGGCTCCATGAGACTGTGGTTTTCTCGGCCCCTGGTGGTCCGAGGTCGTTCCCGCTGCACAGATTCATGCGCCAGGGCCTCCTGCAGATAATTCACTTTGGTTTATTGCGCTATCTCTAATAGCACCCGAAATATCACCAGATATATGCTGGATTTTCACATGACCTTGGGTGACGGATTCCGAATATCTGTAATTTTCTCGGCCCCTGGTGGTTCGAGGTCGTTCCTGCTGCAGAGACTCATTCGCCAGTGCCTCCTACAGACAATGCACTTTGATTTATCGCGCTATCTCTAATAGCACCCGAGATATCACCAGATATATATTGGATTTTTCCTCGACCCTGAGTGTCCGGCCCCATGTGTCTGTGGTTTACTCGGCCCCTGGTGATCCGAGGTCGTTCCCGCTGAACAGATTCATTCGCAAGGGCCTCCTGCAGACAATGCACTTTGATTTATTGCGCTATCTGTAATAGGCACCCGAGATATCACCAGATATATATTGGATTTTCCCCTGACCCACAGTGTCCGGCCCCATGACACTGTGGTTTTCTCGGCCCCTGGTGGTCCGAGGTCGTTGCCGCTGCACAGGTTCATGCGCCAGGGCCTCCTACAGACAATGCACTTTGATTTATTGCGCTATCTGTAATAGCACCCGAGATATCACCAGATATATATTGGATATTACCCTCACCCTGAGTGTCCGGCCCCACTAGACTGTGGATTTCTCGGCCCCTGGCGGTCCGAGGTCGTTCCCGCTGCCCAGATTCATGCGCCAGGGCCTCCTGCAGATAATTCAATTTGGTTTATTGCGCTGTATCTAATAGCACCCGAGATATCGCCAGATATATATTGGATTTTCCCCTGACCCTGAGTGACCGGCCCCATGTGACTGTGGTTTTCTCGGCCCCTGGTGGTCCGAGGTCGTTCCCGCTACACAGATTCATGCGCCAGGGCCTCCTGCAGATAATTCACTTTGATTTATTGCGCTATCTGTAATAGCACCCGAGATATCACCAGATATATATTGGATTTTCCCCTGACCCTGAGTGTCCGGCTCCATGAGAGTGTGGTTTTCTCGGCCCCTGGTGGTCCGAGGTCGTTCCCGCTGCACAGATTCATGCGCCAGGGCCTCCTGCAGATAATTCACTTTGGTTTATTGCGCTATCTGTAATAGCACCCGAGATATCACCAGATATATATTGGATTTTCCCCTGACCCTGAGTGTCCGGCGCCATGAGACGGTGGTTTTCTCGGCCCCTGGTGGTCCGAGGTCGTTCCCTCTGCACAGATTCATGCGCCAGGGCCTCCTACAGACAATGCACTTTGATTTATTGTGCTATCTGTAATATAACCCGAGATATCACCAGATATATATTGGATTTTTCCCTGACCCTGAGTGTCCGGCCCCATGAGAGTGTGGTTTTCTCGGCCCCTGGTGGTCCGAGGTCGTTCCCGCTGCACAGATTCATGCGCCAGGGCCTCCTGCAGATAATTCACTTTGGTTTATTGCGCTATCTGTAATAGCACCCGAGATATCACCAGATATATATTGGATTTTCCCCTGACCCTGAGTGTCCGGCGCCATGAGACGGTGGTTTTCTCGGCCCCTGGTGGTCCGAGGTCGTTCCCTCTGCACAGATTCATGCGCCAGGGCCTCCTACAGACAATGCACTTTGATTTATTGTGCTATCTGTAATATAACCCGAGATATCACCAGATATATATTGGATTTTTCCCTGACCCTGAGTGTCCGGCCCCATGAGACGGTTGTTGTCTCGGCCCCTGGTGGTCCGAAATCGTTCCCTCTGCACAGATTCATGCGCCAGGGCCTCCTACAGACAATGCACTTTGATTTATTGTGCTATCTGTAATATAACCCGAGATATCACCAGATATATATTGGATTTTTCCCTGACCCTGAGTGTCCGGCCCCATGAGACGGTTGTTGTCTCGGCCCCTGGTGGTCCGAGGTCGTTCCCGCTGCACAGATTCATGCGCCAGGGCCTCCTGCAGATAATTCACTTTGGTTTATTGCGCTATATGTAATAGCACCCAAGATATCACCAGATATATATTGGATTTTTCCCTGACCCTGAGTGTCTGGCCCCATGAGACTGTGGTTTCCTCGGCCCCTGGTGGTCCGAGGTCGTTCCCGCTGCACAGATTCATGCGCCAGGGCCTCCTACAGACAATGCACTTTGATTTATTTCGCTATCTGTAATAGGACCCGAGATATCACCAGATATATATTGTATTTTCCCCAGACCCTGAGTGTCCGGCCGCATGAGACTGTAGTTTTCTCGGCCCCTGGTGGTCCGAGGTCGTTCCCGCTGCACAGAGTCATGCGCCAGGGCCTCCTACAGACAATGCACTTTGATTTATTGCGCTATCTGTAATAGCACCCGAGATATCACCAGATATATATTGGATTTTTCGCTGACCCAGAGTGTCCGGCCCCATGAGACGGTGGTTTTCTCGGCCCCTGGTGGTCCGAGGTCGTTCCCGCTGGACAGGTTCATGCGCCAGGGTCTCCTACAGACAATGCACTTTGATTTATTGCGCTATCTGTAATAGCACCCGAGATATCACCACATATATATTGGATTTTCCCCTGACCTTGAGTGTCCGGCCCCATGAGACTGTGGTTTTCTCGGTCCCTGGAGGTCCGAGAACGTTCCCGCTGCACAGGTTCATGCGCCAGGGTCTCCTACAGACAATGCACTTTGATTTATTGCGCTATCTGTAACAGCACCCGAGATATCAGCAGATATATATTGGATTTTTCACTGACCCTGAGTGTCCTGCCCCATGAGACGGTGGTTTTCTCAGCCCCTGGTATTCCGAGGTCGTTCCCGCTGCACAGATGCATGCGGCAGGGCCTCCTGCAGATAATTCACTTTGGTTTATTGCGCTATCTCTAATAGCACCCGAGATATCACCAGATATATATTGGATTTTCCCCTGACCCTGAGTGTCCGGCTCCATGAGAGTGTGGTTTTCTCGGCCCCTGGTGGTCCGAGGTCGTTCCCGCTGCACAGATTCATGCGCCAGGGCCTCCTGCAGATAATTCACTTTGGTTTATTGCGCTATCTGTAATAGCACCCGAGATATCACCAGATATATATTGGATTTTCCCCTGACCCTGAGTGTCCGGCGCCATGAGACGGTGGTTTTCTCGGCCCCTGGTGGTCCGAGGTCGTTCCCTCTGCACAGATTCATGCGCCAGGGCCTCCTACAGACAATGCACTTTGATTTATTGTGCTATCTGTAATATAACCCGAGATATCACCAGATATATATTGGATTTTTCCCTGACCCTGAGTGTCCGGCCCCATGAGACGGTTGTTGTCTCGGCCCCTGGTGGTCCGAAATCGTTCCCTCTGCACAGATTCATGCGCCAGGGCCTCCTACAGACAATGCACTTTGATTTATTGTGCTATCTGTAATATAACCCGAGATATCACCAGATATATATTGGATTTTTCCCTGACCCTGAGTGTCCGGCCCCATGAGACGGTTGTTGTCTCGGCCCCTGGTGGTCCGAGGTCGTTCCCGCTGCACAGATTCATGCGCCAGGGCCTCCTGCAGATAATTCACTTTGGTTTATTGCGCTATATGTAATAGCACCCAAGATATCACCAGATATATATTGGATTTTTCCCTGACCCTGAGTGTCTGGCCCCATGAGACTGTGGTTTCCTCGGCCCCTGGTGGTCCGAGGTCGTTCCCGCTGCACAGATTCATGCGCCAGGGCCTCCTACAGACAATGCACTTTGATTTATTTCGCAATCTGTAATAGGACCCGAGATATCACCAGATATATATTGTATTTTCCCCAGACCCTGAGTGTCCGGCCGCATGAGACTGTAGTTTTCTCGGCCCCTGGTGGTCCGAGGTCGTTCCCGCTGCACAGAGTCATGCGCCAGGGCCTCCTACAGACAATGCACTTTGATTTATTGCGCTATCTGTAATAGCACCCGAGATATCACCAGATATATATTGGATTTTTCGCTGACCCAGAGTGTCCGGCCCCATGAGACGGTGGTTTTCTCGGCCCCTGGTGGTCCGAGGTCGTTCCCGCTGGACAGGTTCATGCGACAGGGTCTCCTACAGACAATGCACTTTGATTTATTGCGCTATCTGTAATAGCACCCGAGATATCACCACATATATATTGGATTTTCCCCTGACCTTGAGTGTCCGGCCCCATGAGACTGTGGTTTTCTCGGTCCCTGGAGGTCCGAGAACGTTCCCGCTGCACAGGTTCATGCGCCAGGGTCTCCTACAGACAATGCACTTTGATTTATTGCGCTATCTGTAACAGCACCCGAGATATCAGCAGATATATATTGGATTTTTCACTGACCCTGAGTGTCCTGCCCCATGAGACGGTGGTTTTCTCGGCCCCTGGTGTTCCGAGGTCGTTCCCGCTGCACAGATGCATGCGGCAGGGCCTCCTGCAGATAATTCACTTTGGTTTATTGCGCTATCTCTAATAGCACCCGAGATATCACCAGATATATATTGGATTTTCCCCTGACCCTGAGTGTCCGGCCCCATTAGACTGTGGTTTTCTCGGCCCCTGGTGGTCCGAGGTCGTTCCCGCTGCCCAGATTCATGCGCCAGGGCCTCCTGCAGATAATTCACTTTGGTTTATTGCGCTGTATCTAATAGCACCCGAGATATCACCAGATATATATTGGATTTTCCCCTGACCCTGAGTGTCCGGCCCCATGAGACTGTGGTTTTCTCGGCCCCTGGTGGTTCGAGGTCGTTCCCGCTGCCCAGATACATGCGCCAGGGCCTCCTCCAGACAATGCACTTTGATTTATTGCTCTATCTGTAATAGCACCCGAGATATCACCAGATATATATTGGATTTTCCCCTGACCCTGAGTGTCCGGCCCCATGAGACTGTGGTTTTCTCGGCCCCTGGTGGTGCGAGGTCGTTCCCGTTGCACAGATTCATGCGCCATGGCCTGCTGCAGATAATTCACTTTGGTTTATTGCGCTATATCTAATAGCACCCAAGATATCACCAGATATATAGTGGATTTTTCCCTGACCCTGAGTGTACGGCCCCATGAGACTGTGGTTTCCTCGGCCCCTGGTGGTCCGAGGTCGTTCCCGCTGCACAGATTCATGCGACAGGGCCTCCTACAGACAATGCACTTTGATTTATTTCGCTATCTGCAATAGGACCCGAGATATCACCAGATATATATTGGATTTTCCCCAGACCCTGAGTGTCCGGCCGCATGAGACTGTAGTTTTCTCGGCCCCTGGGGGTCCGAGGTCGTTCCCGCTGCACAGATTCATGCGCCAGGGCCTCCTCCAGACAATGAACTTTGATTTATTGCGCTATCTGTAATAGCTCCCGACATATCACCAGATATATAATGGATTTTCCCCAGACCCTGAGTGTCCGGCCCCATGAGACTTTAGTTTTCTCGGCCCCTGGTGGTCCGAGGTCGTTCCCGCTGCACAGATGCATGCGCCAGGGCCTCTTGCAGATAATACACTTTGGTTTATTGCGCTGTATCTAATAGCACCCGAGATATCACTTGATATATATATTGGATTTTCCCCTGACCCTGAGTGTCCGGCCCCACTGGACTGTGGTTTTCTCGGCCCCTGGTGGTCCGAGGTCGTTCCCGCTGCCCAGATTCATGCGCCAGGGCCTCCTGCAGATAATTGAATTTGGTTTATTGCGCTGTATCTAATAGCACCCGAGATATCACCAGATATATATTGGATTTTCCCCTGACCCTGAGTGACCGGCCCCATGTGACTGTGGTTTTCTCGGCCCCTGGTGGTCCGAGGTCGTTCCCGCTACACAGATTCATGCGCCAGGGCCTCCTGCAGATAATTCACTTTGATTTATTGCGCTATCTGTAATAGCACCCGAGATATCACCAGATATATATTGGATTTTCCCCTGACCCTGAGTGTCCGGCTCCATGAGACTGTGGTTTTCTCGGCCCCTGGTGGTCCGAGGTCGTTCCCGCTGCACAGATTCATGCGCCAGGGCCTCCTGCAGATAATTCACTTTGATTTATTGCGCTATCTGTAATAGCACCCGAGATATCACCAGATATATATTGGATTTTCCCCTGACCCTGAGTGTCCGGCGCCATGAGACGGTGGTTTTCTCGGCCCCTGGTGGTCCGAGGTCGTTCCCTCTGCACAGATTCATGCGCCAGGGCCTCCTACAGACAATGCACTTTGATTTATTGTGCTATCTGTAATATAACCCGAGATATCACCAGATATATATTGGATTTTTCCCTGACCCTGAGTGTCCGGCCCCATGAGACGGTTGTTGTCTCGGCCCCTGGTGGTCCGAAATCGTTCCCTCTGCACAGATTCATGCGCCAGGGCCTCCTACAGACAATGCACTTTGATTTATTGTGCTATCTGTAATATAACCCGAGATATCACCAGATATATATTGGATTTTTCCCTGACCCTGAGTGTCCGGCCCCATGAGACGGTTGTTGTCTCGGCCCCTGGTGGTCCGAGGTCGTTCCCGCTGCACAGAGTCATGCGCCAGGGCCTCCTACAGACAATGCACTTTGATTTATTGCGCTATCTGTAATAGCACCCGAGATATCACCACATATATATTGGATTTTCCCCTGACCCTGAGTGTCCGGCCCCATGAGACTGTGGTTTTCTCGGCCCCTGGTGGTCCGAGGTCGTTCCCGCTGCCCAGATTCATGCGCCAGGACCTCGTCCAGACAATGCACTTTGATTTATTGTGCTATCTGTAATAGCACCCGACATATCACCAGATATATATTGCATTTTTCCCTGACCCTGAGTGTCCGGCCCCATGAGACGGTGGTTTTCTCGGCCCCTGGTGGTCCGAGGTCGTTCCCGCTACACAGATTCATGCGCCAGGGCCTCCTGCAGATAATTCACTTTGATTTATTGCGCTATCTGTAATAGCACCCGAGATATCACCAGATATATATTGGATTTTCCCCTGACCCTGAGTGTCCGGATCCATGAGACTGTGGTTTTCTCGGCCCCTGGTGGTCCGAGGTCGTTCCCGCTGCACAGATTCATGCGCCAGGGCCTCCTGCAGATAATTCACTTTGATTTATTGCGCTATCTGTAATAGCACCCGAGATATCACCAGATATATATTGGATTTTCCCCTGACCCTGAGTGTCCGGCGCCATGAGACGGTGGTTTTCTCGGCCCCTGGTGGTCCGAGGTCGTTCCCTCTGCACAGATTCATGCGCCAGGGCCTCCTACAGACAATGCACTTTGATTTATTGTGCTATCTGTAATATAACCCGAGATATCACCAGATATATATTGGATTTTTCCCTGACCCTGAGTGTCCGGCCCCATGAGACGGTCGTTGTCTCGGCCCCTGGTGGTCCGAAATCGTTCCCTCTGCACAGATTCATGCGCCAGGGCCTCCTACAGACAATGCACTTTGATTTATTGTGCTATCTGTAATATAACCCGAGATATCACCAGATATATATTGGATTTTTCCCTGACCCTGAGTGTCCGGCCCCATGAGACGGTTGTTGTCTCGGCCCCTGGTGGTCCGAGGTCGTTCCCGCTGCACAGAGTCATGCGCCAGGGCCTCCTACAGACAATGCACTTTGATTTATTGCGCTATCTGTAATAGCACCCGAGATATCACCAGATATATATTGGATTTTTCGCTGACCCAGAGTGTCCGGCCCCATGAGACGGTGGTTTTCTCGGCCGCTGGTGGTCCGAGGTCGTTCCCGCTGGCCAGATTCATGCGCCAGGGCCTCCTACAGACAATGCACTATGATTTATTGCGCTATCTGTAATAGCACCCGAGATATCACCAGATATATATAGCATTTTTCCCTGACCCTGAGTGTCCGGCCCCATGAGACGGTGGTTTTCTCGGCCCCTTGTGGTCCGAGGTTGTTCCCGCTGCAGAGATTCATGCGCCAGGGCCTCCTACAGACAATGCACTTTGATTTATTGCTCTATCTGTAATAGCACCCGAGATATCACCAGATATATATTGGATTTTCCCCTGACCCTGAGTGTCCGGCCCCATGAGACTGTGGTTTTCTCGGCCCCTGGTGGTGCGAGGTCGTTCCCGTTGCACAGATTCATGCGCCATGGCCTGCTGCAGATAATTCACTTTGGTTTATTGCCCTATCTCTAATAGCACCCGAGATATCACCAGATATGTATTGGATTTTCCCCTGACCCTGAGTGTCCGGCCCCATGAAACCGTGGTTTTCTCGGCCCCTGGTGGTCCGAGGTCGTTCCCGCTGCCCAGATTCATGCGCCAGTGCCTCGTCCAGACAATGCAATTTGATTTATTGTGCTATCTGTAATAGCACCCGACATATCACCAGATATATATTGCATTTTTCCCTGACCCTGAGTGTCCGGCCCCATGAGACGGTGGTTTTCTCGGCCCCTGGTGGTCCGAGGTCGTTCCCGCTGCACAGATGCATGGGCCAGGGCCTCCTGCAGATAATTCACTTTGGTTTATTGCTCTATCTGTAATAGCACCCGAGATATCACCAGATATATATTGGATTTTCCCCTGACCCTGAGTGTCCGGCCCCATGAGACGGTGGTTGTCTCGGCCCCTGGTGGTCCGAGGTCGTTCCCGCTGCACAGATTCATGCGCCAGGTCCTCCTACAGACAATGCACTTTGATTTATTGCGCTATCTCTAATAGCACCCGAGATATCACCAGATATATATTGGATTTTTCCCTTACCCTGAGTGTCCGGCCCCATGAGACGGTGGATGTCTCGGCCCCTGATGGTCCGAGATCCTTCCCGCTGCACAGATGCATGCGCCAGGGCCTCCTGCAGATAATTCCCTTTGGCTTATTGCGCTATCTCTAATAGCGCCCGAGATATCACCAGATATATATTGGATTTTTCCCTGACCCTGAGTGTCCGGCCCCATGAGACTGCGGTTTTCTCGGCCCCTGGTGGTCCGAGGTCGTTCCCGCTGCACACATTCATGCGCCAGGGCCTCCTACAGACAATGCACTTTGATTTATTGCTCTATCTGTAATAGCACCCGAGATATCACCAGATATATATTGGATTTTCCCCTGACCCTGAGTGTCCGGCCCCATTAGACTGTGGTTTTCTCGGCCCCTGGTGGTCCGAGGTCGTTCCCGCTGGCCAGATTCATGCGCCAGGGCCTCCTACAGACAATGCACTATGATTTATTGCGCTATCTGTAATAGCACCCGAGATATCACCAGATCTATATTGGATTTTCCCCTGACCCTGAGTATCCGGCCCCATGAGACTGTGGTTTTCTCGGCCCCTGGTGGTCCGGGGTCGTTCCCGTTGCACAGATTCATGCGCCAGGGCCTCCTGCAGATAATTCACCTTGGTTTATTGCGCTATCTCTAATAGCACCCGAGATATCACCAGATATATATTGGATTTTCCCCTGACCCTGAGTGTGCGGCACCATGAGACTGTAGTTTTCTCGGCCCCTGGTGGTCCTAGGTCGTTCCCGCTGCACACATTCATGCGCCAGGGCCTCCTGCAGACAATTCACTTTGTTTTATTGCGCTATCTCTAATAGCACCCGAGATATCACCAGATATATATTGGATTTTTCCCCGACCCTGAGTGTCCGGCCCCATGAGACGGTGGTTTTCTCGGCCGCTGGTGGTCCGAGGTCGTTCCCGCTGGCCAGATTCATGCGCCAGGGCCTCCTACAGACAATGCACTATGATTTATTGCGCTATCTGTAATAGCACCCGAGATATCACCAGATCTATATTGGATTTTCCCCTGACCCTGAGTATCCGGCCCCATGAGACTGTGGTTTTCTCGGCCCCTGGTGGTCCGGGGTCGTTCCCGTTGCACAGATTCATGCGCCAGGGCCTCCTGCAGATAATTCACCTTGGTTTATTGCGCTATCTCTAATAGCACCCGAGATATCACCAGATATATATTGGATTTTCCCCTGACCCTGAGTGTGCGGCACCATGAGACTGTAGTTTTCTCGGCCCCTGGTGGTCCTAGGTCGTTCCCGCTGCACACATTCATGCGCCAGGGCCTCCTGCAGACAATTCACTTTGTTTTATTGCGCTATCTCTAATAGCACCCGAGATATCACCAGACATATATTGGATTTTTCCCCGACCCTGAGTGTCCGGCCCCATGAGACGGTGGTTTTCTCGGCCGCTGGTGGTCCGAGGTCGTTCCCGCTGGCCAGATTCATGCGCCAGGGCCTCCTACAGACAATGCACTATGATTTATTGCGCTATCTGTAATAGCACCCGAGATATCACCAGATATATATTGGATTTTTCCCTGACCCTGAGTGTCCGGCCCCATGAGACTGTGGTTTTTTCGGCCCCTGGTGGTCCGTGGTCGTTCCCGTTGCACAGATTCATGCGCCAGGGCCTCCTGCAGATAATTCACTTTGGTTTATTGCGCTATCTCTAATAGCACCCAAGATATCACCAGATATATATTGAATTTTTCCCTGACCCTGTGTGTCCGGCCCCATGAGACTGTGGTTTTCTCGGCCCCTGGTGGTCCGAGGACGTTCCCCTTGCACAGATTCATGCGCCAGGGCCTCCTGCAGATAATTCACTTTGATTTATTGCGCTATCTGTAATAGCACCCGAGATATCACCAGATAGATATTGAATTTTCACTGACCCTAAGTGTCCGGCCCCTCGGGACGGTGGTTTTCTCGGCCCCTGGTGGTCCGAGGTCGTTCCCGCTGCACAGATTCATGCGGCAGGGCCTCCTACAGACAATGCACTTTGATTTATTGCGTTATCTGTAATAGCACCCGAGATATCACCACATATATATTGGATTTTTCCCTGGCCCAGAGTGTCCGGCCCCCTCGAGACGGTGCTTTCCTCGGCCCCTGGTGGTCCGAGGTCGTTCCCGCTGCACAGATTCATGCGGCAGGGCCTCCTACAGACAATGCACTTTGATTTATTGCGCTATCTGTAATAGCACCCGAGATATCACCAGATATATATTGGATTTTTCCCTGACCCTGAGTGTCCGGCCCCATGAGACGGTGGATGTCTCGGCCCCTGATGGTCCGAGATCGTTCCCGCTGCACAGATTCATGCGCCAGGGCCTCCTGCAGACAATTCACTTTGGTTTATTGCGCTATCTCTAATAGCACCCGAGATATCACCAGATATATATTGGATTTTTCCCTGACCCTGAGTGTCCGGCCCCATGAGACGGTGGTTTTCTCGGCCCCTGGTGGTCCGCGGTCGTTCCCGCTGCACAGATTCATGCGCCAGGGCCTCCTGCAGATAATTCACTTTCGTTTATTGCGCTATCTCGAATAGCACCCGAGATATCACCAGATATATATTGGATTTTTCCCTTACCCTGAGTGTCCGGCCCCATGAGACGGTGGTTTCCTCGGCCCCTGGTGGTCCTAGGTCGTTCCCGCTGCACAGATGCATGCGCCAGGGCCTCCTCCAGATAATTCCCTTTGGCTTATTGCGCTATCTTTAATAGCACCCGAGATATCACCAGATATATATTGGATTTTCCCCTGACCCTGAGTGTCCGGCCCCATGAGACTGTGGTTTTCTCGGCCCCTGGTGGTCCGAGGTCGTTGCCGCTTCACAGATTCATGCGCCAGGGCCTCCTACAGACAATGCACTTTGACTTATTGCGCTATCTGTAATAGCACCCGAGATATCACCAGATATATATTGGATTTTTCCCTGACCCTGAGTGTCCGGCCCCATGAGACGGTGGTTTTCTCGGCCCCTGGTGGTCCGAGGTCGTTCCCGCTGCACAGATTCATGCGCCAGGGCCTCCTGCAGATAATTCACTTTGGTTTATTGCGCTATCTCTAATAGCGCCCGAGATATCAACAGATATATATTGGATTTTTCCCTGACCCTGAGTGTCCGGCCCCATGAGACTGCGGTTTTCTCGGCTCCTGGTGGTCCGTGGTCGTTCCCGCTGGACACATTCATGCGCCAGGGCCTCCTGCAGATAATTCACTATGGTTTATTGCGCTATCTCTAATAGCACCCGAGATATCACCAGATATATATTGGATTTTCCCCTGACCCTGAGTGTCCGGCCCCATGAGACTGTGGTTTTCTCGGCCCCTGGTGGTCCGAGGTCGTTCCCGCTGCACACATTCATGCGCCAGGGCCTCCTGCAGATAATTCACTTTAGTTTATTGCGCTATCTTTAATAGCACCCGAGATATCACCAGATATATATTGGATTTTCCCCTGACCCTGAGTGTCCGGCCCCATGAGACTGTGGTTTTCACGGCCCCTGGTGGTCCGAGGTCGTTCCCGCTGCACAGATTCATGCGCCAGGGCCTCCTGCAGATAATTCACTTTAGTTTATTGCGCTATCTTTAATAGCACCCGAGATATCACCAGATATATATTGGATTTTCCCCTGACCCTGAGTGTCCGGCCCCATGAGACTGTGGTTTTCACGGCCCCTGGTGGTCCGAGGTCGTTCCCGCTGCACAGATTCATGCGCCAGGGCCTCCTACAGACAATGCACTTTGATTTATTGCGCTATCTGTAATAGCACCCGAGATATCACCAGACATATATTGGATTTTTCCCTGACCCTGAGTGTCCGGCCCCATGAGACTGTGGTTTTTTCGGCCCCTGGTGGTCCGAGGTCGTTCCCGTTGCACAGATTCATGCGCCAGGGCCTCCTGCAGATAACTCACTTTGGTTTATTGCGCTATCTCTAATAGCACCCAAGATATCACCAGATATATATTGAATTTTTCCCTGACCCTGAGTGTCCGGCCCCATGAGACTGTGGTTTTCTCGGCCCCTGGTGGTCCGAGGTCGTTCCCGCTGCACAGATTCATGCGTCAGGGCCTCCTACAGACAATGCACTTTGATTTATTGCGCTATCTGTAATAGCACCCAAGATATCACCAGATAAATATTGGATTTTCCCCTGACCCTGAGTGTCCGGCCCCATGAGACGGTGGTTTTCTCGGCCCCTGATGGTCCGAGGTCGTTCCCGCTTTCCACATTTATGCGCCAGGGCCTCCTACAGACAATGCAATTTGATTTATTGCGCTATCTGTAATAGCACCCGAGATATCACCAGATATATATTGGATTTTTCCCTGACCCTGAGTGTCCGGCCCCATGAGACGGTGGTTTTCTCGGCCCCTGGTGGTCCGATGTCGTTCCCGCTGCACAGGTTCATGCGCCAGCGTCTCCTACAGACAATGCACTTTGATTTATTGCGCTATCTGTAATAGCACCCGAGATATCACCAGATATATATTGGATTTTTCACTGACCCTGAGTGTCCGGCCCCATGAGACTGTGGTTTTCTCGGCCCCTGGTGGTCCGAGGTCGTTCCCGCTGCACACATTCATGCGCCAGGGCCTCCTGCAGATAATTCATATGGTTTATTGCGCTATCTCTAATAGCACCCGAGATATCACCAGATATATATTGGATTTTTCACTGACCCTGAGCGTCCGGCCCCATGAGGCGGTCGTTTTCTCGGCCGCTGGTGGTCCGAGGTCGTTCCCGCTGCACAGGTTCATGCGCCAGCGTCTCCTACAGACAATGCACTTTGATTTATTGCGCTATCTGTAATAGCACCCGAGATATCACCAGATATATATTGGATTTTTCACTGACCCTGAGTGTCCGGCCCCATGAGACTGTGGTTTTCTCGGCCCCTGGTGGTCCGAGGTCGTTCCCGCTGCACAGATTCATGCGCCAGGGCCTCCTACAGACAATGCACTTTGATTTATTGCGCTATCTGTAATAGCACCCGAGATATCACCAGATATATATTGGATTTTACCCTGACCCTGATTGTCCGGCCCCATGAGACGGTCGTTGTCTCGGCCCCTGGAGGTCCGAGGACGTTCCCGCTGCACAGATACATACGCCAGGGCCTCCTACAGGTAATGCACTTTGATTAATTCGCTATCTGTAATAGCAACCGAGATATCACCAGATCTATATTGGATTTTTCCCTGACCCTGAGTGTCCGGCCCCATGAGACGGTCGTTGTCTCGGCCCCTGGTGGTCCGAAATCGTTCCCTCTGCACAGATTCATGCGCCAGGGCCTCCTACAGACAATGCACTTTGATTTATTGTGCTATCTGTAATATAACCCGAGATATCACCAGATATATATTGGATTTTTCCCTGACCCTGAGTGTCCGGCCCCATGAGACGGTTGTTGTCTCGGCCCCTGGTGGTCCGAGGTCGTTCCCGCTGCACAGAGTCATGCGCCAGGGCCTCCTACAGACAATGCACTTTGATTTATTGCGCTATCTGTAATAGCACCCGAGATATCACCAGATATATATTGGATTTTTCGCTGACCCAGAGTGTCCGGCCCCATGAGACGGTGGTTTTCTCGGCCGCTGGTGGTCCGAGGTCGTTCCCGCTGGCCAGATTCATGCGCCAGGGCCTCCTACAGACAATGCACTATGATTTATTGCGCTATCTGTAATAGCACCCGAGATATCACCAGATATATATAGCATTTTTCCCTGACCCTGAGTGTCCGGCCCCATGAGACGGTGGTTTTCTCGGCCCCTTGTGGTCCGAGGTTGTTCCCGCTGCAGAGATTCATGCGCCAGGGCCTCCTACAGACAATGCACTTTGATTTATTGCTCTATCTGTAATAGCACCCGAGATATCACCAGATATATATTGGATTTTCCCCTGACCCTGAGTGTCCGGCCCCATGAGACTGTGGTTTTCTCGGCCCCTGGTGGTGCGAGGTCGTTCCCGTTGCACAGATTCATGCGCCATGGCCTGCTGCAGATAATTCACTTTGGTTTATTGCCCTATCTCTAATAGCACCCGAGATATCACCAGATATGTATTGGATTTTCCCCTGACCCTGAGTGTCCGGCCCCATGAAACCGTGGTTTTCTCGGCCCCTGGTGGTCCGAGGTCGTTCCCGCTGCCCAGATTCATGCGCCAGTGCCTCGTCCAGACAATGCAATTTGATTTATTGTGCTATCTGTAATAGCACCCGACATATCACCAGATATATATTGCATTTTTCCCTGACCCTGAGTGTCCGGCCCCATGAGACGGTGGTTTTCTCGGCCCCTGGTGGTCCGAGGTCGTTCCCGCTGCACAGATGCATGGGCCAGGGCCTCCTGCAGATAATTCACTTTGGTTTATTGCTCTATCTGTAATAGCACCCGAGATATCACCAGATATATATTGGATTTTCCCCTGACCCTGAGTGTCCGGCCCCATGAGACGGTGGTTGTCTCGGCCCCTGGTGGTCCGAGGTCGTTCCCGCTGCACAGATTCATGCGCCAGGTCCTCCTACAGACAATGCACTTTGATTTATTGCGCTATCTCTAATAGCACCCGAGATATCACCAGATATATATTGGATTTTTCCCTTACCCTGAGTGTCCGGCCCCATGAGACGGTGGATGTCTCGGCCCCTGATGGTCCGAGATCCTTCCCGCTGCACAGATGCATGCGCCAGGGCCTCCTGCAGATAATTCCCTTTGGCTTATTGCGCTATCTCTAATAGCGCCCGAGATATCACCAGATATATATTGGATTTTTCCCTGGCCCTGAGTGTCCGGCCCCATGAGACTGCGGTTTTCTCGGCCCCTGGTGGTCCGAGGTCGTTCCCGCTGCACACATTCATGCGCCAGGGCCTCCTACAGACAATGCACTTTGATTTATTGCTCTATCTGTAATAGCACCCGAGATATCACCAGATATATATTGGATTTTCCCCTGACCCTGAGTGTCCGGCCCCATGAGACTGTGGTTTTCTCGGCCCCTGGTGGTCCGAGGTCGTTCCCGCTGGCCAGATTCATGCGCCAGGGCCTCCTACAGACAATGCACTATGATTTATTGCGCTATCTGTAATAGCACCCGAGATATCACCAGATCTATATTGGATTTTCCCCTGACCCTGAGTATCCGGCCCCATGAGACTGTGGTTTTCTCGGCCCCTGGTGGTCCGGGGTCGTTCCCGTTGCACAGATTCATGCGCCAGGGCCTCCTGCAGATAATTCACCTTGGTTTATTGCGCTATCTCTAATAGCACCCGAGATATCACCAGATATATATTGGATTTTCCCCTGACCCTGAGTGTGCGGCACCATGAGACTGTAGTTTTCTCGGCCCCTGGTGGTCCTAGGTCGTTCCCGCTGCACACATTCATGCGCCAGGGCCTCCTGCAGACAATTCACTTTGTTTTATTGCGCTATCTCTAATAGCACCCGAGATATCACCAGATATATATTGGATTTTTCCCCGACCCTGAGTGTCCGGCCCCATGAGACGGTGGTTTTCTCGGCCGCTGGTGGTCCGAGGTCGTTCCCGCTGGCCAGATTCATGCGCCAGGGCCTCCTACAGACAATGCACTATGATTTATTGCGCTATCTGTAATAGCACCCGAGATATCACCAGATCTATATTGGATTTTCCCCTGACCCTGAGTATCCGGCCCCATGAGACTGTGGTTTTCTCGGCCCCTGGTGGTCCGGGGTCGTTCCCGTTGCACAGATTCATGCGCCAGGGCCTCCTGCAGATAATTCACCTTGGTTTATTGCGCTATCTCTAATAGCACCCGAGATATCACCAGATATATATTGGATTTTCCCCTGACCCTGAGTGTGCGGCACCATGAGACTGTAGTTTTCTCGGCCCCTGGTGGTCCTAGGTCGTTCCCGCTGCACACATTCATGCGCCAGGGCCTCCTGCAGACAATTCACTTTGTTTTATTGCGCTATCTCTAATAGCACCCGAGATATCACCAGACATATATTGGATTTTTCCCCGACCCTGAGTGTCCGGCCCCATGAGACGGTGGTTTTCTCGGCCGCTGGTGGTCCGAGGTCGTTCCCGCTGGCCAGATTCATGCGCCAGGGCCTCCTACAGACAATGCACTATGATTTATTGCGCTATCTGTAATAGCACCCGAGATATCACCAGATATATATTGGATTTTTCCCTGACCCTGAGTGTCCGGCCCCATGAGACTGTGGTTTTTTCGGCCCCTGGTGGTCCGTGGTCGTTCCCGTTGCACAGATTCATGCGCCAGGGCCTCCTGCAGATAATTCACTTTGGTTTATTGCGCTATCTCTAATAGCACCCAAGATATCACCAGATATATATTGAATTTTTCCCTGACCCTGTGTGTCCGGCCCCATGAGACTGTGGTTTTCTCGGCCCCTGGTGGTCCGAGGACGTTCCCCTTGCACAGATTCATGCGCCAGGGCCTCCTGCAGATAATTCACTTTGATTTATTGCGCTATCTGTAATAGCACCCGAGATATCACCAGATAGATATTGAATTTTCACTGACCCTAAGTGTCCGGCCCCTCGGGACGGTGGTTTTCTCGGCCCCTGGTGGTCCGAGGTCGTTCCCGCTGCACAGATTCATGCGGCAGGGCCTCCTACAGACAATGCACTTTGATTTATTGCGTTATCTGTAATAGCACCCGAGATATCACCACATATATATTGGATTTTTCCCTGGCCCAGAGTGTCCGGCCCCCTCGAGACGGTGCTTTCCTCGGCCCCTGGTGGTCCGAGGTCGTTCCCGCTGCACAGATTCATGCGGCAGGGCCTCCTACAGACAATGCACTTTGATTTATTGCGCTATCTGTAATAGCACCCGAGATATCACCAGATATATATTGGATTTTTCCCTGACCCTGAGTGTCCGGCCCCATGAGACGGTGGATGTCTCGGCCCCTGATGGTCCGAGATCGTTCCCGCTGCACAGATTCATGCGCCAGGGCCTCCTGCAGACAATTCACTTTGGTTTATTGCGCTATCTCTAATAGCACCCGAGATATCACCAGATATATATTGGATTTTTCCCTGACCCTGAGTGTCCGGCCCCATGAGACGGTGGTTTTCTCGGCCCCTGGTGGTCCGCGGTCGTTCCCGCTGCACAGATTCATGCGCCAGGGCCTCCTGCAGATAATTCACTTTCGTTTATTGCGCTATCTCGAATAGCACCCGAGATATCACCAGATATATATTGGATTTTTCCCTTACCCTGAGTGTCCGGCCCCATGAGACGGTGGTTTCCTCGGCCCCTGGTGGTCCTAGGTCGTTCCCGCTGCACAGATGCATGCGCCAGGGCCTCCTCCAGATAATTCCCTTTGGCTTATTGCGCTATCTTTAATAGCACCCGAGATATCACCAGATATATATTGGATTTTCCCCTGACCCTGAGTGTCCGGCCCCATGAGACTGTGGTTTTCTCGGCCCCTGGTGGTCCGAGGTCGTTGCCGCTTCACAGATTCATGCGCCAGGGCCTCCTACAGACAATGCACTTTGACTTATTGCGCTATCTGTAATAGCACCCGAGATATCACCAGATATATATTGGATTTTTCCCTGACCCTGAGTGTCCGGCCCCATGAGACGGTGGTTTTCTCGGCCCCTGGTGGTCCGAGGTCGTTCCCGCTGCACAGATTCATGCGCCAGGGCCTCCTGCAGATAATTCACTTTGGTTTATTGCGCTATCTCTAATAGCGCCCGAGATATCAACAGATATATATTGGATTTTTCCCTGACCCTGAGTGTCCGGCCCCATGAGACTGCGGTTTTCTCGGCTCCTGGTGGTCCGTGGTCGTTCCCGCTGGACACATTCATGCGCCAGGGCCTCCTGCAGATAATTCACTATGGTTTATTGCGCTATCTCTAATAGCACCCGAGATATCACCAGATATATATTGGATTTTCCCCTGACCCTGAGTGTCCGGCCCCATGAGACTGTGGTTTTCTCGGCCCCTGGTGGTCCGAGGTCGTTCCCGCTGCACACATTCATGCGCCAGGGCCTCCTGCAGATAATTCACTTTAGTTTATTGCGCTATCTTTAATAGCACCCGAGATATCACCAGATATATATTGGATTTTCCCCTGACCCTGAGTGTCCGGCCCCATGAGACTGTGGTTTTCACGGCCCCTGGTGGTCCGAGGTCGTTCCCGCTGCACAGATTCATGCGCCAGGGCCTCCTGCAGATAATTCACTTTAGTTTATTGCGCTATCTTTAATAGCACCCGAGATATCACCAGATATATATTGGATTTTCCCCTGACCCTGAGTGTCCGGCCCCATGAGACTGTGGTTTTCACGGCCCCTGGTGGTCCGAGGTCGTTCCCGCTGCACAGATTCATGCGCCAGGGCCTCCTACAGACAATGCACTTTGATTTATTGCGCTATCTGTAATAGCACCCGAGATATCACCAGACATATATTGGATTTTTCCCTGACCCTGAGTGTCCGGCCCCATGAGACTGTGGTTTTTTCGGCCCCTGGTGGTCCGAGGTCGTTCCCGTTGCACAGATTCATGCGCCAGGGCCTCCTGCAGATAACTCACTTTGGTTTATTGCGCTATCTCTAATAGCACCCAAGATATCACCAGATATATATTGAATTTTTCCCTGACCCTGAGTGTCCGGCCCCATGAGACTGTGGTTTTCTCGGCCCCTGGTGGTCCGAGGTCGTTCCCGCTGCACAGATTCATGCGTCAGGGCCTCCTACAGACAATGCACTTTGATTTATTGCGCTATCTGTAATAGCACCCAAGATATCACCAGATAAATATTGGATTTTCCCCTGACCCTGAGTGTCCGGCCCCATGAGACGGTGGTTTTCTCGGCCCCTGATGGTCCGAGGTCGTTCCCGCTTTCCACATTTATGCGCCAGGGCCTCCTACAGACAATGCAATTTGATTTATTGCGCTATCTGTAATAGCACCCGAGATATCACCAGATATATATTGGATTTTTCCCTGACCCTGAGTGTCCGGCCCCATGAGACGGTGGTTTTCTCGGCCCCTGGTGGTCCGAGGTCGTTCCCGCTGCACAGGTTCATGCGCCAGCGTCTCCTACAGACAATGCACTTTGATTTATTGCGCTATCTGTAATAGCACCCGAGATATCACCAGATATATATTGGATTTTTCACTGACCCTGAGTGTCCGGCCCCATGAGACTGTGGTTTTCTCGGCCCCTGGTGGTCCTAGGTCGTTCCCGCTGCACACATTCATGCGCCAGGGCCTCCTGCAGATAATTCATATGGTTTATTGCGCTATCTCTAATAGCACCCGAGATATCACCAGATATATATTGGATTTTTCACTGACCCTGAGCGTCCGGCCCCATGAGGCGGTCGTTTTCTCGGCCGCTGGTGGTCCGAGGTCGTTCCCGCTGCACAGGTTCATGCGCCAGCGTCTCCTACAGACAATGCACTTTGATTTATTGCGCTATCTGTAATAGCACCCGAGATATCACCAGATATATATTGGATTTTTCACTGACCCTGAGTGTCCGGCCCCATGAGACTGTGGTTTTCTCGGCCCCTGGTGGTCCGAGGTCGTTCCCGCTGCACAGATTCATGCGCCAGGGCCTCCTACAGACAATGCACTTTGATTTATTGCGCTATCTGTAATAGCACCCGAGATATCACCAGATATATATTGGATTTTACCCTGACCCTGATTGTCCGGCCCCATGAGACGGTCGTTGTCTCGGCCCCTGGAGGTCCGAGGACGTTCCCGCTGCACAGATACATACGCCAGGGCCTCCTACAGGTAATGCACTTTGATTAATTCGCTATCTGTAATAGCAACCGAGATATCACCAGATCTATATTGGATTTTCCCCTGACCCTGAGTGTCCGGCCCCATGAGACTGTGGTTTTTTCGGCCCCTGGTGGTCCGAGGTCGTTCCCGTTGCACAGATTCATGCGCCAGGGCCTCCTGCAGACAATTCACTTTGGTTTATTGCCCTATCTCTAATAGCACCCGAGATATCACCAGATATATATTGGATTTTTCCCCGACCCTGAGTGTCCGGCCCCATGAGACGGTGGTTTTCTCGGCCGCTGGTGGTCCGAGGTCGTTCCCGCTGGCCAGATTCATGCGCCAGGTTCTCCTACAGACAATGCACTATGATTTATTGCGCTATCTGTAATAGCACCCGAGATATCACCAGATCTATATTGGATTTTCCCCTGACCCTGAGTATCCGGCCCCATGAGGCTGTGGTTTTCTCGGCCCCTGGTGGTCCGAGGTCGTTCCCGTTGCACAGATTCATGCGCCAGGGCCTCCTGCAGATAACTCACTTTGGTTTATTGCTCTATCTCTAATAGCACCCGAGATATCACCAGATATATATTGGATTTTTCACTGACCCTGAGCGTCCGGCCCCATGAGACGGTCGTTTTCTCGGCCCCTGGTGGTCCTAGGTCGTTCCCGCTGCACACATTCATGCGCCAGGGCCTCCTGCAGACAATTCACTTTGTTTTATTGCGCTATCTCTAATAGCACCCGAGATATCACCAGATATATATTGGATTTTTCCCCGACCCTGAGTGTCCGGCCCCATGAGACGGTGGTTTTCTCGGCCGCTGGTGGTCCGAGGTCGTTCCCGCTGGCCAGATTCATGCGCCAGGGCCTCCTACAGACAATGCACTTTGATTTATTGCGCTATCTGTAATAGCACCCGAGATATCACCAGATCTATATTGGATTTTCCCCTGACCCTGAGTATCCGGCCCCATGAGACTGTGGTTTTCTCGGCCCCTGGTGGTCCGGGGTCGTTCCCGTTGCACAGATTCATGCGCCAGGGCCTCCTGCAGATAATTCACCTTGGTTTATTGCGCTATCTCTAATAGCACCCGAGATATCACCAGATATATATTGGATTTTCCCCTGACCCTGAGTGTGCGGCACCATGAGACTGTAGTTTTCTCGGCCCCTGGTGGTCCTAGGTCGTTCCCGCTGCACACATTCATGCGCCAGGGCCTCCTGCAGACAATTCACTTTGGTTTATTGCGCTATCTCTAATAGCACCCGAGATATCACCAGATATAAACTGGATTTTCCCCTGACCCTGAGTGTCCGGCCCCATGAGACTGTGGTTTTCTCGGCCCCTGGTGGTCCGAGGTCGTTGCCGCTTCACAGATTCATGCGCCAGGGCCTCCTACAGACAATGCACTTTGACTTATTGCGCTATCTGTAATAGCACCCGAGATATCACCAGATATATATTGGATTTTTCCCTGACCCTGAGTGTCCGGCCCCATGAGACGGTGGTTTTCTCGGCCCCTGGTGGTCCGAGGTCGTTCCCGCTGCACAGATTCATGCGCCAGGGCCTCCTGCAGATAATTCACTTTGGTTTATTGCGCTATCTCTAATAGCGCCCGAGATATCAACAGATATATATTGGATTTTTCCCTGACCCTGAGTGTCCGGCCCCATGAGACTGCGGTTTTCTCGGCTCCTGGTGGTCCGTGGTCGTTCCCGCTGGACACATTCATGC
This sequence comes from Nomia melanderi, assembly GCF_051020985.1. NCBI lineage: Eukaryota > Metazoa > Arthropoda > Insecta > Hymenoptera > Halictidae > Nomia > Nomia melanderi. Next base: position 9,014,807 of record NW_027475130.1, read on the forward strand.
GCCAGGGCCTCCTGCAGATAATTCACTATGGTTTATTGCGCTATCTCTAATAGCACCCGAGATATCACCAGATATATATTGGATTTTCCCCTGACCCTGAGTGTCCGGCCCCATGAGACTGTGGTTTTCTCGGCCCCTGGTGGTCCGAGGTCGTTCCCGCTGCCCAGCTTCAGGCGCCAGGGCCTCCTGCAGATAACTCACTTTGGTTTATTGCGCTATCTCTAATAGCACCAAAGATATCATCAGATATATATTGGATTTTTCCCTGACCCTGAGTGTCCGGCCCCATGAGACGGTTGTTGTCTCGGCCCCTGGTGGTCCGAGGTCGTTCCCGCTGCACAGATTCTTGCGCCAGGGCCTCCTGCAGATAATTCACTTTGGTTTATTACGCTATCTCTAATAGCACCCAAGATATCACCAGATATATATTGGATTTTTCCCTGACCCTGAGTGTCCGGCCCCATGAGACTGTGGATTTTTCGGCCCCTGGTGGTCCGAGGTCGTTCCCGTTGCACAGATTCATGCGCCAGGGCCTCCTGCAGATAATTCACTTTGGTTTATTGCGCTATATCTAATAGCACCCAAGATATCACCAGATATATATTGGATTTTTCCCTGACCCTGAGTGTCCGGCCCCATGAGACTGTGGTTTCCTCGGCCCCTGGTGGTCTGAGGTCGTTCCCGCTGCACAAATTCATGCGCCAGGGCCTCCTGCAGATAATTCACTTTCGTTTATTGCGCTATCTCTAATAGCACCCGAGATATCACCAGATATATATTGGATTTTTCCCTGACCCTGAGTGTCCGGCCCCATGAGACGGTGGTTTTCTCGGCCCCTGGTGGTCCGAGGTCGTTCCCGCTGCACACATTCATGCGCCAGGGCCTCCTGCAGATAATTCACTTTAGTTTATTGCGCTATCTTTAATAGCACCCGAGATATCACCAGATATATATTGGATTTTCCCCTGACCCTGAGTGTCCGGCCCCATGAGACTGTGGTTTTCACGGCCCCTGGTGGTCCGAGGTCGTTCCCGCTGCACAGATTCATGCGCCAGGGCCTCCTACAGACAATGCACTTTGATTTATTGCGCTATCTGTAATAGCACCCGAGATATCACCAGACATATATTGGATTTTTCCCTGACCCTGAGTGTCCGGCCCCATGAGACTGTGGTTTTTTCGGCCCCTGGTGGTCCGAGGTCGTTCCCGTTGCACAGATTCATGCGCCAGGGCCTCCTGCAGATAACTCACTTTGGTTTATTGCGCTATCTCTAATAGCACCCAAGATATCACCAGATATATATTGAATTTTTCCCTGACCCTGAGTGTCCGGCCCCATGAGACTGTGGTTTTCTCGGCCCCTGGTGGTCCGAGGTCGTTCCCGCTGCACAGATTCATGCGTCAGGGCCTCCTACAGACAATGCACTTTGATTTATTGCGCTATCTGTAATAGCACCCAAGATATCACCAGATAAATATTGGATTTTCCCCTGACCCTGAGTGTCCGGCCCCATGAGACGGTGGTTTTCTCGGCCCCTGATGGTCCGAGGTCGTTCCCGCTTTCCACATTTATGCGCCAGGGCCTCCTACAGACAATGCAATTTGATTTATTGCGCTATCTGTAATAGCACCCGAGATATCACCAGATATATATTGGATTTTTCCCTGACCCTGAGTGTCCGGCCCCATGAGACGGTGGTTTTCTCGGCCCCTGGTGGTCCGAGGTCGTTCCCGCTGCACAGATTCATGCGCCAGGGCCTCCTGCAGATAATTCACTTTGGTTTATTGCGCTATCTCTAATAGCGCCCGAGATATCAACCGATATATATTGGATTTTTCCCTGACCCTGAGTGTCCGGCCCCATGAGACTGCGGTTTTCTCGGCCCCTGGTGGTCCGAGGTCGTTCCCGCTGCACACATTCATGCGCCAGGGCCTCCTGCAGATAATTCATATGGTTTATTGCGCTATCTCTAATAGCACCCGAGATATCACCAGATATATATTGGATTTTTCACTGACCCTGAGCGTCCGGCCCCATGAGGCGGTCGTTTTTTCGGCCCCTGGTGGTCCGAGAACGTTCCCGCTGCACAGGTTCATGCGCCAGCGTCTCCTACAGACAATGCACTTTGATTTATTGCGCTATCTGTAATAGCACCCGAGATATCACCAGATATATATTGGATTTTTCACTGACCCTGAGTGTCCGGCCCCATGAGACTGTGGTTTTCTCGGCCCCTGGTGGTCCGAGGTCGTTCCCGCTGCACAGATTCATGCGCCAGGGCCTCCTACAGACAATGCACTTTGATTTATTGCGCTATCTGTAATAGCACCCGAGATATCACCAGATATATATTGGATTTTACCCTGACCCTGATTGTCCGGCCCCATGAGACGGTCGTTGTCTCGGCCCCTGGAGGTCCGAGGACGTTCCCGCTGCACAGATACATACGCCAGGGCCTCCTACAGGTAATGCACTTTGATTAATTCGCTATCTGTAATAGCAACCGAGATATCACCAGATCTATATTGGATTTTCCCCTGACCCTGAGTGTCCGGCCCCATGAGACTGTGGTTTTTTCGGCCCCTGGTGGTCCGAGGTCGTTCCCGTTGCACAGATTCATGCGCCAGGGCCTCCTGCAGACAATTCACTTTGGTTTATTGCCCTATCTCTAATAGCACCCGAGATATCACCAGATATATATTGGATTTTTCCCCGACCCTGAGTGTCCGGCCCCATGAGACGGTGGTTTTCTCGGCCGCTGGTGGTCCGAGGTCGTTCCCGCTGGCCAGATTCATGCGCCAGGGTCTCCTACAGACAATGCACTATGATTTATTGCGCTATCTGTAATAGCACCCGAGATATCACCAGATCTATATTGGATTTTCCCCTGACCCTGAGTATCCGGCCCCATGAGGCTGTGGTTTTCTCGGCCCCTGGTGGTCCGAGGTCGTTCCCGTTGCACAGATTCATGCGCCAGGGCCTCCTGCAGATAACTCACTTTGGTTTATTGCTCTATCTCTAATAGCACCCGAGATATCACCAGATATATATTGGATTTTTCACTGACCCTGAGCGTCCGGCCCCATGAGACGGTCGTTTTCTCGGCCCCTGGTGGTCCGAGAACGTTCCCGCTGCACAGGTTCATGCGCCAGCGTCTCCTACAGACAATGCACTTTGATTTATTGCGCTATCTGTAATAGCACCCGAGATATCACCAGATATATATTGGATTTTCCCCTGACCCTGAGTGTCCGGCCCCATGAGACTGTGGTTTTCTCGGCCCCTGGTGGTCCGAGGTCGTTCCCGCTGCACAGATTCATGCGCCAGGGCCTCCTACAGACAATGCACTTTGATTTATTGCGCTATCTGTAATAGCACCCGAGATATAACCAGATATATATTGGATTTTCCCCTGACCCTGAGTGTCCGGCCCCTTGAGGCTGTCGTTTTCTCGGCCCCTGGTGTTCCGGGGTCGTTCCCGTTGCACAGATTCATGCGCCAGGGCCTCCTGCAGATAATTCACCTTGGTTTATTGCGCTATCTCTAATAGCACCCGAGATATCACCAGATATATATTGGATTTTCCCCTGACCCTGAGTGTGCGGCACCATGAGACTGTAGTTTTCTCGGCCCCTGGTGGTCCTAGGTCGTTCCCGCTGCACAGATTCATGCGCCAGGGCCTCCTACAGACAATGCACTTTGATTTATTGCGCTATCTCTAATAGCGCCCGAGATATCACCAGATATATATTGGATTTTTCCCTGACCCTGAGTGTCCGGCCCCATGAGACTGCGGTTTTCTCGGCCCCTGGTGGTCCGAGGTCGTTCCCGCTGCACACATTCATGCGCCAGGGCCTCCTGCAGATAATTCACTTTAGTTTATTGCGCTATCTTTAATAGCACCCGAGATATCACCAGATATATATTGGATTTTTCCCTGACCCTGAGTGTCCGGCCCCATGAGACTGTGGTTTTTTCGGCCCCTGGTGGTCCGAGGTCGTTCCCGTTGCACACATTCATGCGCCAGGGCCTCCTGCAGATAATTCACTTTGGTTTATTGCGGTATCTGTAATAGCACCCGAGATATCACCATATATATATTGGATTTTTCACTGACCCTGAGTGTCCTGCCCCATGTGACGGTGGTTTTCTCGACCCCTGGTGTTCCGAGGTCGTTCCCGCTGCACAGATTCATGCGCCAGGGCCTCCTACAGACAATGCACTTTGATTTATTGCGCTATCTGTAATAGCACTCGAGATATCAGCAGATATATATTGGATTTTTCACTGACACTGAGTGTCCTGCCCCATGAGACGGTGGTTTTCTCGGCCCCTGGTGTTCCGAGGTCGTTCCCGCTGCACAGATGCATGCGGCAGGGCCTCCTGCAGATAATTCACTTTGGTTTATTGCGCTATCTCTAATAGCACCCGAGATATCACCAGATATATATTGGATTTTCCCCTGACCCTGAGTGTCCGGCCCCATTAGACTGTGGTTTTCTCGGCCCCTGGTGCTCCGAGGTCGTTCCCGCTGCCCAGATTCATGCGCCAGGGCCTCCTGCAGATAATTCACTTTGGTTTATTGCGCTGTATCTAATAGCACCCGAGATATCACCAGATATATATTGGATTTTCCCCTGACCCTGAGTGTCCGGCCCCATGAGACTGTGGTTTTCTCGGCCCCTGGTTGTTCGAGGTCGTTCCCGCTGCCCAGATACATGCGCCAAGGCCTCCTCCAGACAATGCACTTTGATTTATTGCTCTATCTGTAATAGCACCCGAGATATCACCAGATATATATTGGATTTTCCCCTGACCCTGAGTGTCCGGCCCCATGAGACTGTGGTTTTCTCGGCCCCTGGTGGTGCGAGGTCGTTCCCGTTGCACAGATTCATGCGCCATGGCCTGCTGCAGATAATTCACTTTGGTTTATTGCCCTATCTCTAATAGCACCCGAGATATCACCAGATATATATTGGATTTTCCCCTGACCCTGAGTGTCCGGCCCCATGAGACTGTGGTTTTCTCGGCCCCTGGTGGTCCGAGGTCGTTCCCGCTGCACAGATGCATGCGGCAGGGCCTCCTGCAGATAATTCACTTTGGTTTATTGCGCTATCTCTAATAGCACCCGAGATATCACCAGATATATATTGGATTTTCCCCTGACCCTGAGTGTCCGGCCCCATTAGACTGTGGTTTTCTCGGCCCCTGGTGGTCCGAGGTCGTTCCCGCTGCCCAGATTCATGCGCCAGGGCCTCCTGCAGATAATTCACTTTGGTTTATTGCGCTGTATCTAATAGCACCCGAGATATCACCAGATATATATTGGATTTTCCCCTGACCCTGAGTGTCCGGCCCCATGAGACTGTGGTTTTCTCGGCCCCTGGTGGTTCGAGGTCGTTCCCGCTGCCCAGATACATGCGCCAGGGCCTCCTCCAGACAATGCACTTTGATTTATTGCTCTATCTGTAATAGCACCCGAGATATCACCAGATATATATTGGATTTTCCCCTGACCCTGAGTGTCCGGCCCCATGAGACTGTGGTTTTCTCGGCCCCTGGTGGTGCGAGGTCGTTCCCGTTGCACAGATTCATGCGCCATAGCCTGCTGCAGATAATTCACTTTGGTTTATTGCCCTATCTCTAATAGCACCCGAGATATCACCAGATATATATTGGATTTTCCCCTGACCCTGAGTGTCCGGCCCCATGAGACTGTGGTTTTCTCGGCCCCTGGTGGTCCGAGGTCGTTCCCGCTGCCCAGATTCATGCGCCAGGACCTCGTCCAGACAATGCACTTTGATTTATTGTGCTATCTGTAATAGCACCCGACATATCACCAGATATATATTGCATTTTTCCCTGACCCTGAGTGTCCGGCCCCATGAGACGGTGGTTTTCTCGGCCCCTGGTGGTCCGAGGTCGTTCCCGCTGCACAGATGCATGGGCCAGGGCCTCCTGCAGATAATTCACTTTGGTTTATTGCTCTATCTGTAATAGCACCCGAGATATCACCAGATATATATTGGATTTTCCCCTGACCCTGAGTGTCCGGCCCCATGAGACTTTAGTTTTCTCGGCCCCTGGTGGTCCGAGGTCGTTCCCGCTGCACACGTTCATGCGCCAGGGCCTCCTACAGACAATGCACTTTGATTTATTGTGCTATCTGTAATATAACCCGAGATATCACCAGATATATATTGGATTTTTCCCTGACCCTGAGTGTCCGGCCCCATGAGACGGTTGTTGTCTCGGCCCCTGGTGGTCCGAGGTCGTTCCCGCTGCACAGATTCCTGCGCCAGGGCCTCCTGCAGATAATTCACTTTGGTTTATTACGCTATCGCTAATAGCACCCAAGATATCACCAGATATATATTGGATTTTTCCCTGACCCTGAGTGTCCGGCCCCATGAGACTGTGGATTTTTCGGCCCCTGGTGGTCCGAGGTCGTTCCCGTTCCACAGATTCATGCGCCAGGGCCTCCTGCAGATAATGCACTTTGGTTTATTGCGCTATATCTAATAGCACCCAAGATATCACCAGATATATATTGGATTTTTCCCTGACCCTGAGTGTACGGCCCCATGAGACTGTGGTTTCCTCGGCCCCTGGTGGTCCGAGGTCGTTCCCGCTGCACAGATTCATGCGCCAGGGCCTCCTACAGACAATGCACTTTGATTTATTTCGCTATCTGCAATAGGACCCGAGATATCACCAGATATATATTGGATTTTCCCCAGACCCTGAGTGTCCGGCCGCATGAGACTGTAGTTTTCTCGGCCCCTGGGGGTCCGAGGTCGTTCCCGCTGCACAGATTCATGCGCCAGGGCCTCCTCCAGACAATGAACTTTGATTTATTGCGCTATCTGTAATAGCTCCCGACATATCACCAGATATATAATGGATTTTCCCCAGACCCTGAGTGTCCGGCCCCATGAGACTTTAGTTTTCTCGGCCCCTGGTGGTCCGAGGTCGTTCCCGCTGCACAGATGCATGCGCCAGGGCCTCTTGCAGATAATACACTTTGGTTTATTGCGCTGTATCTAATAGCACCCGAGATATCACTTGATATATATATTGGATTTTCCCCTGACCCTGAGTGTCCGGCCCCACTAGACTGTGGTTTTCTCGGCCCCTGGTGGTCCGAGGTCGTTCCCGCTGCCCAGATTCATGCGCCAGGGCCTCCTGCAGATAATTCAATTTGGTTTATTGCGCTGTATCTAATAGCACCCGAGATATCACCAGATATATATTGGATTTTCCCCTGACCCTGAGTGACCGGCCCCATGTGACTGTGGTTTTCTCGGCCCCTGGTGGTCCGAGGTCGTTCCCGCTACACAGATTCATGCGCCAGGGCCTCCTGCAGATAATTCACTTTGATTTATTGCGCTATCTGTAATAGCACCCGAGATATCACCAGATATATATTGGATTTTCCCCTGACCCTGAGTGTCCGGCCCCATGAGACGGTGGTTTTCTCGGCCCCTGGTGGTCCGAGGTCGTTCCCGCTGGACAGGTTCATGCGCCAGGGTCTCCTACAGACAATGCACTTTGATTTATTGCGCTATCTGTAATAGCACCCGAGATATCACCACATATATATTGGATTTTCCCCTGACCCTGAGTGTCCGGCCCCATGAGACTGTGGTTTTCTCGGCCCCTGGTGGTCCGAGGTCGTTCCCGCTGCCCAGATTCATGCGCCAGGACCTCGTCCAGACAATGCACTTTGATTTATTGTGCTATCTGTAATAGCACCCGACATATCACCAGATATATATTGCATTTTTCCCTGACCCTGAGTGTCCGGCCCCATGAGACGGTGGTTTTCTCGGCCCCTGGTGGTCCGAGGTCGTTCCCGCTACACAGATTCATGCGCCAGGGCCTCCTGCAGATAATTCACTTTGATTTATTGCGCTATCTGTAATAGCACCCGAGATATCACCAGATATATATTGGATTTTCCCCTGACCCTGAGTGTCCGGCTCCATGAGACTGTGGTTTTCTCGGCCCCTGGTGGTCCGAGGTCGTTCCCGCTGCACAGATTCATGCGCCAGGGCCTCCTGCAGATAATTCACTTTGATTTATTGCGCTATCTGTAATAGCACCCGAGATATCACCAGATATATATTGGATTTTCCCCTGACCCTGAGTGTCCGGCGCCATGAGACGGTGGTTTTCTCGGCCCCTGGTGGTCCGAGGTCGTTCCCTCTGCACAGATTCATGCGCCAGGGCCTCCTACAGACAATGCACTTTGATTTATTGTGCTATCTGTAATATAACCCGAGATATCACCAGATATATATTGGATTTTTCCCTGACCCTGAGTGTCCGGCCCCATGAGACGGTTGTTGTCTCGGCCCCTGGTGGTCCGAAATCGTTCCCTCTGCACAGATTCATGCGCCAGGGCCTCCTACAGACAATGCACTTTGATTTATTGTGCTATCTGTAATATAACCCGAGATATCACCAGATATATATTGGATTTTTCCCTGACCCTGAGTGTCCGGCCCCATGAGACGGTTGTTGTCTCGGCCCCTGGTGGTCCGAGGTCGTTCCCGCTGCACAGAGTCATGCGCCAGGGCCTCCTACAGACAATGCACTTTGATTTATTGCGCTATCTGTAATAGCACCCGAGATATCACCAGATATATATTGGATTTTTCGCTGACCAAGAGTGTCCGGCCCCATGAGACGGTGGTTTTCTCGGCCCCTGGTGGTCCGAGGTCGTTCCCGCTGGACAGGTTCATGCGCCAGGGTCTCCTACAGACAATGCACTTTGATTTATTGCGCTATCTGTAATAGCACCCGAGATATCACCACATATATATTGGATTTTCCCCTGACCTTGAGTGTCCGGCCCCATGAGACTGTGGTTTTCTCGGTCCCTGGAGGTCCGAGAACGGTCCCGCTGCACAGGTTCATGCGCCAGGGTCTCCTACAGACAATGCACTTTGATTTATTGCGCTATCTGTAACAGCACCCGAGATATCAGCAGATATATATTGGATTTTTCACTGACCCTGAGTGTCCTGCCCCATGAGACGGTGGTTTTCTCGGCCCCTGGTGTTCCGAGGTCGTTCCCGCTGCACAGATGCATGCGGCAGGGCCTCCTGCAGATAATTCACTTTGGTTTATTGCGCTATCTCTAATAGCACCCGAGATATCACCAGATATATATTGGATTTTCCCCTGACCCTGAGTGTCCGGCCCCATTAGACTGTGGTTTTCTCGGCCCCTGGTGGTCCGAGGTCGTTCCCGCTGCCCAGATTCATGCGCCAGGGCCTCCTGCAGATAATTCAGTTTGGTTTATTGCGCTGTATCTAATAGCACCCGAGATATCACCAGATATATATTGGATTATCCCCTGACCCTGAGTGTCCGGCCCCATGAGACGGTGGTTTTCTCGGCCCCTGGTGGTTCGAGGTCGTTCCCGCTGCCCAGATACATGCGCCAGGGCCTCCTCCAGACAATGCACTTTGATTTATTGCGCTATCTGTAATAGCACCCGACATATCACCAGATATATATAGCATTTTTCCCTGACCCTGAGTGTCCGGCCCCATGAGACGGTGGTTTTCTCGGCCCCTGGTGGTCCGAGGTTGTTCCCGCTGCACAGATGCATGGGCCAGGGCCTCCTGCAGATAATTCACTTTGGTTTATTGCTCTATCTGTAATAGCACCCGAGATATCACCAGATATATATTGGATTTTCCCCAGACCCTGAGTGTCCGGCCTCATGAGACTGTAGTTTTCTCGGCCCCTGGTGGTCCGAGGTCGTTCCCGCTGCACAGATTCATGCGCCAGGGCCTCCTACAGACAATGCACTTTGATTTATTGCGCTATCTCTAATAGCACCCGAGATATCACCAGATATATATTGGATTTTACCCTGACCGTGAGAGTCCGGCCCCATGAGACTGTGGTTTTTTCGGACCCTGGTGGTCCGAGGTCGTTCCCGCTGCACAGATTCATGCGCCAGGGCCTCCTACAGACAATGCACTTTGGTTTATTACGCTATCTCTAATAGCACCCGAGATATCACCAGATATATATTGGATTTTCCCCAGACCCTGAGTGCCCGGCCCCATGGGACGGTGGTTTTCTCGGCCTCTGGTGATCCGAGGTCGTTCCCGCTGCCACAGATGCATGCGCCAGGGCCTCCTGCAGATAATTCACTTTGATTTATCGCGCTATCTCTAATAGCACCCGAGATATCACCAGATCTATATTGGATTTTCCCCTGACCCTGAGTGTCCGGCCCCATGAGACGGTCGTTTTCTCGGCCCCTGGTGGTCCGAGGTCGTTCCCACTGCACAGATTCATGCGCCAGGGCATCCTACAGACAATGCACTTTGATTTATTGCGCTATCTGTAATAGCACCCGAGATATCACCAGATACATATTGGATTTTACCCTGACCCTGAGTGTCCGGCCCCTTGAGACGGTGGTTGTCTCGGCCCCTGGAGGTACGAGGACGTTCCCGCTGCACAGATTCATGCGCCAGGGCCTCCTGCAGATAATTCACTTTGGCTTATTGCGCTATCTCTAATAGCACCCGAGATATCACCAGATATATACTGGATTTTCCCCTGACCCTGAGTGTCCGGCCCCATGAGACTGTGGTTTTCTCGGCCCCTGGTGGTCCGAGGTCGTTCCCGCTGCACAGATTCATGCGCCAGGGCCTCCTACAGACAATGCACTTTGATTTATTCCGCTATCTGTAATAGCAGCCGAGATATCACCAGATATATATTGGATTTTCCCCTGACCCTGAGTGTCCGGCCCCATGAGACGGTGGTTTTATCGGCCCCTGGTGGTCCGAGGTCGTTCCCGCTGCACAGATTCATGCGCCATGGCCTCCTACAGACAATGCGCGTTGGTTTAATGCGCTATGTGTAATAGCACCCGAGATATCACCAGATATATATTGGATTTTTGCCTGACCCTGAGTTCTCGGCCCGATGAGACTGTGGTTTTCTCGGCCCCTGGTGGTCCGAGGTCGTTCCCGCTGCACAGATTCATGCGTCAGGGCCTCCTGCAGACAATGCACTTTGATTTATCGAGCTATCTCTAATGGCACCCGATCTATCACCAGATATATAATGGATTTTTCCCTGACCCTGAGTGTCCGGCCCCATGAGACTGTGGTTTTCTCGGACCCTGGTGGTCCGAGGTCGTTCCCGCTGCACAGATTCATGCGCCAGGGCCTCCTACAGACAATGCACATTGATTTATTGCGCTATCTGTAATAGCACCCGAGATATCACCAGATATATATTGGATTTTACCCTGACCCTGAGTGTCCGGCCCCATGAGACGGTGGTTGTCTCGGCCCCTGGAGGTCCGAGGACGTTCCCGCTGCACAGATTCCTGCGCCAGGGCCTCCTGCAGATAATTCACTTTGGTTTATTGCGCTATCTATAATAGCACCCGAAATATCACCAGATATATGCTGGATTTTCACATGACCTTGGGTGACGGATTCCGAATATCTGTAATTTTCTCGGCCCCTGGTGGTTCGAGGTCGTTCCTGCTGCACAGACTCATTCGCCTGTGCCTCCTACAGACAATGCACTTTGATTTATCGCGCTATCTGTAATAGCACCCGAGATATCACCAGATATATATTGGATTTTTCCTCGACCCTGAGTGTCCGGCCCCTTGAGACGGTGGTTTTCTCGGCCTCTTGTGGTCAGAGGTCGTTCCCGCTGCACAGATTCATGCGCCAGGGCCTCCTACAGACAATGCACTTTGGTTTATTACGCTATCTCTAATAGCACCCGAGATATCACCAGATACATATTGGATTTTCCCCAGACCCTGAGTGCCCGGCCCCATGAGACGGTGGTTTTCTCGGCCCCTGGTGGTCCGAGGTCGTTCCCCATGCACAGATGCATGCGCCAGGGCCTCCTGCAGATAATTCACTTTGATTTATCGCGCTATCTCTAATAGCACCCGAGATATCACCAGATATATATTGGATTTTTCCTCGACCCTGAGTGTCCGGCCCCATGTATCGGTAGTTTTCTCGGCCCCTGGTGATCCGAGGTCGTTCCCGCTGAACAGATTCATTCGCAAGGGCCTCCTGCAGACAATGCTCTTTGATTTATTGCGCTATCTGCAATAGCACCCGAGATATCAGCAGATATATTTTTGATTTTTCCCTGTCCCTGAGTGTCCGGCCCCATGAGACTGTGGTTTTCTCTGCCCCTGGTGGTCCGAGGTCGTTCCCGCTGCACAGATTCATGCGCCAGGGTCTCCTACAGACAATGCACTTTGATTTATTGCGCTATCTGTAACAGCACCCGAGATATCAGCAGATATATATTGGATTTTTCACTGTCCCTGAGTGTCCGGCCCCATGAGACGGTGGTTTTCTCGGCCCCTGGTGTTCCGAGGTCGTTCCCGCTGCACAGATGCATGCGGCAGGGCCTCCTGCAGATAATTCACTTTGGTTTATTGCGCTATCTCTAATAGCACCCGAGATATCACCTGATATATATTGGATTTTCCCCTGACCCTGAGTGTCCGGCCCCATTAGACTGTGGTTTTCTCGGCCCCTGGTGGTCCGAGGTCGTTCCCGCTGCCCAGATTCATGCGCCAGGGCCTCCTGCAGATAATTCACTTTGGTTTATTGCGCTGTATCTAATAGCACCCGAGATATCACCAGATATATATTGGATTTTCCCCTGACCCTGAGTGTCCGGCCCCATGAGACTGTGGTTTTCTCGGCCCCTGGTGGTTCGAGGTCGTTCCCGCTGCCCAGATACATGCGCCAGGGCCTCCTCCAGACAATGCACTTTGATTTATTGCGCTATCTGTAATAGCACCCGACATATCACCAGATATATATAGCATTTTTCCCTGACCCTGAGTGTCCGGCCCCATGAGACGGTGGTTTTCTCGGCCCCTGGTGGTCCGAGGTTGTTCCCGCTGCAGAGATTCATGCGCCAGGGCCTCCTACAGACAATGCACTTTGATTTATTGCTCTATCTGTAATAGCACCCGAGATATCACCAGATATATATTGGATTTTCCCCTGACCCTGAGTGTCCGGCCCCATGAGACTGTGGTTTTCTCGGCCCCTGGTGGAGCGAGGTCGTTCCCGTTGCACAGATTCATGCGCCATGGCCTGCTGCAGATAATTCACTTTGGTTTATTGCCCTATCTCTAATAGCACCCGAGATATCACCAGATATATATTGGATTTTCCCCTGACCCTGAGTGTCCGGCCCCATGAGACTGTGGTTTTCTCGGCGCCTGGTGGTCCGAGGTCGTTCCCGCTGCCCAGATTCATGCGCCAGTGCCTCGTCCAGACAATGCACTTTGATTTATTGTGCTATCTGTAATAGCACCCGACATATCACCAGATATATATTGCATTTTTCCCTGACCCTGAGTGTCCGGCCCCATGAGACGGTGGTTTTCTCGGCCCCTGGTGGTCCGAGGTCGTTCCCGCTGCACAGATGCATGGGCCAGGGCCTCCTGCAGATAATTCACTTTGGTTTATTGCTCTATCCGTAATAGCACCCGAGATATCACCAGATATATATTGGATTTTCCCCTGACCCTGAGTGTCCGGCCCCATGAGACGGTGGTTGTCTCGGCCCCTGGTGGTCCGAGGTCGTTCCCGCTGCACAGATTCATGCGCCAGGTCCTCCTACAGACAATGCACTTTGATTTATTGCGCTATCTCTAATAGCACCCGAGATATCACCAGATATATATTGGATTTTTCCCTTACCCTGAGTGTCCGGCCCCATGAGACGGTGGATGTCTCGGCCCCTGATGGTCCGAGATCCTTCCCGCTGCACAGATGCATGCGCCAGGGCCTCCTGCAGATAATTCCCTTTGGCTTATTGCGCTATCTCTAATAGCGCCCGAGATATCACCAGATATATATTGGATTTTTCCCTGACCCTGAGTGTCCGGCCCCATGAGACTGCGGTTTTCTCGGCCCCTGGTGGTCCGAGGTCGTTCCCGCTGCACACATTCATGCGCCAGGGCCTCCTACAGACAATGCACTTTGATTTATTGCTCTATCTGTAATAGCACCCGAGATATCACCAGATATATATTGGATTTTCCCCTGACCCTGAGTGTCCGGCCCCATGAGACTGTGGTTTTCTCGGCCCCTGGTGGTCCGAGGTCGTTCCCGCTGCACGGATTCATGCGCCAGGGCCTCCTACAGACAATGCACTTTGATTTATTGCGCTATCTGTTATAGCACCCGAGATATCACCAGATATATATTGGATTTTTCCCTGACCCTGAGTGTCCGGCCCCATGAGACGGTGGATGTCTCGGCCCCTGATGGTCCGAGATCGTTCCCGCTGCACAGATTCATGCGCCAGGGCCTCCTGCAGACAATTCACTTTTGTTTATTCCGCTATCTCTAATAGCACCCGAGATATCACCAGATATATACTGGATTTTTCCCCGACCCTGAGTGTCCGGCCCCATGAGACGGTGGTTTTATCGGCCCCTGGTGGTCCGAGGTCGTTCCCGCTGCACAGATTCATGCGCCATGGCCTCCTACAGACAATGCGCGTTGGTTTAATGCGCTATGTGTAATAGCACCCGAGATATCACCAGATATATATTGGATTTTTGCCTGACCCTGAGTTCTCGGCCCGATGAGACTGTGGTTTTCTCGGCCCCTGGTGGTCCGAGGTCGTTCCCGCTGCACAGATTCATGCGTCAGGGCCTCCTGCAGACAATGCACTTTGATTTATCGAGCTATCTCTAATGGCACCCGATCTATCACCAGATATATAATGGATTTTTCCCTGACCCTGAGTGTCCGGCCCCATGAGACTGTGGTTTTCTCGGACCCTGGTGGTCCGAGGTCGTTCCCGCTGCACAGATTCATGCGCCAGGGCCTCCTACAGACAATGCACATTGATTTATTGCGCTATCTGTAATAGCACCCGAGATATCACCAGATATATATTGGATTTTACCCTGACCCTGAGTGTCCGGCCCCATGAGACGGTGGTTGTCTCGGCCCCTGGAGGTCCGAGGACGTTCCCGCTGCACAGATTCCTGCGCCAGGGCCTCCTGCAGATAATTCACTTTGGTTTATTGCGCTATCTATAATAGCACCCGAAATATCACCAGATATATGCTGGATTTTCACATGACCTTGGGTGACGGATTCCGAATATCTGTAATTTTCTCGGCCCCTGGTGGTTCGAGGTCGTTCCTGCTGCACAGACTCATTCGCCTGTGCCTCCTACAGACAATGCACTTTGATTTATCGCGCTATCTGTAATAGCACCCGAGATATCACCAGATATATATTGGATTTTTCCTCGACCCTGAGTGTCCCGCCCCTTGAGACGGTGGTTTTCTCGGCCTCTTGTGGTCAGAGGTCGTTCCCGCTGCACAGATTCATGCGCCAGGGCCTCCTACAGACAATGCACTTTGGTTTATTACGCTATCTCTAATAGCACCCGAGATATCACCAGATACATATTGGATTTTCCCCAGACCCTGAGTGCCCGGCCCCATGAGACGGTGGTTTTCTCGGCCCCTGGTGGTCCGAGGTCGTTCCCGATGCACAGATGCATGCGCCAGGGCCTCCTGCAGATAATTCACTTTGATTTATCGCGCTATCTCTAATAGCACCCGAGATATCACCAGATATATATTGGATTTTTCCTCGACCCTGAGTGTCCGGCCCCATGTATCGGTAGTTTTCTCGGCCCCTGGTGATCCGAGGTCGTTCCCGCTGAACAGATTCATTCGCAAGGGCCTCCTGCAGACAATGCTCTTTGATTTATTGCGCTATCTGCAATAGCACCCGAGATATCAGCAGATATATTTTTGATTTTTCCCTGACCCTGAGTGTCCGGCCCCATTAGACTGTGGTTTTCTCGGCCCCTGGTGGTCCGAGGTCGTTCCCGCTGCCCAGATTCATGCGCCAGGGCCTCCTGCAGATAATTCACTTTGGTTTATTGCGCTGTATCTAATAGCACCCGAGATATCACCAGATATATATTGGATTTTCCCCTGACCCTGAGTGTCCGGCCCCATGAGACTGTGGTTTTCTCGGCCCCTGGTGGTTCGAGGTCGTTCCCGCTGCCCAGATACATGCGCCAGGGCCTCCTCCAGACAATGCACTTTGATTTATTGCGCTATCTGTAATAGCACCCGACATATCACCAGATATATATAGCATTTTTCCCTGACCCTGAGTGTCCGGCCCCATGAGACGGTGGTTTTCTCGGCCCCTGGTGGTCCGAGGTTGTTCCCGCTGCAGAGATTCATGCGCCAGGGCCTCCTACAGACAATGCACTTTGATTTATTGCTCTATCTGTAATAGCACCCGAGATATCACCAGATATATATTGGATTTTCCCCTGACCCTGAGTGTCCGGCCCCATGAGACTGTGGTTTTCTCGGCCCCTGGTGGAGCGAGGTCGTTCCCGTTGCACAGATTCATGCGCCATGGCCTGCTGCAGATAATTCACTTTGGTTTATTGCCCTATCTCTAATAGCACCCGAGATATCACCAGATATATATTGGATTTTCCCCTGACCCTGAGTGTCCGGCCCCATGAGACTGTGGTTTTCTCGGCCCCTGGTGGTCCGAGGTCGTTCCCGCTGCCCAGATTCATGCGCCAGTGCCTCGTCCAGACAATGCACTTTGATTTATTGTGCTATCTGTAATAGCACCCGACATATCACCAGATATATATTGCATTTTTCCCTGACCCTGAGTGTCCGGCCCCATGAGACGGTGGTTTTCTCGGCCCCTGGTGGTCCGAGGTCGTTCCCGCTGCACAGATGCATGGGCCAGGGCCTCCTGCAGATAATTCACTTTGGTTTATTGCTCTATCCGTAATAGCACCCGAGATATCACCAGATATATATTGGATTTTCCCCTGACCCTGAGTGTCCGGCCCCATGAGACGGTGGTTGTCTCGGCCCCTGGTGGTCCGAGGTCGTTCCCGCTGCACAGATTCATGCGCCAGGTCCTCCTACAGACAATGCACTTTGATTTATTGCGCTATCTCTAATAGCACCCGAGATATCACCAGATATATATTGGATTTTTCCCTTACCCTGAGTGTCCGTCCCCATGAGACGGTGGATGTCTCGGCCCCTGATGGTCCGAGATCCTTCCCGCTGCACAGATGCATGCGCCAGGGCCTCCTGCAGATAATTCCCTTTGGCTTATTGCGCTATCTCTAATAGCACCCGAGATATCACCAGATATATATTGGATTTTCCCCTGACCCTGAGTGTCCGGCCCCATGAGACTGTGGTTTTCTCGGCCCCTGGTGGTCCGAGGTCGTTCCCGCTGCACGGATTCATGCGCCAGGGCCTCCTACAGACAATGCACTTTGATTTATTGCGCTATCTGTTATAGCACCCGAGATATCACCAGATATATATTGGATTTTTCCCTGACCCTGAGTGTCCGGCCCCATGAGACGGTGGATGTCTCGGCCCCTGATGGTCCGAGATCGTTCCCGCTGCACAGATTCATGCGCCAGGGCCTCCTGCAGACAATTCACTTTTGTTTATTCCGCTATCTCTAATAGCACCCGAGATATCACCAGATATATACTGGATTTTTCCCCGACCCTGAGTGTCCGGCCCCATGAGACTGTGGTTTTTTCGGCCCCTGGTGGTCCGAGGTCGTTCCCGCTGCACAGATTCATGCGCCAGGGCCTCCTGCAGATAATTCACATTGGCTTATTGCGCTATCTCTAATAGCACCCGAGATATCACCAGATATATACTGGATTTTCCCCTGACCCTGAGTGTCCGGCCCCATGAGACTGTGGTTTTCTCGGCCCCTGGTGGTCCGAGGTCGTTGCCGCTTCACAGATTCATGCGCCAGGGCCTCCTACAGACAATGCACTTTGATTTATTGCGCTATCTGTAATAGCACCCGACATATCACCAGATATATATTGCATTTTTCCCTGACCCTGAGTGTCCGGCCCCATGAGACGGTGGTTTTCTCGGCCCCTGGTGGTCCGAGGTCGTTCCCGCTGCACAGATGCATGGGCCAGGGCCTCCTGCAGATAATTCACTTTGGTTTATTGCTCTATCTGTAATAGCACCCGAGATATCACCAGATATATATTGGATTTTCCCCTGACCCTGAGTGTCCGGCCCCATGAGACGGTGGTTGTCTCGGCCCCTGGTGGTCCGAGGTCGTTCCCGCTGCACAGATTCATGCGCCAGGTCCTCCTACAGACAATGCACTTTGATTCATTGCGCTATCTCTAATAGCACCCGAGATATCACCAGATATATATTGGATTTTTCCCCGACCCTGAGTGTCCGGCCCCATGAGACGGTGGTTTTCTCGGCCGCTGGTGGTCCGAGGTCGTTCCCGCTGGCCAGATTCATGCGCCAGGGCCTCCTACAGACAATGCACTATGATTTATTGCGCTATCTGTAATAGCACCCGAGATATCACCAGATCTATATTGGATTTTCCCCTGACCCTGAGTATCCGGCCCCATGAGACTGTGGTTTTCTCGGCCCCTGGTGGTCCGGGGTCGTTCCCGTTGCACAGATTCATGCGCCAGGGCCTCCTGCAGATAATTCACCTTGGTTTATTGCGCTATCTCTAATAGCACCCGAGATATCACCAGATATATATTGGATTTTCCCCTGACCCTGAGTGTGCGGCACCATGAGACTGTAGTTTTCTCGGCCCCTGGTGGTCCTAGGTCGTTCCCGCTGCACACATTCATGCGCCAGGGCCTCCTGCAGACAATTCACTTTGTTTTATTGCGCTATCTCTAATAGCACCCGAGATATCACCAGATATATATTGGATTTTTCCCCGACCCTGAGTGTCCGGCCCCATGAGACGGTGGTTTTCTCGGCCGCTGGTGGTCCGAGGTCGTTCCCGCTGGCCAGATTCATGCGCCAGGGCCTCCTACAGACAATGCACTATGATTTATTGCGCTATCTGTAATAGCACCCGAGATATCACCAGATCTATATTGGATTTTCCCCTGACCCTGAGTATCCGGCCCCATGAGACTGTGGTTTTCTCGGCCCCTGGTGGTCCGAGGTCGTTCCCGTTGCACAGATTCATGCGCCAGGGCCTCCTGCAGATAATTCACTTCGGTTCATTGCGCTATCTCTAATAGCACCCGAGATATCACCAGATATATATTGGATTTTTCACTGACCCTGAGTGTCCGGCCCCATGAGACGGTCGTTTTCTCGGCCCCTGGTGGTCCGAGAACGTTCCCGCTGCACAGGTTCATGCGCCAGCGTCTCCTACAGACAATGCACTTTGATTTATTGCGCTATCTGTAATAGCACCCGAGATATCACCAGATATATATTGGATTTTTCACTGACCCTGAGTGTCCTGCCCCATGAGACGGCGGTTTTCTCGGCCCCTGGTGTTCCGAGGTCGTTCCCGCTGCACAGATTCATGCGCCAGGGCCTCCTACAGACAATGCACTTTGATTTATTGCGCTATCTCTAATAGCACCCGAGATATCACCAGATCTATATTGGATTTTCCCCTGACCCTGAGTATCCGGCCCCATGAGACTGTGGTTTTCTCGGCCCCTGGTGGTCCGGGGTCGTTCCCGTTGCACAGATTCATGCGCCAGGGCCTCCTGCAGATAATTCACCTTGGTTTATTGCGCTATCTCTAATAGCACCCGAGATATCACCAGATATATATTGGATTTTTCCCCGACCCTGAGTGTCCGACCCCATGAGACGGTGGTTTTCTCTGCCGCTGGTGGTCCGAGGTCGTTCCCGCTGGCCAGATTCATGCGCCAGGGCCTCCTACAGACAATGCACTATGATTTATTGCGCTATCTGTAATAGCACCCGAGATATCACCAGATATATATTGGATTTTTCCCTGACCCTGAGTGTCCGGCCCCATGAGACTGTGGTTTTTTCGGCCCCTGGTGGTCCGTGGTCGTTCCCGTTGCACAGATTCATGCGCCAGGGCCTCCTGCAGATAATTCACTTTGGTTTATTGCGCTATCTCTAATAGCACCCAAGATATCACCAGATATATATTGAATTTTTCCCTGACCCTGTGTGTCCGGCCCCATGAGACTGTGGTTTTCTCGGCCCCTGGTGGTCCGAGGTCGTTCCCCTTGCACAGATTCATGCGCCAGGGCCTCCTGCAGATAATTCACTTTGATTTATTGCGCTATCTGTAATAGCATCCGAGATATCACCAGATAGATATTGAATTTTCACTGACCCTAAGTGTCCGGCCCCTCGGGACGGTGGTTTTCTCGGCCCCTGGTGGTCCGAGGTCGTTCCCGCTGCACAGATTCATGCGGCAGGGCCTCCTACAGACAATGCACTTTGATTTATTGCGATATCTGTAATAGCACCCGAGATATCACCACATATATATTGGATTTTTCCCTGGCCCAGAGTGTCCGGCCCCCTCGAGACGGTGCTTTCCTCGGCCCCTGGTGGTCCGAGGTCGTTCCCGCTGCACAGCTTCATGCGCCAGGTCCTCCTGCAGATAATTCACTTTGGTTTATTGCGCTATCTCTAATAGCGCCCGAGATATCAACAGATATATATTGGATTTTTCCCTGACCCTGAGTGTCCGGCCCCATGAGACTGCGGTTTTCTCGGCCCCTGGTGGTCCGAGGTCGTTCCCGCTGCACACATTCATGCGCCAGGGCCTCCTGCAGATAATTCACTATGGTTTATTGCGCTATCTCTAATAGCACCCGAGATATCACCAGATATATATTGGATTTTGCCCTGACCCTGAGTGTCCGGCCCCATGAGACTGTGGTTTTCTCGGCCCCTGGTGGTCCGAGGTTGTTCCCGCTGCACACATTCATGCGCCAGGGCCTCCTACAGACAATGCACTTTGATTTATTGCTCTATCTGTAATAACACCCAAGATATCACCAGATATATATTGGATTTTTCCCTGACCCTGAGTGTCCGGCCCCATGAGACTGTGGTTTCCTCGGCCTCTGGTGGTCCGAGGTCGTTCCCGCTGCACAGATTCATGCGCCAGGGCCTCCTACAGACAATGCACTTTGATTTATTTCGCTATCTGTAATAGGACCGGAGATATCACCAGATATATATTGGATTTTCCCCAGACCCTGAGTGTCCGGCCGCATGAGACTGTAGTTTTATCGGCCCCTGGTGGTCCGAGGTCGTTCCCGCTGCACAGATTCATGCGCCAGGGCCTCCTACAGACAATGCACTTTGATTTATTGCGCTATCTGTAATAGCACCCGAGGTATCACCACATATATATTGGATTTTTCGCTGACCCAGAGTGTCCGGCCCCATGAGACGGTGGTTTTCTCGGCCCCTGGTGGTCCGAGGTCGTTCGCGCTGCACAGCTTCAGGCGCCAGGGCCTCCTGCAGATGACTCACCTTGGTTTATTGCGCTATCTCTAATAGCACCCGAGATATCACCAGATATATATTGGATTTTTCCCTGACCCTGAGTGTCCGGCCCCATGAGACGGTGGTTTTCTCGGCCCCTGGTGGTCCGCGGTCGTTCCCGCTGCACAGATTCATGCGCCAGGGCCTCCTGCAGATAATTCACTTTCGTTTATTGCGCTATCTCGAATAGCACCCGAGATATCACCAGATGTATATTGGATTTTTCCCTTACCCTGAGTGTCCGGCCCCATGAGACGGTGGTTTTCTCGGCCCCTGGTGGTCCTAGGTCGTTCCCGCTGCACAGATTCATGCGCCAGGGCCTCCTACAGACAATGCACTTTGATTTATTGCGCTATCTGTAATAGCACCCAAGATATCACCAGATAAATATTGGATTTTCCCCTGACCCTGAGTGTCCGGCCCCATGAGACGGTGGTTTTCTCGGCCCCTGATGGTCCGAGGTCGTTCCCGCTGTCCACATTTATGCGCCAGGGCCTCCTACAGACAATGCAATTTGATTTATTGCGCTATCTCTAATAGCACCCGAGATATCACCAGATATATATTGGATTTTGCCCTGACCCTGAGTGTCCGGCCCCATGAGACTATGGTTTTCTCGGCCCCTGGTGGTCCGAGGTTGTTCCCGCTGCACAGATTCATGCGCCAGGGCCTCCTACAGACAATGCACTTTGATTTATTGCTCTATCTGTAATAGCACCCGAGATATCACCAGATATATATTGGATTTTCCCCTGACCCTGATTGTCCGGCCCCATGAGACTGTGGTTTTCTCGGCCCCTGGTGGTCCGAGGTCGTTCCCGCTGCACAGATTCATGCGCCAGGGCCTCCTACAGACAATGCACTTTGATTTATTGCGCTATCTGTAATAGCACCCGAGATATCACCAGATATATATTGGATTTTTCCCTGACCCTGAGTGTCCGGCCCCATGAGACGGTGGATGTCTCGGCCCCTGATGGTCCGAGATCGTTCCCGCTGCACAGATTCATGCGCCAGGGCCTCCTGCAGACAATTCACTTTGGTTTATTGCGCTATCTCTAATAGCACCCGAGATATCACCAGATATATATTGGATTTTTCCCTGACCCTGAGTGTCCGGCCCCATGAGACGGTGGTTTTCTCGGCCCCTGGTGGTCCGCGGTCGTTCCCGCTGCACAGATTCATGCGCCAGGGCCTCCTGCAGATAATTCACTTTCGTTTATTGCGCTATCTCGAATAGCACCCGAGATATCACCAGATATATATTGGATTTTTCCCTTACCCTGAGTGTCGGGCCCCATGAGACGGTGGTTTCCTCGGCCCCTGGTGGTCCTAGGTCGTTCCCGCTGCACAGATGCATGCGCCAGGGCCTCCTCCAGATAATTCCCTTTGGCTTATTGCGCTATCTTTAATAGCACCCGAGATATCACCAGATATATATTGGATTTTCCCCTGACCCTGAGTGTCCACCCCATGAGACTGTGGTTTTCTCGGCCCCTGGTGGTCCGAGGTCGTTCCCGCTGCACAGATTCATGCGCCAGGGCCTCCTACAGACAATGCACTTTGATTTATTGCGCTATCTGTAATAGCACCCGAGATATCACCAGATATATATTGGATTTTTCCCTGACCCTGAGTGTCCGGCCCCATGAGACTGTTGTTTTTTCGACCCCTGGTGGTCCGAGGTCGTTACCGTTGCACAGATTCATGCGCCAGGGCCTCCTGCAGATAATTCACTTTGGTTTATTGCGCTACCTCTAATAGCACCCGAGATATCAACAGATATATACTGGATTTTCCCCTGACCCTGAGTGTCCGGCCCCATGAGACTGTGGTTTTTTCGGCCCCTGGTGGTCCGAGGTCGTTCCCGCTGCACAGATTCATGCGCCAGGGCCTCCTGCAGAGAATTCACTTTGGTTTATTGCGCTATCTCTAATAGCACCCGAGATATCACCAGATATAAACTGGATTTTCCCCTGACCCTGAGTGTCCGGCCCCATGAGACTGTGGTTTTCTCGGCCCCTGGTGGTCCGAGGTCGTTGCCGCTTCACAGATTCATGCGCCAGGGCCTCCTACAGACAATGCACTTTGACTTATTGCGCTATCTGTAATAGCACCCGAGATATCACCAGATATATATTGGATTTTTCCCTGACCCTGAGTGTCCGGCCCCATGAGACGGTGGTTTTCTCGGCCCCTGGTGGTCCGAGGTCGTTCCCGCTGCCCAGCTTCAGGCGCCAGGGCCTCCTGCAGATAACTCACTTTGGTTTATTGCGCTATCTCTAATAGCACCCAAGATATCATCAGATATATATTGGATTTTTCCCTGACCCTGAGTGTCCGGCCCCATGAGACGGTTGTTGTCTCGGCCCCTGGTGGTCCGAGGTCGTTCCCGCTGCACAGATTCTTGCGCCAGGGCCTCCTGCAGATAATTCACTTGGGTTTATTACGCTATCTCTAATAGCACCCAAGATATCACCAGATATATATTGGATTTTTCCCTGACCCTGAGTGTCCGGCCCCATGAGACTGCGGTTTTCTCGGCCCCTGGTGGTCCGAGGTCGTTCCCGCTGCACACATTCATGCGCCAGGGCCTCCTGCAGATAATTCATATGGTTTATTGCGCTATCTCTAATAGCACCCGAGATATCACCAGATATATATTGGATTTTTCACTGACCCTGAGCGTCCGGCCCCATGAGACGGTCGTTTTCTCGGCCCCTGGTGGTCCGAGAACGTTCCCGCTGCACAGGTTCATGCGCCAGCGTCTCCTACAGACAATGCACTTTGATTTATTGCGCTATCTGTAATAGCACCCGAGATATCACTAGATATATATTGGATTTTTCACTGACCCTGAGTGTCCGGCCCCATGAGACTGTGGTTTTCTCGGCCCCTGGTGGTCCGAGGTCGTTCCCGCTGCACAGATTCATGCGCCAGGGCCTCCTACAGACAATGCACTTTGATTTATTGCGCTATCTGTAATAGCACCCGAGATATCACCAGATATATATTGGATTTTACCCTGACCCTGAGTGTCCGGCCCCATGAGACGGTCGTTGTCTCGGCCCCTGGAGGTCCGAGGACGTTCCCGCTGCACAGATACATGCGCCAGGGCCTCCTACAGGTAATGCACTTTGATTAATTCGCTATCTGTAATAGCAACCGAGATATCACCAGATCTATATTGGATTTTCCCCTGACCCTGAGTGTCCGGCCCCATGAGACTGTGGTTTTTTCGGCCCCTGGTGGTCCGAGGTCGTTCCCGTTGCACAGATTCATGCGCCAGGGCCTCCTGCAGACAATTCACTTTGGTTTATTGCCCTATCTCTAATAGCACCCGAGATATCACCAGATATATATTGGATTTTTCCCCGACCCTGAGTGTCCGGCCCCATGAGACGGTGGTTTTCTCGGCCGCTGGTGGTCCGAGGTCGTTCCCGCTGGCCAGATTCATGCGCCAGGGCCTCCTACAGACAATGCACTATGATTTATTGCGCTATCTGTAATAGCACCCGAGATATAACCAGATCTATATTGGATTTTCCCCTGACCCTGAGTATCCGGCCCCATGAGCCTGTGGTTTTCTCGGCCCCTGGTGGTCCGAGGTCGTTCCCGTTGCACAGATTCATGCGCCAGGGCCTCCTGCAGATAATTCACTTTGGTTTATTGCTCTATCTCTAATAGCACCCGAGATATCACCAGATATATATTGGATTTTTCACTGACCCTGAGCGTCCGGCCCCATGAGACGGTCGTTTTCTCGGCCCCTGGTGGTCCGAGAACGTTCCCGCTGCACAGGTTCATGCGCCAGCGTCTCCTACAGACAACGCACTTTGATTTATTGCGCTATCTGTAATAGCACCCGAGATATCACCAGATATATATTGGATTTTCCCCTGACCCTGAGTGTCCGGCCCCATGAGACTGTGGTTTTCTCGGCCCCTGGTGGTCCGAGGTCGTTCCCGCTGCACAGATTCATGCGCCAGGGCCTCCTACAGACAATGCACTTTGATTTATTGCGCTATCTGTAATAGCACCCGAGATATAACCAGATATATATTGGATTTTCCCCTGACCCTGAGTGTCCGGCCCCTTGAGACTGTCGTTTTCTCGGCCCCTGGTGTTCCGGGGTCGTTCCCGTTGCACAGATTCATGCGCCAGGGCCTCCTGCAGATAATTCACCTTGGTTTATTGCGCTATCTCTAATAGCACCCGAGATATCACCAGATATATATTGGATTTTCCCCTGACCCTGAGTGTGCGGCACCATGAGACTGTAGTTTTCTCGGCCCCTGGTGGTCCTAGGTCGTTCCCGCTGCACAGATTCATGCGCCAGGGCCTCCTACAGACAATGCACTTTGATTTATTGCGCTATCTGTAATAGCACCCGAGATATCACCAGATATATATTGGATTTTTCACTGACCCTGAGTGTCCTGCCCCATGAGACGGTGGTTTTCTCGGCCCCTGGTGTTCCGAGGTCGTTCCCGCTGCACAGATTCATGCGCCAGGGCCTCCTACAGACAATGCACTTTGATTTATTGCGCTATCTCTAATAGCACCCGAGATATCACCAGATATATATTGGATTTTCCCCTGACCCTGAGTGTCCGGCCCCATGAGACTGTGGTTTTCTCGGCCCCTGGTGCTCCTAGGTCGTTCCCGCTGCACTGATGCATGCGCCAGGGACTCCTGCAGATAATTCCCTTTGGCTTATTGCGCTCTCTCTAATAGCGCCCGAGATATCACCAGATATATATTGGATTTTTCCCTGACCCTGAGTGTCCGGCCCCATGAGACTGCGGTTTTCTCGGCCCCTGGTGGTCCGAGGTCGTTCCCGCTGCACACATTCATGCGCCAGGGCCTCCTGCAGATAATTCACTTTAGTTTATTGCGCTATCTTTAATAGCACCCGAGATATCACCAGATATATATTGGATTTTCCCCTGACCCTGAGTGTCCGGCCCCATGAGACTGTGGTTTTCTCGGCCCCTGGTGGTCCGAGGTCGTTCCCGCTGCACAGATTCATGCGCCAGGGCCTCCTACAGACAATGCACTTTGATTTATTGCGCTATCTGTAATAGCACCCGAGATATCACCAGATATATATTGGATTTTTCCCTGACCCTGAGTGTCCGGCCCCATGAGACTGTGGTTTTTTCGGCCCCTGGTGGTCCGAGGTCGTTCCCGTTGCACACATTCATGCGCCAGGGCCTCCTGCAGATAATTCACTTTAGTTTATTGCGCTATCTCTAATAGCACCCGAGATATCACTAGATATATATTGGATTTTTCCCCGACCCTGAGTGTCCGGCCCCATGAGACTGCGGTTTTCTCGGCCCCTGGTGGTCCGAGGTCGTTCCCGCTGGCCAGATTCATGCGCCAGGGCCTCCTACAGACAATGCACTATGATTTATTGCGCTATCTGTAATAGCACCCGAGATATCACCAGATCTATATTGGATTTTCCCCTGACCCTGAGTATCCGGCCCCATGAGACTGTGGTTTTCTCGGCCCCTGGTGGTCCGAGGTCGTTCCCGTTGCACAGATTCATGCGCCAGGGCCTCCTGCAGATAATTCACTTTGGTTTATTGCGCTATCTCTAATAGCACCCGAGATATCACCAGATATATATTGGATTTTTCACTGACCCTGAGCGTCCGGCCCCATGAGACGGTCGTTTTCTCGGCCCCTGGTGGTCCGAGAACGTTCCCGCTGAACAGGTTCATGCGCCAGCGTCTCCTACAGACAATGCACTTTGATTTATTGCGCTATCTGTAATAGCACCCGAGATATCACCACATATATATTGGATTTTTCACTGACCCTGAGTGTCCTGCCCCATGAGACGGTGGTTTTCTCGGCCCCTGGTGTTCCGAGGTCGTTCCCGCTGCACAGATTCATGCGCCAGGGCTTCCTACAGACAATGCACTTTGATTTATTGCGCTATCTCTAATAGCGCCCGAGATATCACCAGATATATATTGGATTTTTCCCTGACCCTGAGTGTCCGGCCCCATGAGACTGCGGTTTTCTCTGCCCCTGGTGGGCCGAGGTGGTTCCCGCTGCACAGATTCATGCGCCAGGGCCTCCTGCAGACAATTCACTTTGGTTTATTGCGCTATCTCTAATAGCACCCGAGATATCACCAGATATATATTGGATTTTTCCCCGACCCTGAGTGTCCGGCCCCATGAGACGGTGGTTTTCTCGGCCGCTGGTGGTCCGAGGTCGTTCCCGCTGGCCAGATTCATGCGCCAGGGCCTCCTACAGACAATGCACTATGATTTATTGCGCTATCTGTAATAGCACCCGAGATATCACCAGATCTATATTGGATTTTCCCCTGACCCTGAGTATCCGGCCCCATGAGACTGTGGTTCTCTCGGCCCCTGGTGGTCCGAGGTCGTTCCCGTTGCACAGATTCATGCGCCAGGGCCTCCTGCAGATAATTCACTTTGGTTTATTGCGCTATCTCTAATAGCACCCGAGATATCACCAGATATATATTGGATTTTTCACTGACCCTGAGCGTCCGGCCCCATGAGACGGTCGTTTTCTCGGCCCCTGGTGGTCCGAGAACGTTCCCGCTGCACAGGTTCATGCGCCAGCGTCTCCTACAGACAATGCACTTTGATTTATTGCGCTATCTGTAATAGCACCCGAGATATCACCAGATATATATTGGATTTTTCACTGACCCTGAGTGTCCTGCCCCATGAGACGGTGGTTTTCTCGGCCCCTGGTGTTCCGAGGTCGTTCCCGCTGCACAGATTCATGCGCCAGGGCCTCCTACAGACAATGCACTTTGATTTATTGCGCTATCTCTAATAGCACCCGAGATATCACCAGATATATATTGGATTTTCCCCTGACCCTGAGTGTCCGGCCCCATGAGACTGTGGTTTTCTGGGCCCCTGGTGGTCCTAGGTCGTTCCCGCTGCACTGATGCATGCGCCAGGGCCTTCTGCAGATAATTCCCTTTGGCTTATTGCGCTATCTCTAATAGCGCCCGAGATATCACCAGATATATATTGGATTTTTCCCTGACCCTGAGTGTCCGGCCCCATGAGACTGCGGTTTTCTCGGCCCCTGGTGGTCCGAGGTTGTTCCCGCTGCACAGTTTCATGCGCCAGGGCCTCCTACAGACAATGCACTTTGATTTATTGCTCTATCTGTAATAGCATCCGAGATATCACCAGATATATATTGGATTTTCCCCTGACCCTGAGTGTCCGGCCCCATGAGACTGTGGTTTTCTCGGCCCCTGGTGGTCCGAGGTCGTTCCCGCTGCACAGATTCATGCGCCAGGGCCTCCTACAGACAATGCACTTTGATTTATTGCGCTATCTGTAATAGCACCCGAGATATCACCAGATATATATTGGATTTTCCCCGGACCCTGAGTGTCCGGCCCCTTGAGACTGTCGTTTTCTCGGCCCCTGGTGGTCCGGGGTCGTTCCCGTTGCACAGATTCATGCGCCAGGGCCTCCTGCAGATAATTCACCTTGGTTTATTGCGCTATCTCTAATAGCACCCGAGATATCACCAGATATATATTGGATTTTCCCCTGACCCTGAGTGTGCGGCACCATGAGACTGTAGTTTTCTCGGCCCCTGGTGGTCCTAGGTCGTTCCCGCTGCACAGATTCATGCGCCAGGGCCTCCTACAGACAATGCACTTTGATTTATTGCTCTATCTGTAATAGCACCCGAGATATCACCAGATATATATTGGATTTTCCCCTGACCCTGAGTGTCTGGCCCCATGAGACTGCGGTTTTCTCGGCCCCTGGTGGTCCCAGGTCGTTCCCGCTGCACACATTCATGCGCCAGGGCCTCCTGCAGATAATGCACTTTGATTTATTGCTCTATCTGTAATAGCATCCGAGATATCACCAGATATATATTGGATTTTCCCCTGACCCTGAGTGTCCGGCCCCATGAGACTGTGGTTTTCTCGGCCCCTGGTGGTCCGAGGTCGTTCCCGCTGCACAGATTCATGCGCCAGGGCCTCCTACAGACAATGCACTTTGATTTATTGCGCTATCTGTAATAGCACCCGAGATATCACCAGATATATATTGGATTTTCCCCGGACCCTGAGTGTCCGGCCCCTTGAGACTGTCGTTTTCTCGGCCCCTGGTGGTCCGGGGTCGTTCCCGTTGCACAGATTCATGCGCCAGGGCCTCCTGCAGATAATTCACCTTGGTTTATTGCGCTATCTCTAATAGCACCCGAGATATCACCAGATATATATTGTATTTTTCACTGACCCTGAGCGTCCGGCCCGATGAGACGGTCGTTTTCTCGGCCCCTGGTGGTCCGAGAACGTTCCCGCTGCACAGGTTCATGCGCCAGCGTCTCCTACAGACAATGCACTTTGATTTATTGCGCTATCTGTAATAGCACCCGAGATATCACCAGATATATATTGGATTTTTCACTGACCCTGAGTGTCCTGCCCCATGAGACGGTGGTTTTCTCGGCCCCTGGTGTTCCGAGGTCGTTCCCGCTGCACAGATTCATGCGCCAGGGCCTCCTACAGACAATGCACTTTGATTTATTGCGCTATCTGTAATAGCACCCGAGATATCACCAGATATATATTGGATTTTACCCTGACCCTGAGTGTCCGGCCCCATGTGACGGTGGTTGTCTCAGCCCCTGGAGGTCCGAGGACGTTCCCGCTGCACAGATACATGCGCCAGGGCCTCCTGCAGATAATTGACTTTGGTTTATTGCGCTATCTGTAATAGCACCCGAGATATCAAGAGATAAATACTGGATTTTCCCCTGACCCTGAGTGTCCGGCCCAATGAGACTGTGGTTCTCTCGGCCCCTGGTGGTCCGAGATCGATCCCGCTGCATAGATTCATGCGCCAGGGCCTCCTACAGACAATGCACTTTGATTTATTGCGCTATCTGTAAGAGCACCCGAGATATCACCAGATATATATTGGATTTTTCACTGACCCTGAGTGTCCGGCCCCATGAGACGGTCGTTTTCTCGGCCCCTGGTGGTCCGAGGTCGTTCCCGCTGCACAGATTCATGCGCCAGGGCCTCCTGCAGATAATTCACTTTGGTTTATTGCGCTATCTCTGATAGCACCCGAGATATCACCAGATATATATTGGATTTTCCCCTGACCCTGAGTGTCCGGCCCCATGAGACTGTGGTTTTCTCGGCCCCTGGTGGTCCGAGGTCGTTCCCGCTGCACAGATTCATGCGCCAGGGCCTCCTACAGACAATGCACTTTGATTTATTGCGCTATCTGTAATAGCACCCGAGATATCACCAGATCTATATTGGATTTTCCCCTGACCCTGAGTGTCCGGCCCCATGAGACTGTGGTTTTCTCGGCCCCTTGTGGTCCGAGGTCGTTCCCGATGCACAGATTCATGCGCCAGGGCCTCCTGCAGATAATTCACTTTGGTTTATTGCGCTATCTCTAATACCACCCGAGATATCTCCAGATATATATTGGATTTTCCCCTGACCCTGAGTGTCCGGTCCCATGAGACTGTGGTTTTCTCGGCCCCTGGTGGTCCGAGGTCGTTGCCGCTGCACAGGTTCATGCGCCAGGGCCTCCTACAGACAATGCACTTTGATTTATTGCGCTATCTGTAATAGCACCCGAGATATCACCAGATATATATTGGATTTTTCACTGACCCTGAGCGTCCGGCCCCATGAGACGGTCGTTTTCTCGGCCCCTGGTGGTCCGAGGTCGTTCCCGCTGCACAGGTTCATGAGCCAGGGTCTTCTACGGACAGTGCACTTTGATTTATTGCGCTATCTGTAATAGCACCCGAGATATCACCATATATATATTGGATTTTTCACTGACCCTGAGTGTCCTGCCCCATGTGACGGTGGTTTTCTCGGCCCCTGGTGTTCCGAGGTCGTTCCCGCTGCACAGATTCATGCGCCAGGGCCTCCTACAGACAATGCACTTTGATTTATTGCGCTATCTGTAATAGCACCCAAGATATCACCAGATAAATATTGGATTTTCCCCTGACCCTGAGTGTCCGGCCCCATGAGACGGTGGTTTTCTCGGCCCCTGATGGTCCGAGGTCGTTCCCGCTGGCCACATTTATGCGCCAGGGCCTCCTACAGACAATGCACTTTGATTTATTGCGCTATCTGTAATAGCACCCGAGATATCACCAGATATATATTGGATTTTCCCCTGACCCTGAGTGTCCGGCCCCTTGAGACTGTCGTTTTCTCGGCCCCTGGTGGTCCGAGGTCGTTCTCGTTGCACAGATTCATGCGCAAGGGCCTCCTGCAGATAATTCACCATGGTTTATTGCGATATCTCTAATAGCACCCGAGATATCACCAGATATATATTGGATTTTCCCCTGACCCTGAGTGTCCGGCCCCATGAGACTGTGGTTTTCTCGGCCCCTGGTGGTCCGAGGTTGTTCCCGCTGCACAGATTCATGCGCCAGGGCCTCCTACAGACAATGCACTTTGATTTATTGCTCTATCTGTAATAGCACCCGAGATATCACCAGATATATATTGGATTTTCCCCTGACCCTGAGTGTCCGGCCCCATGAGACTGCGGTTTTCTCGGCCCCTGGTGGTCCGAGGTCGTTCCCGCTGCACACATTCATGCGCCAGGGCCTCCTGCAGACAATTCACTTTGTTTTATTGCGCTATCTCTAATAGCACCCGAGATATCACCAGATGTATATTGGATTTTTCCCCGACCCTGAGTGTCCGGCCCCATGAGACGGTGGTTTTCTCGGCCGCTGGTGGTCCGAGGTCGTTCCCGCTGGCCAGATTCATGCGCCAGGGCCTCCTACAGACAATGCACTATGATTTATTGCGCTATCTGTAATAGCACCCGAGGTATCACCAGATCTATATTGGATTTTCCCCTGACCCTGAGTATCCGGCCCCATGAGACTGTAGTTTTCTCGACCCCTGGTGGTCCGAGGTCGTTCCCGTTGCACAGATTCATGCGCCAGGGCCTCCTGCAGATAATTCACTTCGGTTTATTGCGCTATCTCTAATAGCACCTGAGATATCCCCAGATATATATTGTATTTTTCACTGACCCTGAGCGTCCGGCCCGATGAGACGGTCGTTTTCTCGGCCCCTGGTGGTCCGAGAACGTTCCCGCTGCACAGGTTCATGCGCCAGCGTCTCCTACAGACAATGCACTTTGATTTATTGCGCTATCTGTAATAGCACCCGAGATATCACCAGATATATATTGGATTTTTCACTGACCCTGAGTGTCCTGCCCCATGAGACGGTGGTTTTCTCGGCCCCTGGTGTTCCGAGGTCGTTCCCGCTGCACAGATTCATGCGCCAGGGCCTCCTACAGACAATGCACTTTGATTTATTGCGCTATCTGTAATAGCACCCGAGATATCACCAGATATATATTGGATTTTACCCTGACCCTGAGTGTCCGGCCCCATGTGACGGTGGTTGTCTCAGCCCCTGGTGGTCCGAGGTCGTTCCCGCTGCATAGATTCATGCGCCAGGGCCTCCTACAGACAATGCACTTTGATTTATTGCGCTATCTGTAAGAGCACCCGAGATATCACCAGATATATATTGGATTTTTCACTGACCCTGAGTGTCCGGCCCCATGAGACGGTCGTTTTCTCGGCCCCTGGTGGTCCGAGGTCGTTCCCGCTGCACACATTCATGCGCCAGGGCCTCCTGCAGATAATTCACTTTGGTTTATTGCGCTATCTCTGATAGCACCCGAGATATCACCAGATATATATTGGATTTTCCCCTGACCCTGAGTGTCCGGCCCCATGAGACTGTGGTTTTCTCGGCCCCTGGTGGTCCGAGGTCGTTCCCGCTGCACAGATTCATGCGCCAGGGCCTCCTACAGACAATGCACTTTGATTTATTGCGCTATCTGTAATAGCACCCGAGATATCACCAGATCTATATTGGATTTTCCCCTGACCCTGAGTGTCCGGCCCCATGAGACTGTGGTTTTCTCGGCCCCTTGTGGTCCGAGGTCGTTCCCGATGCACAGATTCATGCGCCAGGGCCTCCTGCAGATAATTCACTTTGGTTTATTGCGCTATCTCTAATACCACGCGAGATATCTCCAGATATATATTGGATTTTCCCCTGACCCTGAGTGTCCGGTCCCATGAGACTGTGGTTTTCTCGGCCCCTGGTGGTCCGAGGTCGTTGCCGCTGCACAGGTTCATGCGCCAGGGCCTCCTACAGACAATGCACTTTGATTTATTGCGCTATCTGTAATAGCACCCGAGATATCACCAGATATATATTGGATTTTTCACTGACCCTGAGCGTCCGGCCCCATGAGACGGTCGTTTTCTCGGCCCCTGGTGGTCCGAGGTCGTTCCCGCTGCACAGGTTCATGAGCCAGGGTCTTCTACGGACAGTGCACTTTGATTTATTGCGCTATCTGTAATAGCACCCGAGATATCACCAGATATATATTGGATTTTTCACTGACCCTGAGTGTCCTGCCCCATGAGACGGTGGTTTTCTCGGCCCCTGGTGGTCCGAGGTCGTTCCCGTTGCACAGATTCATGCGCCAGGGCCTCCTGCAGATAATTCACTTTGGTTTATTGCGGTATCTGTAATAGCACCCGAGATATCACCATATATATATTGGATTTTTCACTGACCCTGAGTGTCCTGCCCCATGTGACGGTGGTTTTCTCGGCCCCTGGTGTTCCGAGGTCGTTCCCGCTGCACAGATTCATGCGCCAGGGCCTCCTACAGACAATGCACTTTGATTTATTGCGCTATCTGTAATAGCACCCAAGATATCACCAGATAAATATTGGATTTTCCCCTGACCCTGAGTGTCCGGCCCCATGAGACGGTGGTTTTCTCGGCCCCTGATGGTCCGAGGTCGTTCCCGCTGGCCACATTTATGCGCCAGGGCCTCCTACAGACAATGCACTTTGATTTATTGCGCTATCTGTAATAGCACCCGAGATATCACCAGATATATATTGGATTTTCCCCTGACCCTGAGTGTCCGGCCCCTTGAGACTGTCGTTTTCTCGGCCCCTGGTGGTCCGAGGTCGTTCTCGTTGCACAGATTCATGCGCCAGGGCCTCCTGCAGATAATTCACTTTGGTTTATTGCGCTATCTCTAATACCACCCGAGATATCTCCAGATATATATTGGATTTTCCCCTGACCCTGAGTGTCCGGTCCCATGAGACTGTGGTTTTCTCGGCCCCTGGTGGTCCGAAGTCGTTCCCGCTGGCCAGATTCATGCGCCAGGGCCTCCTACAGACAATGCACTATGATTTATTGCGCTATCTGTAATAGCACCCGAGATATCACCAGATCTATATTGGATTTTCCCCTGACCCTGAGTATCCGGCCCCATGAGACTGTGGTTTTCTCGGCCCCTGGTGGTCCGAGGTCGTTCCCGTTGCACAGATTCATGCGAGAGGGCCTCCTGCAGATAATTCACTTTGGTTTATTGCGCTATCTCTAATAGCACCCGAGATATCACCAGATATATATTGGATTTTTCACTGACCCTGAGCGTCCGGCCCCATGAGACGGTCGTTTTCTCGGCCCCTGGTGGTCCGAGAACGTTCCCGCTGCACAGGTTCATGCGCCAGGGCCTCCTGCAGACAATGCACTTTGATTTATTGCGCTATCTCTAATAGCACCCGAGATATCACCAGATATATATTGGATTTTCCCCTGACCCTGAGTGTCCGGCCCCATGAGACTGTGGTTTTCTCGGCCCCTGGTGGTCCGAGGTCGTTCCCGCTGCACAGATTCATGCGCCAGGGCCTCCTACAGACAATGCACTTTGATTTATTGCGCTATCTGTAATAGCACCCGAGATATCACCAGATCTATATTGGATTTTCCCCTGACCCTGAGTGTCCGGCCCCATGAGACTGTGGTTTTCTCGGCCCCTTGTGGTCCGAGGTCGTTCCCGATGCACAGATTCATGCGCCAGGGCCTCCTGCAGATAATTCACTTTGGTTTATTGCGCTATCTCTAATACCACCCGAGATATCTCCAGATATATATTGGATTTTCCCCTGACCCTGAGTGTCCTGTCCCATGAGACTGTGGTTTTCTCGGCCCCTGGTGGTCCGAGGTCGTTGCCGCTGCACAGGTTCATGCGCCAGGGCCTCCTACAGACAATGCACTTTGATTTATTGCGCTATCTGTAATAGCACCCGAGATATCACCAGATATATATTGGATTTTTCACTGACCCTGAGCGTCCGGCCCCATGAGACGGTCGTTTTCTCGGCCCCTGGTGGTCCGAGGTCGTTCCCGCTGCACAGGTTCATGAGCCAGGGTCTTCTACGGACAGTGCACTTTGATTTATTGCGCTATCTGTAATAGCACCCGAGATATCACCAGATATATATTGGATTTTTCACTGACCCTGAGTGTCCTGCCCCATGAGACGGTGGTTTTCTCGGCCCCTGGTGGTCCGAGGTCGTTCCCGTTGCACAGATTCATGCGCCAGGGCCTCCTGCAGATAATTCACTTTGGTTTATTGCGGTATCTGTAATAGCACCCGAGATATCACCATATATATATTGGATTTTTCACTGACCCTGAGTGTCCTGCCCCATGTGACGGTGGTTTTCTCGGCCCCTGGTGTTCCGAGGTCGTTCCCGCTGCACAGATTCATGCGCCAGGGCCTCCTACAGACAATGCACTTTGATTTATTGCGCTATCTGTAATAGCACCCAAGATATCACCAGATAAATATTGGATTTTCCCCTGACCCTGAGTGTCCGGCCCCATGAGACGGTGGTTTTCTCGGCCCCTGATGGTCCGAGGTCGTTCCCGCTGGCCACATTTATGCGCCAGGGCCTCCTACAGACAATGCACTTTGATTTATTGCGCTATCTGTAATAGCACCCGAGATATCACCAGATATATATTGGATTTTCCCCTGACCCTGAGTGTCCGGCCCCTTGAGACTGTCGTTTTCTCGGCCCCTGGTGGTCCGAGGTCGTTCTCGTTGCACAGATTCATGCGCCAGGGCCTCCTGCAGATAATTCACTTTGGTTTATTGCGCTATCTCTAATACCACCCGAGATATCTCCAGATATATATTGGATTTTCCCCTGACCATGAGTGTCCGGTCCCATGAGACTGTGGTTTTCTCGGCCCCTGGTGGTCCGAGGTCGTTCCCGCTGGCCAGATTCATGCGCCAGGGCCTCCTACATACAATGCACTATGATTTATTGCGCTATCTGTAATAGCACCCGAGATATCACCAGATCTATATTGGATTTTCCCCTGACCCTGAGTATCCGGCCCCATGAGACTGTGGTTTTCTCGGCCCCTGGTGGTCCGAGGTCGTTCCCGTTGCACAGATTCATGCGAGAGGGCCTCCTGCAGATAATTCACTTTGGTTTATTGCGCTATCTCTAATAGCACCCGAGATATCACCAGATATATATTGGATTTTTCACTGACCCTGAGCGTCCGGCCCCATGAGACGGTCGTTTTCTCGGCCCCTGGTGGTCCGAGAACGTTCCCGCTGCACAGGTTCATGCGCCAGGGCCTCCTGCAGACAATGCACTTTGATTTATTGCGCTATCTCTAATAGCACCCGAGATATCACCAGATATATATTGGATTTTCCCCTGACCCTGAGTGTCCGGCCCCATGAGACTGTGGTTTTCTCGGCCCCTGGTGGTCCGAGGTCGCTCCCGTTGCACAGATTCATGCGCCAGGGCCTCCTGCAGATAATGCACTTTGGTTTATTGCGCTATCTCTAATAGCACCCGAGATATCACCAGATATATATTGGATTTTGCCCTGACCCTGAGTGTCCGGCCCCATGAGACTGTGGTTTTCTCAGCCCCTGGTCGTCCGAGGTCGTTCCCGCTGCACAGATACATGCTCCAGGGCCTCCTACAGACAATGCACTTTGATTTATTGCTCTATCTGTAATAGCACACGAGATATCACCAGATATATATTGGATTTTCCCCTGACCCTGAGTGTCCGGCCCCATGAGACTGTGGTTTTCTCGGCCCCTGGTGGTCCGAGGTCGTTCCCGCTGCACAGATTCATGCGCCAGGGCCTCCTACAGACAATGCACTTTGATTTATTGCGCTATCTGTAATATCACCCGAGATATCACCAGATATATATTGGATTTTTCCCTGACCCTGAGTGTCCGGCCCCGTGAGACGGTGGTTTTCTCGGCCGCTGGTGGTCCGAGGTCGTTCCCGCTGGCCAGATTCATGCGCCAGGGCCTCCTACAGACAATGCACTTTGATTTATTGCGCTATCTGTAATAGCACCCAAGATATCACCAGATAAATATTGGATTTTCCCCTGACCCTGAGTGTCCGGCCCCATGAGACGGTGGTTTTCTCGGCCCCTGATGGTCCGAGGTCGTTCCCGCTGGCCACATTTATGCGCCAGGGCCTCCTACAGACAATGCACTTTGATTTATTGCGCTATCTGTAATAGCACCCGAGATATCACCAGATATATATTGGATTTTCCCCTGACCCTGAGTGTCCGGCCCCTTGAGACTGTCGTTTTCTCGGCCCCTGGTGGTCCGAGGTCGTTCTCGTTGCACAGATTCATGCGCCAGGGCCTCCTGCAGATAATTCACTTTGGTTTATTGCGGTATCTGTAATAGCACCCGAGATATCACCATATATATATTGGATTTTTCACTGACCCTGAGTGTCCTGCCCCATGTGACGGTGGTTTTCTCGGCCCCTGGTGTTCCGAGGTCGTTCCCGCTGCACAGATTCATGCGCCAGGGCCTCCTACAGACAATGCACTTTGATTTATTGCGCTATCTGTAATAGCACCCAAGATATCACCAGATAAATATTGGATTTTCCCCTGACCCTGAGTGTCCGGCCCCATGAGACGGTGGTTTTCTCGGCCCCTGATGGTCCAAGGTCGTTCCCGCTGGCCACATTTATGCGCCAGGGCCTCCTACAGACAATGCACTTTGATTTATTGCGCTATCTGTAATAGCACCCGAGATATCACCAGATATATATTGGATTTTCCCCTGACCCTGAGTGTCCGGCCCCTTGAGACTGTCGTTTTCTCGGCCCCTGGTGGTCCGAGGTCGTTCTCGTTGCACAGATTCATGCGCCAGGGCCTCCTGCAGATAATTCACTTTGGTTTATTGCGCTATCTCTAATACCACCCGAGATATCTCCAGATATATATTGGATTTTCCCCTGACCCTGAGTGTCCGGTCCCATGAGACTGTGGTTTTCTCGGCCCCTGGTGGTCCGAGGTCGTTCCCGCTGGCCAGATTCATGCGCCAGGGCCTCCTACATACAATGCACTATGATTTATTGCGCTATCTGTAATAGCACCCGAGATATCACCAGATCTATATTGGATTTTCCCCTGACCCTGAGTATCCGGCCCCATGAGACTGTGGTTTTCTCGGCCCCTGGTGGTCCGAGGTCGTTCCCGTTGCACAGATTCATGCGAGAGGGCCTCCTGCAGATAATTCACTTTGGTTTATTGCGCTATCTCTAATAGCACCCGAGATATCACCAGATATATATTGGATTTTTCACTGACCCTGAGCGTCCGGCCCCATGAGACGGTCGTTTTCTCGGCCCCTGGTGGTCCGAGAACGTTCCCGCTGCACAGGTTCATGCGCCAGGGCCTCCTGCAGACAATGCACTTTGATTTATTGCGCTATCTCTAATAGCACCCGAGATATCACCAGATATATATTGGATTTTCCCCTGACCCTGAGTGTCCGGCCCCATGAGACTGTGGTTTTCTCGGCCCCTGGTGGTCCGAGGTCGCTCCCGTTGCACAGATTCATGCGCCAGGGCCTCCTGCAGATAATGCACTTTGGTTTATTGCGCTATCTCTAATAGCACCCGAGATATCACCAGATATATATTGGATTTTGCCCTGACCCTGAGTGTCCGGCCCCATGAGACTGTGGTTTTCTCAGCCCCTGGTCGTCCGAGGTCGTTCCCGCTGCACAGATACATGCTCCAGGGCCTCCTACAGACAATGCACTTTGATTTATTGCTCTATCTGTAATAGCACACGAGATATCACCAGATATATATTGGATTTTCCCCTGACCCTGAGTGTCCGGCCCCATGAGACTGTGGTTTTCTCGGCCCCTGGTGGTCCGAGGTCGTTCCCGCTGCACAGATTCATGCGCCAGGGCCTCCTACAGACAATGCACTTTGATTTATTGCGCTATCTGTAATATCACCCGAGATATCACCAGATATATATTGGATTTTTCCCTGACCCTGAGTGTCCGGCCCCGTGAGACGGTGGTTTTCTCGGCCGCTGGTGGTCCGAGGTCGTTCCCGCTGGCCAGATTCATGCGCCAGGGCCTCCTACAGACAATGCACTTTGATTTATTGCGCTATCTGTAATAGCACCCAAGATATCACCAGATAAATATTGGATTTTCCCCTGACCCTGAGTGTCCGGCCCCATGAGACGGTGGTTTTCTCGGCCCCTGATGGTCCGAGGTCGTTCCCGCTGGCCACATTTATGCGCCAGGGCCTCCTACAGACAATGCACTTTGATTTATTGCGCTATCTGTAATAGCACCCGAGATATCACCAGATATATATTGGATTTTCCCCTGACCCTGAGTGTCCGGTCCCATGAGTCTGTGGTTTTCTCGGCCCCTGGTGGTCCGAGGTCGTTCCCGCTGGCCAGATTCATGCGCCAGGGCCTCCTACAGACAATGCACTATGATTTATTGCGCTATCTGTAATAGCACCCGAGATATCACCAGATCTATATTGGATTTTCCCCTGACCCTGAGTATCCGGCCCCATGAGACTGTGGTTTTCTCGGCCCCTGGTGGTCCGAGGTCGTTCCCGTTGCACAGATTCATGCGAGAGGGCCTCCTGCAGATAATTCACTTTGGTTTATTGCGCTATCTCTAATAGCACCCGAGATATCACCAGATA
The DNA here is from genome assembly GCF_051020985.1 of Nomia melanderi. Classification (NCBI taxonomy): domain Eukaryota; kingdom Metazoa; phylum Arthropoda; class Insecta; order Hymenoptera; family Halictidae; genus Nomia; species Nomia melanderi. Next base: position 9,055,129 of record NW_027475130.1, read on the forward strand.
TATATTGGATTTTTCACTGACCCTGAGCGTCCGGCCCCATGAGACGGTCGTTTTCTCGGCCCCTGGTGGTCCGAGAACGTTCCCGCTGCATAGGTTCATGCGCCAGGGCCTCCTGCAGAAAATGCACTTTGATTTATTGCGCTATCTCTAATAGCACCCGAGATATCACCAGATATATATTGGATTTTCCCCTGACCCTGAGTGTCCGGCCCCATGAGACTGTGGTTTTCTCGGCCCCTGGTGGTCCGAGGTCGCTCCCGTTGCACAGATTCATGCGCCAGGGCCTCCTGCAGATAATGCACTTTGGTTTATTGCGCTATCTCTAATAGCACCCGAGATATCACCAGATATATATTGGATTTTGCCCTGACCCTGAGTGTCCGGCCCCATGAGACTGTGGTTTTCTCAGCCCCTGGTCGTCCGAGGTCGTTCCCGCTGCACAGATACATGCTCCAGGGCCTCCTACAGACAATGCACTTTGATTTATTGCTCTATCTGTAATAGCACACGAGATATCACCAGATATATATTGGATTTTCCCCTGACCCTGAGTGTCCGGCCCCATGAGACTGTGGTTTTCTCGGCCCCTGGTGGTCCGAGGTCGTTCCCGCTGCACAGATTCATGCGCCAGGGCCTCCTACAGACAATGCACTTTGATTTATTGCGCTATCTGTAATATCACCCGAGATATCACCAGATATATATTGGATTTTTCCCTGACCCTGAGTGTCCGGCCCCGTGAGACGGTGGATGTCTCGGCCCCTGATGGTCCGAGATCGTTCCCGCTGCACAGATTCATGCGCCAGGGCCTCCTGCAGACAATTCACTTTGGTTTATTGCCCTATCTCTAATAGCACCCGAGATATCACCAGATATATATTGGATTTTTCCCCGACCCTGAGTGTCCGGCCCCATGAGACGGTGGTTTTCTCGGCCGCTGGTGGTCCGAGGTCGTTCCCGCTGGCCAGATTCATGCGCCAGGGCCTCCTACAGACAATGCACTATGATTTATTGCGCTATCTGTAATAGCACCCGAGATATCACCAGATCTATATTGGATTTTCCCCTGACCCTGAGTATCCGGCCCCATGAGACTGTGGTTTTCTCGGCCCCTGGTGGTCCGAGGTCGTTCCCGTTGCACAGATTCATGCGCCAGGGCCTCCTGCAGATAATTCACTTTGGTTTATTGCGCTATCTCTAATAGCACCCGAGATATCACCAGATATATATTGGATTTTTCACTGACCCTGAGCGTCCGGCCCCATGAGACTGTGGTTTTCTCAGCCCCTGGTCGTCCGAGGTCGTTCCCGCTGCACAGATACATGCGCCAGGGCCTCCTACAGACAATGCACTTTGATTTATTGCGCTATCTGTAATAGCACCCGAGATATCACCAGATATATATTGGATTTTTCACTGACCCTGAGTGTCCTGCCCCATGAGACGGTGGTTTTCTCGGCCTCTGGTGTTCCGAGGTCGTTTCCGCTGCACAGATTCATGCGCCAGGGCCTCCTACAGACAATGCACTTTGATTTATTGCGCTATCTCTAATAGCACCCGAGATATCACCAGATATATATTGGATTTTCCCCTGACCCTGAGTGTCCGGCCCCATGAGACTGTGGTTTTCTCGGCCCCTGGTGGTCCGAGGTCGCTCCCGTTGCACAGATTCATGCGCCAGGGCCTCCTGCAGATAATTCACTTTGGTTTATTGCGCTCTCTCTAATAGCACCCGAGATATCACCAGATATATATTGGATTTTCCCCTGACCCTGAGTGTCCGGCCCCATGAGACTGTGGTTTTCTCGGCCCCTGGTCGTCCGAGGTCGTTCCCGCTGCACAGATACATGCGCCAGGGCCTCCTACAGGTAATGCACTTTGATTTATTGCGCTATCTGTAATAGCACCCGAGATATCACCAGATATATATTGGATTTTTCACTGACCCTGAGCGTCCGGCCCCATGAGACGGTCGTTTTCTCGGCCCCTGGTGGTCCGAGGTCGTTCCCGCTGCACAGGTTCATGCGCCAGGGTCTCCTACAGACAATGCACTTTGATTTATTGCGCTATCTGTAATAGTACCCGAGATATCACCACATATATATTGGATTTTTCACTGACCCTGAGTGTCCGGCCCCATGAGACGGTGGTTTTCTCGGTCCCTGGTGTTCCGAGGTCGTTCCCGCTGCACAGATTCATGCGCCAGGGCCTCCTACAGACAATGCACTTTGATTTATTGCGCTATCTCTAATAGCACCCGTGATATCACCAGATATATATTGGATTTTCCCTGACCCTGAGTGTCCGGCCCAATGAGACTGTGGTTTTCTCGGCCCCTGGTGGTCCGAGATCGTTCCCGCTGTACAGATTCATGCGCCAGGGCCTCCTACAGACAATGCACTTTGATTTATTGCGCTATCTGTAATAGCACCCGAGATATCACCAGGTATATATTGGATTTTTCTCTGACCCTGAGTGTGCGGCCCCATGAGACGGTGGTTTTCTCGGACCCTGGTGGTCCGAGGTCGTTCCCGCTGCACAGATTCATGCGCCAGGGCCTCCTACAGACAATGCACTTTGATTTATTGCGCTATCTGTAATAGCACCCGAGATATCACCAGATATATATTGGATTTTCCCCTGACCCTGAGTGTCCGGCCCCTTGAGACTGTCGTTTTCTCGGCCCCTGGTGGTCCGAGGTCGTTCTCGTTGCACAGATTCATGCGCCAGGGCCTCCTGCAGATAATTCACCATGGTTTATTGCGATATCTCTAATAGCACCCGAGATATCACCAGATCTATATTGGATTTTCCCCTGACCCTGAGTATCCGGCCCCATGAGACTGTTGTTTTCTCGGCCCCTGGTGGTCCGAGGTCGTTCCCGTTGCACAGATTCATGCGAGAGGGCCTCCTGCAGATAATTCACTTTGGTTTATTGCGCTATCTCTAATAGCACCCGAGATATCACCAGATATATATTGGATTTTTCACTGACCCTGAGCGTCCGGCCCCATGAGACGGTCGTTTTCTCGGCCCCTGGTGGTCCGAGAACGTTCCCGCTGCACAGGTTCATGCGCCAGGGCCTCCTGCAGACAATGCACTTTGATTTATTGCGCTATCTCTAATAGCACCCGAGATATCACCAGATATATATTGGATTTTCCCCTGACCCTGAGTGTCCGGCCCCATGAGACTGTGGTTTTCTCAGCCCCTGGTCGTCCGAGGTCGTTCCCGCTGCACAGATACATGCTCCAGGGCCTCCTACAGACAATGCACTTTGATTTATTGCTCTATCTGTAATAGCACACGAGATATCACCAGATATATATTGGATTTTTCCCTGACCCTGAGTGTCCGGCCCCGTGAGACGGTGGATGTCTCGGCCCCTGATGGTCCGAGATCGTTCCCGCTGCACAGATTCATGCGCCAGGGCCTCCTGCAGACAATTCACTTTGGTTTATTGCCCTATCTCTAATAGCACCCGAGATATCACCAGATATATATTGGATTTTTCCCCGACCCTGAGTGTCCGGCCCCATGAGACGGTGGTTTTCTCGGCCGCTGGTGGTCCGAGGTCGTTCCCGCTGGCCAGATTCATGCGCCAGGGCCTCCTACAGACAATGCACTATGATTTATTGCGCTATCTGTAATAGCACCCGAGATATCACCAGATCTATATTGGATTTTCCCCTGACCCTGAGTATCCGGCCCCATGAGACTGTGGTTTTCTCGGCCCCTGGTGGTCCGAGGTCGTTCCCGTTGCACAGATTCATGCGCCTGGGCCTCCTGCAGATAATTCACTTTGGTTTATTGCGCTATCTGTAATAGCACCCGAGATATCACCAGATCTATATTGGATTTTCCCCAGGCCCTGAGTGTCCGGCCCCATGAGACTGTGGTTTTCTCGGCCCCTGGTGGTCCGAGGTCGTTCCCGTTGCACAGATTCATGCGCCAGGGCCCCCTGCAGATAATTCACTTTGGTTTATTGCGCTATCTCTAATAGCACCCGAGATATCACCAGATATATATTGGATTTTTCACTGACCCTGAGCGTCCGGCCCCATGAGACGGTCGTTTTCTCGGCCCCTGGTGGTCCGAGGACGTTCCCGCTGCACAGGTTCATGCGCCAGGGTCTCTTACAGACAATGCACTTTGATTTATTGCGCTATCTGTAATAGCACCCGAGATATCACCAGACCTATATTGGATTTTCCCCTGACCCTGAGTGTCCGGCCCCATGAGACGGCGGTTTTCTCGGTCCCTGGTGTTCCGAGGTCGTTCCCGCTGCACAGATTCATGCGCCAGGGCCTCCTACAGACAATGCACATTGATTTATTGCGCTATCTCTAATAGCACCCGAGATATCACCAGATATATATTGGATTTTCCCCTGACCCTGAGTGTCCGGCCCCATGAGACTGTGGTTTTCTCGGCCCCTGGTGGTCCGAGGTCGTTCCCGCTGCACGGATTCATACGCCAGGGCCTCCTGCAGATAATTCACTTTGGTTTATTGCGCTATCTCTTATAGCACCCGAGATATCACCAGATATATATTGGATTTTCCCCTGACCCTGAGTGTCCGGCCCCATGAGACTGTGGTTTTCTCGGCCCTTGGTGGTCCGAGGTGGTTCCCGCTGCACAGATTCATGCGCCAGGGCCTCCTACAGACAATGCACTTTGATTTATTGCGCTATCTGTAATAGCACCCGAGATATCAGCAGATATATATTGGATTTTTCATTGACCCTGAGTGTCCGGCCCCATGAGACGGTCGTTTTCTCGGCCCCTGGTGGTCCGAGGTCGTTCCCGCTGCACAGATTCATGCGCCAGGGCCTCCTGCAGATAATTCACTTTGGTTTATTGCGCTATATGTAATAGCACCCGAGATATCACCAGAAATATATTGGATTTTACCCTGACCCTGAGTGTCCGGCCCCATGAGACTGTGCTTTTGTCGGCCCCTGGTGGTCCGAGGTCGTTCCCGTTGCACAGATTCATGCGCCAGGGCCCCCTGCAGATAATTCACTTTGGTTTATTGCGCTATCTGTAATAGCACCCGAGATATCACCAGATATATATTGGATATTACCCTGACCCTGAGTGTCCGGCCCCATGAGACGGTCGTTGTCTCGGCCCCTGGAGGTCCGAGGACGTTCCCGCTGCACAGATTCATGCGCCAGGGCCTCCTACAGGTAATGCACTTTGATTTATTGCGCTATCTGTAATAGCACCCGAGATATCACCAGACCTATATTGGATTTTCCCCTGACCCTGAGTGTCCGGCCCCATGAGACTGTGGTTTTCTCGGCCCCTGGTGGTCCGAGGTCGTTCCCGTTGCACAGATTCATGCGCCAGGGCCTCCTGCAGATAATTCACTTTGGTTTATTGCGCTATCTGTAATAGCACCCGAGATATCACCAGATCTATATTGGATTTTCCCCAGACCCTGAGTGTCCGGCCCCATGAGACTGTGGTTTTCTCGGCCCCTGGTGGTCCGAGGTCGTTCCCGTTGCACAGATTCATGCGCCAGGGCCCCCTGCAGATAATTCACTTTGGTTTATTGCGCTATCTCTAATAGCACCCGAGATATCACCAGATATATATTGGATTTTTCACTGACCCTGAGTGTCCGGCCCCATGAGACGGTGGTTTTCTCGGTCCCTGGTGTTCCGAGGTCGTTCCCGCTGCACAGATTCTTGCGCCAGGGCCTCCTACAGACAATGCACTTTGATTTATTGCGCTACCTGTAATAGCACCCGAGATATCACCAGATATATATTGGATTTTACCCTGACCCTGAGTGTCCGGCCCCATGAGACAGGGGTTTTTTCGGCCCCTGGTGGTCCGAGGTCGTTCCCGCTGCACAGATTCATGCGCCAGGGCCTCCTACAGACAATGCACTTTGATTTATTGCGCTATCTGTAATAGCACCCGAGATATCAGCAGATATATATTGGATTTTTCACTGACCCTGAGTGACCGGCCCCATGAGACGGTAGTTTTCTCGGCCCCTGGTGGTCCGAGGTCGTTCCCGCTGCACAGATTCATGCGCCAGGGCCTACTGCAGATAATTCACTTTGATTTATTGCGCTATCTGTAATAGCACCCGAGTTATCACCTGATATATGTTGGATTTTCCCCTGACCCTGAGTGTCCGGCCCCATGAGACTGTGCTTTTCTCGGCCCTTGGTGGTCCGAGGTGGTTCCCGCTGCACAGATTCATGCGCCAGGGCCTCCTACAGACAATGCACTTTGATTTATTGCGCTATCTGTAATAGCACCCGAGATATCACCAGATATATATTGGATATTACCCTGACCATGAGTGTCCGGCCCCATGAGACGGTCGTTGTCTCGGCCCCTGGAGGTCCGAGGACGTTCCCGCTGCACAGATTCATGCGCCAGGGCCTCCTGCAGATAATTTACTTTGGTTTATTTCGCTATCTCTAATAGCACCCGAGATATCACCAGATCTATATTGGATTTTCCCCTGACCATGAGTGTCCGGCCCCATGAGACTGTGGTTTTCTCGGCCCCTGGTGGTCCGAGGTCGTTCCCGTTGCACAGATTCATGCGCCAGGGCCTCCTGCAGATAATACACTTTGGTTGATTGCGCTATCTGTAATAGCACCCGAGATATCACCAGATCTATATTGGATTTTCCCCAGACCCTGAGTGTCCGGCCCCATGAGACTGTGGTTTTCTCGGCCCCTGGTGGTCCGAGGTCGTTCCCGTTGCACAGATTCATGCGCCAGGGCCTCCTGCAGATAATTCACTTTGGTTTATTGCGCTATCTCTAATAGCACCCGAGATATCACCAGATATATATTGGATTTTTCACTGACCCTGAGCGTCCGGCCCCATGAGACGGTCGTTTTCTCGGCCCCTGGTGGTCAGAGGTCGTTCCCGCTGCACAGGTTCATGCGCCAGGGTCTCCTACAGACAATGCACTTTGATTTATTGCGCTATCTGTAATAGCACCCGAGATATCACCACATATATATTGGATTTTTCACTGACCCTGAGTGTCCGGCCCCATGAGACGGTGGTTTTCTCGGTCCCTGGTGTTCCGAGGTCGTTCCCGCTGCACAGATTCATGCGCCAGGGCCTCCTACAGACAATGCACTTTGATTTATTGCGCTACCTGTAATAGCACTCGAGATATCACCAGATATATATTGGATTTTACCCTGACCCTGAGTGTCCGGCCCCATGAGACAGTGGTTTTTTCGGCCCCTGGTGGTCCGAGGTCGTTCCCGTTGCACAGATTCATGCGCCAGGGCCTCCTACAGACAATGCACTTTGATTTATTGCGCTATCTGTAATAGCACCCGAGATATCAGCAGATATATATTGAATTATTCACTGAAACTGAGTGTCCGGCCCCATGAGACGGTCGTTTTCTCGGCCCCTGGTGGTCCGAGGTCGTTCCCGCTGCACAGATTCATGCGCCAGGGCCTCCTGCAGATAATTCACTTTGGTTTATTGCGCTATCTCTAATAGCACCCGAGATATCAGCAGATATATATTGGATTTTTCCCTGACCCTGAGTGACCGGCCCAATGAGACGGTGGTTTTCTCGGCCCCTGGTGGTCCGAGGTCGTTCCCGCTGCACAGATTCATGCGCCAGGGCCTCCTGCAGATAATTCACTTTCGTTTATTGCGCTATCTCTAATAGCACCCGAGATATCACCAGATATATATTGGATTTTTCACTGACCCTGAGTGTCCGGCCCCATGAGACGGTCGTTTTCTCGGCCCCTGGTGGTCCGAGGTCGTTCCCGCTGCACAGATTCATGCGCCAGGGCCATCTGCAGATAATTCACTTTGGTTTATTGCGCTATCTCTAATAGTACCCGAGATATCAGCAGATATATATAGCATTTTTCACTGACCCTGAGTGACCGGCCCCATGAGACGGTAGTTTTCTCGGCCCCTGGTGGTCCGAGGTCGTTCCCGCTGCACAGATTCATGCGCCAGGGCCTACTGCAGATAATTCACTTTGATTTATTGCGCTATCTGTAATAGCACCCGAGATATCACCACATATATATTGGATTTTTCACTGACCCTGAGTGTCCGGCCCCATGAGACGGTGGTTTTCTCGGTCCCTGGTGTTCCGAGGTCGTTCCCGCTGCACAGATTCATGCGCCAGGGTCTCCTACAGATAATGCACTTTGATTTATTGCGCTATCTGTAATAGCACCCGAGATATCACCACATATATATTGGATTTTTCACTGACCCTGAGTGTCCGGCCCCATGAGGCGGTGGTTTTCTCGGTCCCTGGTGTTCCGAGGTCGTTCCCGCTGCACAGATTCATGCGCCAGGGCCTCCTACAGACAATGCACTTTGATTTATTGCGCTATCTCTAATAGCACCCGAAATATCACCAGATATATATTGGATTTTCCCCTGACCCTGAGTGTCCGGCCCCATGAGACTGTGGTTTTCTCGGCCCCTGGTGGTCCGAGGTCGTTCCCGCTGCACAGATTCATGCGCCAGGGCCTCCTACAGACAATGCACTTTGATTTATTGCGCTATCTCTAATAGCACCCGAGATATAACCATATACATATTGGATTTTCCCCTGACCCTGAGTGTCCGGCCCCATGAGACGGTGGCTTTCTCGGCCCCTGGTGGTCCGAGGTCGTTCCTGCTGTTCAGATTAATACGCTAGGCCCTCCTGCAGATAATTCACTTTGGTATATTGAGCTATCTCTATTAGCACCCGAGATGTCACCAGATATATATTGGATTTTTCCCTGACCCTGACAATCCGGCCCCATGAGACGGTGATTTTCTCGGCCCCTAGTGGTCCGAGGTCGATCCCGCTGCACAGATTCATGCGCCAGGGCCCCCTGCAGATAATTCAGCTTGGTTTAGTGCGCTATCTGTAAGAGCACCCGAGATATCACCAGATATATATTGAATTTTTCCTCGACCCTGAGTGTCCGGCCCCATGTGTCGGTGGTTTTCTCGGCCCCTGGTGGTCCGAGGTCGATCCCGCGGCACAGATTTATTCGCCAGGGCCTCCTGCAGACAATGCACTTTGATCTATTTCGCTATCTCTAATAGCACCCGAGATATCACCTGATATATATAGTATTTTTCCCTGACCCTGACAGTCCGGCCGCATGAGACTGTGGTTTTCTCGGCCCCTGGTGGTCCGAGGTCGTTCCCCTTGCACAGATTCATGCGCCAGGGCCTCCTGCAGATAATTCACTTTGGTTTATTGCGCTATCTGTAATGGCACCCGAGATATCACCAGATCTATATTGGATTTTCCCCTGTCCCTGAGTGTCCGGCCCCATGAGACTGTGGTTTTCTCGGCCCCTGGTGGTCCGAGGTCGCTCCCGTTGTACAGATTCATGCGCCAGGGCCTCCTGCAGATAATTCACTATGGTTTATTGCGCTATCTCTAATAGCACCCGAGATATCAACACATATATATTGGATATTTCACTGACCCCGAGTGTCCGGCCCCATGAGACGGTGGTTTTCTCGGTCCCTGGTGTTCCGAGGTCGTTCCCGCTGCACAGATTCATGCGCCTGGGCCTCCTACAGACAATGCACTTTGATTTATTAAGCTATCTGTAATAGCACCCGAGATATCACCAAATATATATTGGATTTTCCCCTGACCCTGAGTGTCCGGCCCCATGAGACTGTGGTTTTCTCGGCCCCTGGTGGTCCGAGGTCGTTCCCGCTGGCTAGATTCATGCGCCTGGGCCTCCTACAGACAATGCACTTTGATTTATTGCGCTATCTCTAATAGCACCCGAGATATCACCAGATATATATTGGATTTTTCCCTGACCCTGAGTGTCCGGCGCCATGAGACGGTGGTTTTCTTGGCCCCTGGTGGTCCGAGGTCGTTCCCGCTGCACAGATGCATGCGCCAGGGCCTCCTGCAGATAATTCACTTTGGTTTATTGCGCTATCTCTAATAGCACCCGAGATATCACCAGATATATATTGGATTTTCCCCTGACCCTGAGTGTCCGGCCCCATGAGACTGTGGTTTTCCCGGCCCCTGGTGGTCTGAGGTCGTTCCCGCTGCACAGATTCATGCGCCAGGGCCTCCTACCGACAATGCACTTTGGTTTATTGCGCTATCTCTAATAGCACGCGAGATATCACCAGATATATATTGGATTTTCCCCTGACCCTGAGTGTCCGGCCCCGTGAGTCGGTGGTTTTCTCGGCCCCTGGTGGTCCTAGGTCGTTCCCGCTGACCAGATTCATTCGCCAGGGCCTCCTACAGACAATGCACTTTGGTTTATTACGCTATCTCTAATAGCACCCGAGATATCACCAGATATTTGCTGGATTTTTACATGACCTTGGGTTAGGGATTCCGAATATCTGTAATTTTCTCGGCCACTCGTGGTCCGAGGTCGTTCCTGCGGCACGGAATCATTCGCAAGGGCCTCCTACAGACAATGCACTTTGGTTTATTGCGCTATCTGTAATAGCACCCGAGATATCACCAGATATATATTGGATTTTCCCCTGACCCTGAGTGTCCGGCCCCATGAGACTGTGGTTTTCTCGGCCCATGGTGGTCCGAGGTCGTTCCCGCTGGCCAGATTCATGCGCCTGGGCCTCCTACAGACAATGCACTTTGATTTATTGCGCTATCTCAAATAGCACCCGAGGTATCACCAGATATATATTGGATTTTTCCCTGACCCTGAGTGTCCGGCGCCATGAGACGGTGGTTTTCTTGGCCCCTGGTGGTCCGAGGTCGTTCCCGCTGCACAGATTCATGCGCCAGGGCCTCCTGCAGATAATTCACTTTGGTTTATTGCGCTATCTCTAACAGCACCCGAGATATCAGCAGATATATATTGCATTTTTCACTGACCCTGAGTGACCGGCCCCATGAGACGGTAGTTTTCTCGGCCCCTGGTGGTCCGAGGTCGTTCCCGCTGCACAGATTCATGCGCCAGGGCCTACTGCAGATAATTCACTTTGATTTATTGCGCTATCTGTAATAGCACCCGAGATATCACCACATATATATTGGATTTTTCACTGACCCCGAGTGTCCGGCCCCATGAGACGGTGGTTTTCTCGGTCCCTGGTGTTCCGAGGTCGTTCCCGCTGCACAGATTCATGCGCCAGGGTCTCCTACAGATAATGCACTTTGATTTATTCCGCTATCTGTAATAGCACCCGAGATATCACCACATATATATTGGATTTTTCACTGACCCTGAGTGTCCGGCCCCATGAGGCGGTTGTTTTCTCGGTCCCTGGTGTTCCGAGGTCGTTCCCGCTGCACAGATTCATGCGCCAGGGCCTCCTACAGACAATGCACTTTGATTTATTGCGCTATCTGTAATAGCACCCGAGATATCACCAGATATATATTGGATTTTCCCCTGTCCCTGAGTGTCCGGCCCCATGAGACTGTGGTTTTCCCGGCCCCTGGTGGTCCGAGGTCGTTCCCGCTGCACAGATTCATGCGCCAGGGCCTCCTACCGACAATGCACTTTGATTTATTGGGCTATCTCTAATAGCACCCGAGATATCACCAGATATATATTGGATTTTTCCCTGACCCTGAGTGTCCGGCGCCATGAGACGGTGGTTTTCTTGGCCCCTGGTGGTCCGAGGTCGTTCCCGCTGCACAGATGCATGCGCCAGGGCCTCCTGCAGATAATTCACTTTGGTTTATTGCGCTATCTCTAATAGCACCCGAGATATCACCAGATATATATTGGATTTTCCCCTGTCCCTGAGTGTCCGGCCCCATGAGACTGTGGTTTTCCCGGCCCCTGGTGGTCCGAGGTCGTTCCCGCTGCACAGATTCATGCGCCAGGGCCTCCTACCGACAATGCACTTTGATTTATTTGGCTATCTCTAATAGCACCCGAGATATCACCAGATATATATTGGATTTTCCCCTGTCCCTGAGTGTCCGGCGCCATGAGACGGTGGTTTTCTTGGCCCCTGGTGGTCCGAGGTCGTTCCCGCTGCACAGATGCTCGCGCCAGGGCCTCCTGCAGATAATTCACTTTGATTTATTTCGCTATCTCTAATAGCACCCGAGATATCACCAGATATATATTAGATTTTCCCCTGACCCTGAATGTCCGGCCCCATGAGACGGTGGTTTTCTCGGCCCCTGATTTTTCCCTGACCCTGAGTGTCCGGCCCCATGAGACGGTTGTTGTCTCGGCCCCTGGTGGTCCGAGGTCGTTCCCGCTGCACAGATTCATGCGCCAGGGTCTCCTACAGACAATGCACTTTGATATATTGCGCTATCTGTAATAGCACCCGAGATATCACCAGATATATATTGGATTTTTCACTGACCCTGAGTGTCCGGCCCCATGAGACGGTGGTTTTCTCGGCCCCTGGGGGTCCGAGGTTGTTCCCGTTGCACAGATTCATGCGCCAGGGCCTCCTGCAGATAATTCACTTTGGTTTATTGCGCTATCTCTAATAGCAGCCGAGATATCACCAGGTATATATTGGATTCTTCCCTGACCCTGAGTGTCCGACCCCATGAGACTGTGGTTTTCTCGGCCCCTGGTGGTCCGAGGTAGATCCCGCTGCACAGATTCATGCGCAAGGTCCTCCTACAGACAATGCACTTTGGTTTATTGCGCTATCTGTAATAGCACCCGAGATATCACCAGATATATATTGGATTTTCCCCTGACCCTGAGTGTCCGGCCCCATGAGACGGTGGTTTTCTCGGCCCCTGGTGGTCCGAGGTCGTTCCCGCTGCACAGATTCATGCGCCGGGGCCTAATACAGACAATGCACTTTGATTTCTTGGGCTATCTGTAATAGCACCCGAGATATCACCAGATATATATTGGATTTTTCCCTGACCCTGAGTGTCCGGCCCCATGAGACGGTGGTTTTCTCGGCCCCTGGTGGTCCGAGGTCGTTCCCGCTGCACAGATTCATGCGCCAGGGCCTCCTACAGACAATGCACTTTGATTTATTGCGCTATCTGTAATAGCACCCGAGATATCACCAGATATATATTGGATTTTTCACTGACCCTGAGTGTCCGGCCCCATGAGACGGTGGTTTTCTCGGCCCCTGGTGGTCCGAGGTTGTTCCCGTTGCACAGATTCATGCGCCAGGGCCTCCTGCAGATAATTCACTTTGGTTTATTGCGCTATCTCTAATAGCAGCCGAGATATCACCAGGTATATATTGGATTCTTCCCTGACCCTGAGTGTCCGACCCCATGAGACTGTGGTTTTCTCGGCCCCTGGTGGTCCGAGGTAGATCCCGCTGCACAGATTCATGCGCAAGGTCCTCCTACAGACAATGCACTTTGGTTTATTGCGCTATCTGTAATAGCACCCGAGATATCACCAGATATATATTGGATTTTCCCCTGACCCTGAGTGTCCGGCCCCATGAGACGGTGGTTTTCTCGGCCCCTGGTGGTCCGAGGTCGTTCCCGCTGCACTGATTCATGCGCCGGGGCCTAATACAGACAATGCACTTTGATTTCTTGGGCTATCTGTAATAGCACCCGAGATATCACCAGATATATATTGGATTTTTCCCTGACCCTGAGTGTCCGGCCCCATGAGACGGTGGTTTTCTCGGCCCCTGGTGGTCCGAGGTCGTTCCCGCTGCACAGATTCATGCGCCAGGGCCTCCTACAGACAATGCACTTTGATTTATTGCGCTATCTGTAATAGCACCCGAGATATCACCAGATATATATTGGATTTTCCCCTGTCCCTGAGTGTCCGGCCCCATGAGACTGTGGTTTTCCCGGCCCCTGGTGGTCCGAGGTCGTTCCCGCTGCACAGATTCATGCGCCAGGGCCTCCTACCGACAATGCACTTTGATTTATTGGGCTATCTCTAATAGCACCCGAGATATCACCAGATATATATTGGATTTTTCCCTGACCCTGAGTGTCCGGCGCCATGAGACGGTGGTTTTCTTGGCCCCTGGTGGTCCGAGGTCGTTCCCGCTGCACAGATGCATGCGCCAGGGCCTCCTGCAGATAATTCACTTTGGTTTATTGCGCTATCTCTAATAGCACCCGAGATATCACCAGATATATATTGGATTTTCCCCTGACCCTGAGTGTCCGGCCCCATGAGACTGTGGTTTTCACGGCCCCTGGTGGTCCGAGGTCGTTCCCGCTGCACAGATTCATGCGCCAGGGCCTCCTACCGACAATGCACTTTGATTTATTTGGCTATCTCTAATAGCACCCGAGATATCACCAGATATATATTGGATTTTTCCCTGACCCTGAGTGTCCGGCGCCATGAGACGGTGGTTATCTTGGCCCCTGGTGGTCCGAGGTCGTTCCCGCTGCACAGATGCTCGCGCCAGGGCCTCCTGCAGATAATTCACTTTGATTTATTTCGCTATCTCTAATAGCACCCGAGATATCACCAGATATATAATAGATTTTCCCCTGACCCTGAATGTCCAGCCCCATGAGACGGTGGTTTTCTCGGCCCCTGATTTTTCCCTGACCCTGAGTGTCCGGCCCCATGAGACGGTTGTTGTCTCGGCCCCTGGTGGTCGGAGGTCGTTCCCGCTGCACAGATTCATGCGCCAGGGTCTCCTACAGACAATGCACTTTGATATATTGCGCTATCTGTAATCGCACCCGAGATATCACCAGATATATATTGGATTTTTCACTGACCCTGAGTGTCCGGCCCCATGAGACGGTGGTTTTCTCGGCCCCTGGTGGTCCGAGGTCGTTCCCGTTGCACAGATTCATGCGCCAGGGCCTCCTGCAGATAATTCACTTTGGTTTATTGCGCTATCTCTAATAGCACCCGAGATATCACCGGATATATATTGGATTTTCCCCTGACCCTGAGCGTCCGGCCCCATGAGACTGTGGTTTTCTCGGCCTCTGGGGGTCCGAGGTCGTTCCCGCTACACAGATTCATGCGCCAGGGCCTCCTACAGACAATGCACTCTGATTTATTGCGCTATCTGTAATAGCACCCGAGATATCACCAGATATATGATAGATTTTTCCCTGACCCTGAGTGTCCGGCCCCATGAGACGGTGGTTTTCTCGGCCCCTGGTGGTCCGAGGTCGTTCCCGCTGCACAGATTCATGCGCCAGGGTCTCCTGCAGATAATTCACTTTGGTTTATTGCGCTATCTCTAATAGCACCCGAGATATCACCAGGTATATATTGGATTCTTCCCTGACCCTGAGTGTCCGACCCCATGAGACTGTGGTTTTCTCGGCCCCTGGTGGTCCGAGGTAGATCCCGCTGCACAGATTCATGCGCAAGGTCCTCCTACAGACAATGCACTTTGATTTATTGCGCTATCTGTAATAGCACTCGAGATATAACCAGATATATATTGGATTTTTCACTGACCCTGAGTGTCCGGCCCCATGAGACGGTGGTTTTCTCGGCCCCTGGTGGTCCGAGGTCGTTCCCGTTGCACAGATTCATGCGCCAGGGCCTCCTGCAGATAATACACTTTGGTTTATTGCGCTATCTCTAATAGCACCCGAGATATCACCAGATATATATTGGATTTTCCCCTGACCCTGAGTGTCCGGCCCCATGAGACTGTGGTTTTCTCGGTCCCTGGTGGTCCGAGGTCGTTCCCGCTGCACAGATTCATGCGCCAGGGCCTCCTACAGACAATGCACATTTATTTATTACGCTATCTGTAATAGCACCCGAGATATCACCAGATATATAATGGATTCTTCCCTGACCCTGAGTGTCCGGCCCCATGAGACGGTGGTTTTCTCGGCCCCTGGTGGTCCGAGGTCGTTCCCTCTGCACAGATTCATGCGCCAGGGCCTCCTACAGACAATGCACATTTATTTATTACGCTATCTGTAATAGCACCCGAGATACCACCAGATATATATTGGATCTTTCACTGACCCTGTGTGTCCGGCCCTATGAGACGGTGGTTTTCGCGGCCCCTGGTGGTTCGAGGTCGTTCCGGCTGCACAGATTCATGCGCCAGGGCCTCCTACAGACAATTCACTTTGATTTATTGCGCTATCTGTAATAGCACCCGAGATATCACCAGATATATATTGGATTTTTCCCTGACCCTGAGTGTCCGGCCCCATGAGACGGTGGTTTTCTCGGCCCCTGGTGGTCCGAGGTCGTTCCCGCTGCACAGATTCATGCACCGGGGCCTAATACAGACAATGCACTTTGATTTCTTGGGCTATCTGTAATAGCACCCGAGATATCACCAGATATATATTGGATTTTTCCCTGAGCCTGAGTGTCCGGCCCCATGAGACGGTGGTTTTCTCGGCCCCTGGTGGTTCGAGGTCGTTCCCGCTGCACAGATTCATGCGCCAGGGCCTCCTGCAGATAATTCACTTTGGTTTATTGCGCTATCTCTACTAGCACCTGAGATATCTCCCGATATATATTGGACATTTCCCTGACCCTGATTGTCCGGCCCCATGTGTCGGTGGTTTTCTCGGCCCCTGGTGGTCCCAGGTCGTTCCCGCTGCACAGATTCATGCACCAGGGCCTCCTACAAACAATGCACTTTGATTTATTGTTCTATCTGTAATATAACCCGAGATATCACCAGAAATATATTGGATTTTTCCCTGACCCTGACTGTCCGGCCCCATGAGACGGTGGTTTTCTCGGCCCCTGGTGGTCCGAGGTAGTTCCCGCTGCACAGATTCATGCGCAAGGTCCTCCTACAGACAATGCACTTTGATTTATTGCGCTATCTGTAATAGCACTCGAGATATAACCAGATATATATTGGATTTTTCACTGACCCTGAGTGTCCGGCCCCATGAGACGGTGGTTTTCTCGGCCCCTGGTGGTCCGAGGTCGTTCCCGTTGCACAGATTCATGCGCCAGGGCCTCCTGCAGATAATACACTTTGGTTTATTGCGCTATCTCTAATAGCACCGGAGATATCACCAGATATATATTGGATTTTCCCCTGACCCTGAGTGTCCGGCCCCATGAGACTGTGGTTTTCTCGGCCCCTGGTGGTCCGAGGTCGTTCCCGCTGCACAGATTCATGCGCCAGGGCCTCCTACAGACAATGCACTTTGATTTATTGCGCTATCTGTAATAGCACCCGAGATATCACCAGATATATATTGGATTTTTCACTGACCCTGAGTGTCCGGCCCCATGAGACGGTGGTTTTCTCGGCCCCTGGTGATCCGAGGTCGTTCCCGCTGCACAGATTCATGCGCCGGGTCCTAATACAGACAATGCACTTTGATTTATTGTGCTATCTGTAATATAACCCGAGATATCACCAGATATATGTTGGACTTTCCCCTGACCCTGAGTGTCCGGCCCCATGAGACTGTGGTTTTCTCGGTCCCTGGTGGTCCGAGGTCGTTCCCGCTGCACAGATTCATGCGCCAGGGCCTCCTACAGACAATGCACATTTATTTATTACGCTATCTGTAATAGCACCCGAGATACCACCAGATATATATTGGATCTTTCACTGACCCTGAGTGTCCGGCCCCATGAGACTGTGGTTTTCTCGGCCTCTGGTGGTCCGAGGTCGTTCCCGCTACACAGATTCATGCGCCAGGGCCTCCTACAGACAATGCACTCTGATTTATTGCGCTATCTGTAATAGCACCCGAGATATCACCAGATATATATTGGATTTTTCCCTGACCCTGAGTGTCCGGCCCCATGAGACGGTGGTTTTCTCGGCCCCTGGTGGTCCGAGGTCGTTCCCGCTGCACAGATTCATGCACCGGGGCCTAATACAGACAATGCACTTTGATTTCTTGGGCTATCTGTAATAGCACCCGAGATATCACCAGAAATATATTGGATTTTTCCCTGACCCTGACTGTCCGGCCCCATGAGACGGTGGTTTTCTCGGCCCCTGGTGGTTCGAGGTCGTTCCCGAAGCACAGATTCATGCGCCAGGGCCTCCTGCAGATAATTCACTTTGGTTTATTGCGCTATCTCTACTAGCACCCGAGATATCACCCGATATATATTGGATATTTCCCTGACCCTGAGTGTCCGGCCCCATGTGTCGGTTGTTTTCTCGGCCCCTGGTGGTCCCAGGTCGTTCCCGCTGCACAGATTCATGCGCCAGGGCCTCCTACAGACAATGCACTCTGATTTATTGTTCTATCTGTAATATAACCCGAGATATCACCATAAATATTTTGGATTTTTCCCTGACCCTGAGTGTCCGGCCCCATGAGACGGTTGTTGTCTCGGCCCCTGGTGGTCCGAGGTCGTTCCCGCTGCACAGATTCATGCGCCAGGGCGTCCTGCAGATAATTCACTTTGATTTATTGCGCTATCTCTAATAGCACCCGAGATATCACCAGATATATATTGGATTTTCCCCTGACCATGAGCGTCCGGCCCCATGAGACTGTGGTTTTCTCGGCCCCTGGTGGTCCGAGGTCGTTCCCGCTGCACAGATTCACGCGCCAGGGCCTCCTACAGACAATGCACTTTGATTTATCGCGCTATCTGTAATAGCACCCGAGATATCACCAGATATTTGCTGGATTTTTACATGACCTTGGGTGACGGATTCCGAATATCTGTAATTTTCTCGGCCACTGGTGGTCCGAGGTCGTTCCTGCGGTACAGATTCATTCGCAAGAGCCTCCTACAGTCAATGCACTTTGGTTTATTGCGCTATCTGTAATAGCACCCGAGATATCACCAGATATATATTGGATTTTCCCCTGACCCTGAGTGTCCGGCCCCATGAGACTGTGGTTTTCTCGGCCCCTGGTGGTTCGAGGTCGTTCCTGCTGCACAGATTCATTCGCCTGAGCCTCCTACAGACAATGCACTTTGATTTATTGCGCTATCTGTAATAGCACCCGAGATATCACCAGATATATATTGGATTCTTCCCTGACCCTGAGTGTCCGGCCCCATGAGACGGTGGTTTTCTCGGCCCCTGGTGGTCCGAGGTCGTTCCCGCTGCACAGATTCATGCGCCGGGGCCTAATACAGACAATGCACTTTGATTTCTTGGGCTATCTGTAATAGCACCCGAGATATCACCAGATATATATTGGATTTTTCCCTGACCCTGAGTGTCCGGCCCCATGAGACGGTGGTTTTCTCGGCCCCTGGTGGTCCGAGGTCGTTCCCGCTGCACAGATTCATGCGCCAGGGCCTCCTACACACAATGCACTTTGATTTATTGTTCTATCTGTAATATAACCCGAGATATCACCAGAAATATATTGGATTTTTCCCTGACCCTGAGTGTCCGGCCCCATTAGACGGTTGTTGTCTCGGCCCCTGGTGGTCCGAGGTCGTTCCCGCTGCACAGATTCATGCGCCAGGGTCTCCTACAGACAATGCACTTTGATTTATTGCGCTATCTGTAATAGCACCCGAGATATCACCAGAAATATATTGGATTTTTCCCTCACCCTGAGTGTCCGGCCCCATGAGACGGTGGTTTTCGCGGCCCCTGGTGGTTCGAGGTCGTTCCGGCTGCACAGATTCATGCGCCAGGGCCTCCTACAGACAATTCACTTTGATTTATTGCGCTATCTGTAATAGCACCCGAGATATCACGAGATATATGTTGGATTTTCCCCTGACCCTGAGTGTCCGGCCCCATGAGACGGTGGTTTTCTCGGCCCCTGGTGATCCGAGGTCGTTCCCGCTGCACAGATTCATGCGCCGGGTCCTAATACAGACAATGCACTTTGATTTATTGTGCTATCTGTAATATAACCCGAGATATCACCAGATATATGTTGGACTTTCCCCTGACCCTGAGTGTCCGGCCCCATGAGACTGTGGTTTTCTCGGTCCCTGGTGGTCCGAGGTCGTTCCCGCTGCACAGATTCATGCGCCAGGGCCTCCTACAGACAATGCACATTTATTTATTACGCTATCTGTAATAGCACCCGAGATACCACCAGATATATATTGGATCTTTCACTGACCCTGAGTGTCCGGCCCCATGAGACTGTGGTTTTCTCGGCCTCTGGTGGTCCGAGGTCGTTCCCGCTACACAGATTCATGCGCCAGGGCCTCCTACAGACAATGCACTCTGATTTATTGCGCTATCTGTAATAGCACCCGAGATATCACCAGATATATATTGGATTTTTCCCTGACCCTGAGTGTCCGGCCCCATGAGACGGTGGTTTTCTCGGCCCCTGGTGGTCCGAGGTCGTTCCCGCTGCACAGATTCATGCACCGGGGCCTAATACAGACAATGCACTTTGATTTCTTGGGCTATCTGTAATAGCACCCGAGATATCACCAGAAATATATTGGATTTTTCCCTGACCCTGACTGTCCGGCCCCATGAGACGGTGGTTTTCTCGGCCCCTGGTGGTTCGAGGTCGTTCCCGAAGCACAGATTCATGCGCCAGGGCCTCCTGCAGATAATTCACTTTGGTTTATTGCGCTATCTCTACTAGCACCCGAGATATCACCCGATATATATTGGATATTTCCCTGACCCTGAGTGTCCGGCCCCATGTGTCGGTTGTTTTCTCGGCCCCTGGTGGTCCCAGGTCGTTCCCGCTGCACAGATTCATGCGCCAGGGCCTCCTACAGACAATGCACTCTGATTTATTGTTCTATCTGTAATATAACCCGAGATATCACCAGAAATATTTTGGATTTTTCCCTGACCCTGAGTGTCCGGCCCCATGAGACGGTTGTTGTCTCGGCCCCTGGTGGTCCGAGGTCGTTCCCGCTGCACAGATTCATGCGCCAGGGCGTCCTGCAGATAATTCACTTTGATTTATTGCGCTATCTCTAATAGCACCCGAGATATCACCAGATATATATTGGATTTTCCCCTGACCCTGAGTGTCCGGCCCCATGAGACTGTGGTTTTCTCGGCCCCTGGTGGTTCGAGGTCGTTCCTGCTGCACAGATTCATTCGCCTGAGCCTCCTACAGATAATTCACTTTGGTTTATTGCGCTATCTCTAATAGCACCCGAGATATCACCAGATATATATTGGATTTTCCCCTGACCCTGAGCGTCCGGCCCCATGAGACTGTGGTTTTCTCGGCCTCTGGTGGTCCGAGGTCGTTCCCGCTACACAGATTCATGCGCCAGGGCCTCCTACAGACAATGCACTCTGATTTATTGCGCTATCTGTAATAGCACCCGAGATATCACCAGATATATATTGGATTTTTCCCCGACCCTGGGTGTCCGGCCCCATGAGACGGTGGTTATCTCGGACCCTGGTAATCCGAGGTCGTTCCCGCTGCACAGATTCATGCGCCAGGGCCTCCTGCAGATAATTCACTTTGGTTTATTATGCTATCTCTAATAGCACCCGAGATATCACCAGATATATGCTGGATTTTTACATGACCTTGGGTGACGGATTCCGTATATCTGTAATTTTCTCGGCCCCTGGTGGTTCGAAGTCGTTTCCGCTGCACAGATTCATTCGCCTGGGCCTCCTACAGGCAATGCACTTTGGTTTATTGCGCTGTCTCTAATAGCACCCGAGATATCACCAGATATTTGCTGGATTTTTACATGACCTTGGGTGACGGATTCCGAATATCTGTAATTTTCTCGGCCACTGGTGGTCCGAGGTCGTTCCTGCGGTACAGATTCATTCGCAAGAGCCTTCTACAGACAATGCACTTTGGTTTATTGCGCTATCTGTAATAGCACCCGAGATATCACCAGATATATATTGGATTTTCCCCTGACCCTGAGTGTCCGGCCCCATGAGACTGTGGTTTTCTCGGCCCCTGGTGGTCCGAGGTCGTTCCCGCTGCACAGATTCATTCGCCTGAGCCTCCTACAGACAATGCACTTTGATTTATTGCGCTATCTGTAATAGCACCCGAGATATCACCAGATATATATTGGATTCTTCCCTGACCCTGAGTGTCCGGCCCCATGAGACGGTGGTTTTCTCGGCCCCTGGTGGTCCGAGGTCGTTCCCGCTGCACAGTTTCATGCGCCGGGGCCTAATACAGACAATGCACTTTGATTTCTTGGGCTATCTGTAATAGCACCCGAGATATCACCAGATATATATTGGATTTTTCCCTGACCCTGAGTGTCCGGCCCCATGAGACGGTGGTTTTCTCGGCCCCTGGTGGTCCGAGGTCGTTCCCGCTGCACAGATTCATGCGCCAGGGCCTCCTACAGACAATGCACTTTGATTTATTGTTCTATCTGTAATATAACCCGAGATATCACCAGAAATATATTGGATTTTTCCCTGACCCTGAGTGTCCGGCCCCATGAGACGGTTGTTGTCTCGGCCCCTGGTGGTCCGAGGTCGTTCCCGCTGCACAGATTCATGCGCCAGGGTCTCCTGCAGATAATTCACTTTGGTTTATTGCGCTATCTCTAATAGCACCCGAGATATCACCAGGTATATATTGGATTCTTCCCTGACCCTGAGTGTCCGACCCCATGAGACTGTGGTTTTCTCGGCCCCTGGTGGTCCGAGGTCGTTCCCTCTGCGCAGATTCATGCTCCAGGGCCTCCTACAGACAATGCACATTTATTTATTACGCTATCTGTAATAGCACCCGGGATACCACCAGATATATATTGGATCTTTCACTGACCCTGAGTGTCCGGCCCCATGAGACGGTGGTTTTCGCGGCCCCTGGTGGTTCGAGGTCGTTCCGGCTGCACAGATTCATGCGCCAGGGCGTCCTACAGACAATTCACTTTGATTTATTGCGCTATCTGTAATAGCACCCGAGATATCACCAGATATATGTTGGATTTTCCCCTGACCCTGAGCGTCCGGACCCATGAGACGGTGGTTTTCTCGCCCCTGGTGATCCGAGGTCGTTCCCGCTGCACAGATTCATGCGCCGGGTCCTAATACAGACAATGCACTTTGATTTATTGTGCTATCTGTAATATAACCCGAGATATCACCAGATATATGTTGGATTTTCCCCTAACCCTGAGTGTCCGGCCCCATGAGACTGTGGTTTTCTCGGCCCCTGGTGGTCCGAGGTCGTTCCCGCTGCACAGAATCATGCGCCAGGGCCTCCTACAGACAATGCACATTTATTTATTACGCTATCTGTAATAGCACCCGAGATACCACCAGATATATATTGGATCTTTCACTGACCCTGAGTGTCCGGCCCCATGAGACGGTGGTTTTCGCGGCCCCTGGTGGTTCGAGGTCGTTCCCGCTGCACAGATTCATGCGCCGGGGCCTAATACAGACAATGCACTTTGATTTCTTCGGCTATCTGTAATAGCACCCGAGATATCACCAGATATATATTGGATTTTTCCCTGACACTGAGCGTCCGGCCCCATGAGGCGGTGGTTTTCTCGGCCCCTGGTGGTCCGAGGTCGTTCCCGCTGCACAGATTCATGCGCCAGGGCCTCCTGCAGATAATTCACTTTGATTTATTGTTCTATCTGTAATATAACCCGAGATATCACCAGATATATATTGGATTTTTACCTGACCCTGAGTGCCCGGCCCCATGTCTCGGTGATTTTCTCGGACCCTGGTGATCCGAGGTAGATACCGCTGCAAAGATTCATGCGCCAGGGCCTCCTGCAGAAAATGCACTTTGATTTATTGCGCTATCTCTAATAACACCCGAGATATCACCAGATACATGCTGGATTTATACCTGACCTTGGGTGACGGATTCCGAATATCCGTAATTTTCTCGGCCCCTGGTGGTCCGAGGTCGTTCCTGCTGCACAGATTCATTCGCCAGTGCCTCCTACAGACAATGCACATTGACTTATTGCGCTATCTCTAATAGCACCCGAGATATCACCAGATATATATTGGATCTTTCACTGACCCTGAGTGTCCGGCCCCATGAGACGGTGTTTTTCGCGGCCCCTGGTGGTCCGAGGTTTTTCCGGCTGCACAGATTCATGCGCCGGGGCCTCCTACAGACAATGCACTTTGATTTATTGCGCTATCTGTAATAGCACCCGAGATAACACCAGATATATATTGGATTTTCGCCTGACCCTGAGTGTCCGGCCCCATGAGACTGTGGTTTTCTCGGCCCCTGCTGGTCCGAGGTCGTTCCCTCTGCCCAGATTGATGCGCCAGGGCCTCCTACAGACAGTGCACTTTGATTTATTGCGCTATCTCTAATAGCACCCGAGATATCACCAGATATATGCTGGATTTTTACATGACCTTGGGTGACGGATTCCGAATATCTGTAATTTTCTCGGCCACTGGTGGTCCGAGGTCGTTCCTGCTGCACAGATTGATGCGCCAGGGCCTCCGGCACATAATTCACTTTGGTTTATTGCGCTATCCCTAATAGCACCCGATATGTCGCCAGATATATATTGGATTTTCCCTGACCCTGAGTGTCCGGCCCAATGAGACTGTGGTTTTCTCGGCCCCTGGTGGTCCGAGGTCGTTCCCGCTGTACAGATTCATGCGCCAGGGCCTCCTACAGACAATGCACTTTGATTTATTGCGCTATCTGTAATAGCACCCGAGATATCACCAGATATATATTGGATTTTTCACTGAACCTGAGTGTGCGGCCCCATGAGACGGTGGTTTTCTCGGACCCTGGTGGTCCGAGGTCGTTCCCGCTGCACAGATTCATGCGCCAGGGCCTCCTACAGACAACGTACTTTGATTTATTGCGCTATCTGTAATAGCACCCGAGATATCACCAGATATATATTGGATTTTCCCCTGGCCCTGAGTGTCCGGCCCCATGAGACTGTGGTTTTCTCGGCCCCTAGTGGTCCGAGGTCGTTCCCGCTGCACAGATCCATGCGCCAGGGCCTTCTACAGACAACGCACTTTGATTTATTGCGCTATCTGTAATAGCACCCGAGATATCACCAGATATATATTGGATTTTCCCCTGACCCTGAGTGTCCGGCCCCATGAGACGGTGGTTTTCTCGGCCCCTGGTAGTCCTAGGTCGTTCCCGCTGCACAGATGCATGCGCCAGGGCCTCCTGCAGATAATTCCCTTTGGCTTATTGCGCTATCTCTAATAGCACCCGAGATAACACCAGATATATGCTGGATTTTTACATGACCTTGGGTGACGGATTCCGAATATCAGTAATTTTCTCGGCCCCTGGTGGTCCGAGGTCGTTCCTGCTGCACAGATTCATTGGCCAGTGCGTCCTACAGACAATGCACTTTGATTTATTGCGCTATCTCTAATAGCACCCGAGATATCACCAGATATGTATTGGATTTTTCCCCGACCCTGAGTGTCCGGCCCCATGAGACGGTTGTTTTCTCGGCCGCTGGTGGTCCGAGGTCGTTCCCGCTGGCCAGACTCATGCGCCAGGGCCTCCTACAGACAATGCACTTTGATTTATTGCGC
Organism: Nomia melanderi; assembly: GCF_051020985.1. Taxonomy (NCBI): domain Eukaryota; kingdom Metazoa; phylum Arthropoda; class Insecta; order Hymenoptera; family Halictidae; genus Nomia; species Nomia melanderi. The sequence goes on from NW_027475130.1 coordinate 9,080,407, forward strand.
TATCTGTAATAGCACCCGAGATATCACCAGATATATATTGGATTTTTCCCTGACCCTGAGTGTCCGGCCCTATGAGACGGTGGTTGTCTCGGCCCCTGGTGGTCGGAGGTCGTTCCCGCTGCACAGATGCATGCGCCAGGGCCTCCTACAGACAATGCACATTGACTTATTGCGCTATCTCTAATAGCACCCGAGATATCACCAGATATATATTGGATCTTTCACTGACCCTGAGTGTCCGGCCCCATGAGACGGTGTTTTTCGCGGCCCCTGGTGGTCCGAGGTTTTTCCGGCTGCACAGATTCATGCGCCGGGGCCTCCTACAGACAATGCACTTTGATTTATTGCGCTATCTGTAATAGCACCCGAGATAACACCAGATATATATTGGATTTTCGCCTGACCCTGAGTGTCCGGCCCCATGAGACTGTGGTTTTCTCGGCCCCTGCTGGTCCGAGGTCGTTCCCTCTGCCCAGATTGATGCGCCAGGGCCTCCTACAGACAGTGCACTTTGATTTATTGCGCTATCTCTAATAGCACCCGAGATATCACCAGATATATGCTGGATTTTTACATGACCTTGGGTGACGGATTCCGAATATCTGTAATTTTCTCGGCCACTGGTGGTCCGAGGTCGTTCCTGCTGCACAGATTGATGCGCCAGGGCCTCCGGCACATAATTCACTTTGGTTTATTGCGCTATCCCTAATAGCACCCGATATGTCGCCAGATATATATTGGATTTTCCCTGACCCTGAGTGTCCGGCCCAATGAGACTGTGGTTTTCTCGGCCCCTGGTGGTCCGAGGTCGTTCCCGCTGTACAGATTCATGCGCCAGGGCCTCCTACAGACAATGCACTTTGATTTATTGCGCTATCTGTAATAGCACCCGAGATATCACCAGATATATATTGGATTTTTCACTGAACCTGAGTGTGCGGCCCCATGAGACGGTGGTTTTCTCGGACCCTGGTGGTCCGAGGTCGTTCCCGCTGCACAGATTCATGCGCCAGGGCCTCCTACAGACAACGTACTTTGATTTATTGCGCTATCTGTAATAGCACCCGAGATATCACCAGATATATATTGGATTTTCCCCTGGCCCTGAGTGTCCGGCCCCATGAGACTGTGGTTTTCTCGGCCCCTAGTGGTCCGAGGTCGTTCCCGCTGCACAGATCCATGCGCCAGGGCCTTCTACAGACAACGCACTTTGATTTATTGCGCTATCTGTAATAGCACCCGAGATATCACCAGATATATATTGGATTTTCCCCTGACCCTGAGTGTCCGGCCCCATGAGACGGTGGTTTTCTCGGCCCCTGGTAGTCCTAGGTCGTTCCCGCTGCACAGATGCATGCGCCAGGGCCTCCTGCAGATAATTCCCTTTGGCTTATTGCGCTATCTCTAATAGCACCCGAGATAACACCAGATATATGCTGGATTTTTACATGACCTTGGGTGACGGATTCCGAATATCAGTAATTTTCTCGGCCCCTGGTGGTCCGAGGTCGTTCCTGCTGCACAGATTCATTGGCCAGTGCGTCCTACAGACAATGCACTTTGATTTATTGCGCTATCTCTAATAGCACCCGAGATATCACCAGATATGTATTGGATTTTTCCCCGACCCTGAGTGTCCGGCCCCATGAGACGGTTGTTTTCTCGGCCGCTGGTGGTCCGAGGTCGTTCCCGCTGGCCAGACTCATGCGCCAGGGCCTCCTACAGACAATGCACTTTGATTTATTGCGCTATCTGTAATAGCACCCGAGATATCACCAGATATATATTGGATTTTTCCCTGACCCTGAGTGTCCGGCCCTATGAGACGGTGGTTGTCTCGGCCCCTGGTGGTCGGAGGTCGTTCCCGCTGCACAGATGCATGCGCCAGGGCCTCCTACAGATAATTCACTTTGGTTTATTGCGCTATCTCTAATAGCACCCAAGATATCACCAGATATATATTGGATTTTTCCCGGACCCTGAGTGTCCGGCCCCATGAGGCGGTGGTTTTCTCGGCCCCTGGTGGTCCGAGGTCGTTCCCGCTGCACAGATGCATGCGCCAGGGCCTCCTGCAGATAATTCACTTTGGTTAATTGCGCTATCTCTAATAGCACCCGAGATATCACCAGATATATATTGGATTTTTCCCTGACCCTGAGTGTCCGGACCCATGAGACTGTGGTTTTCTCGGCCCCTGGTGGTCCGAGGTCGTTCCCGCTGGCCAGATGCATGCGCCAGGGTCTCCTACAGACCATGCACTTTGATTTATTGCGCTATCTGTAATAGCACCCGAGATATCGCCAGATATATATTGGATTTTCCCCTGAGCCTGAGTGTCCGGCCCCGTTAGACGGTGATTTTCTCGGCCCCTGGTGGTCCGAGGTCGTTCCCGCTGCCCAGATTCATGCGCCAGGGCCTCCTACAGACAGTGCACTTTGATTTATTGCGCTATCTGTAATAGCACCCGAGAAAGCTCCATATATATGCTGGATTTTTACATGACTTTGGGTGGCGGATACCGAAAATCTGTAATTTTCTCGGCCCCTGGTGGTCCGACGTCGTTCCCGCTGCACAGAATCATGCGCCAGGGCCTCCTACAGACAATGCATTTTGATTTATTGCGCTATCTCTAATAGCACCCGAGATATCACCAGATATATATTGGATTTTTCCCCGACCCTGAGTGTCCGGCCCCATGAGACGGTTGTTTTCTCGGCCGCTGGTGGTCCGAGGTCGTTCCCGCTGGCCAGACTCATGCGCCAGGGCCTCCTACAGACAATGCACTTTGATTTATTGCGCTATCTGTAATAGCACCCGAGATATCACCAGATATATATTGGATTTTTCCCCGACCCTGAGTGTCCGGCCCCATGAGACGGTTGTTTTCTCGGCCGCTGGTGGTCCGAGGTCGTTCCCGCTGCACAGAATCATGCGCCAGGGCCTCCTACAGACAATGCACTTTGATTTATTGCGCTATCTGTAATAGCACCCGAGATATCACCCGATATATATTGGATTTTCCCCTGACCCTGAGTGTCCGGCCCCATGAGACGGTTGTTTTCTCGGCCGCTGGTGGTCCGAGGTCGTTCCCGCTGGCCAGACTCATGCGCCAGGGCCTCCTACAGACAGTGCACTTTGATTTATTGCGCTATCTGTAATAGCACCCGAGAAAGCTCCATATATATGCTGGATTTTTACATGACCTTGGGTGACGGATTCCGAATATCTGTAATTTTCTCGGCCACTGGTGGTCCGAGGTCGTTCCTGCTGCACAGATTCATTCGCCAGTGCCTCCTACAGACAATGCACATTTATTTATTACGCTATCTGTAATAGCACCCGAGATACCACCAGATATATATTGGATCTTTCACTGACCCTGAGTGTCCGGACCCATGAGACTGTGGTTTTCTCGGCCTCTGGTGGTCCGAGGTCGTTCCCGCTACACAGATTCATGCGCCAGGGCCTCCTACAGACAATGCACTCTGATTTATTGCGCTATCTGTAATATAACCCGAGATATCACCAGAAATATATTGGATTTTTCCCTGACCCTGAGTTTCCGGCCCCATGAGACGGTTGTTGTCTCGGCCCCTGGTGGTCCGAGGTCGTTCCCGCTGCACAGATTGATGCGCCAGGGTCTCCTGCAGATAATTCACTTTGGTTTATTGCGCTATCTCTAATAGCACCCGAGATATCACCAGATATATGCTGGATTTTTACATGACCTTGGGTGACGGATTCCGTATATCTGTAATTTTCTCGGCCCCTGGTGGTCCGAGGTCGTTTCCGCTGCACAGATTCATTCGCCTGGGCCTCCTACAGACAATGCACTTTGGTTTATTGCGCTGTCTCTAATAGCACCCGAGATATCACCAGATATTTGCTGGATTTTTACATGACCTTGGGTGACGGATTCCGAATATCTGTAATTTTCTCGGCCACTGGTGGTCCGAGGTCGTTCCTGCGGTACAGATTCATTCGCAAGAGCCTTCTACAGACAATGCACTTTGGTTTATTGCGCTATCTGTAATAGCACCCGAGATATCACCAGATATATATTGGATTTTCCCCTGACCCTGAGTGTCCGGCCCCATGAGACTGTGGTTTTCTCGGCCCCTGGTGGTCCGAGGTCGTTCCCGCTGCACAGATTCATTCGCCTGAGCCTCCTACAGACAATGCACTTTGATTTATTGCGCTATCTGTAATAGCACCCGAGATATCACCAGATATATATTGGATTCTTCCCTGACCCTGAGTGTCCGGCCCCATGAGACGGTGGTTTTCTCGGCCCCTGGTGGTCCGAGGTCGTTCCCGCTGCACAGATTCATGCGCCGGGGCCTAATACAGACAATGCACTTTGATTTCTTGGGCTATCTGTAATAGCACCCGAGATATCACCAGATATATATTGGATTTTTCCCTGACCCTGAGTGTCCGGCCCCATGAGACGGTGGTTTTCTCGGCCCCTGGTGGTCCGAGGTCGTTCCCGCTGAACAGATTCATGCGCCAGGGCCTCCTACAGACAATGCACATTTATTTATTACGCTATCTGTAATAGCACCCGGGATACCACCAGATATATATTGGATCTTTCACTGACCCTGAGTGTCCGGCCCCATGAGACGGTGGTTTTCGCGGCCCCTGGTGGTTCGAGGTCGTTCCGGCTGCACAGATTCATGCGCCAGGGCGTCCTACAGACAATTCACTTTGATTTATTGCGCTATCTGTAATAGCACCCGAGATATCACCAGATATATGTTGGATTTTCCCCTGACCCTGAGCGTCCGGACCCATGAGACTGTGGTTTTCTCGGCCTCTGGTGGTCCGAGGTCGTTCCCGCTACACAGATTCATGCGCCAGGGCCTCCTACAGACAATGCACTCTGATTTATTGCGCTATCTGTAATAGCACTCGAGATATAACCAGATATATATTGGATTTTTCACTGACCCTGAGTGTCCGGCCCCATGAGACGGTGGTTTTCTCGGCCCCTGGTGGTCCGAGGTCGTTCCCGTTGCACAGATTCATGCGCCAGGGCCTCCTGCAGATAATACACTTTGGTTTATTGCGCTATCTCTAATAGCACCCGAGATATCACCAGATATATATTGGATTTTCCCCTGACTCTGAGTGTCCGGCCCCATGAGACTGTGGTTTTCTCGGCCCCTGGTGGTCCGAGGTCGTTCCCGCTGCACAGATTCATGCGCCAGGGCCTCCTACAGACAATGCACTTTCATTTATTGCGCTATCTGTAATAGCACCCGAGATATCACCAGATATATATTGGATTTTTCACTGACCCTGAGTGTCCGGCCCCATGAGACGGTGGTTTTCTCGCCCCTGGTGATCCGAGGTCGTTCCCGCTGCACAGATTCATGCGCCCGGTCCTAATACAGACAATGCACTTTGATTTATTGTGCTATCTGTAATATAACCCGAGATATCACCAGATATATGTTGGATTTTCCCCTAACCCTGATTGTCCGGCCCCATGAGACTGTGGTTTTCTCGGCCCCTGGTGGTCCGAGGTCGTTCCCGCTGCACAGAATCATGCGCCAGGGCCTCCTACAGACAATGCACATTTATTTATTACGCTATCTGTAATAGCACCCGAGATACCACCAGATATATATTGGATCTTTCACTGACCCTGAGTGTCCGGCCCCATGAGACGGTGGTTTTCGCGGCCCCTGGTGGTTCGAGGTCGTTCCCGCTGCACAGATTCATGCGCCGGGGCCTAATACAGACAATGCACTTTGATTTCTTGGGCTATCTGTAATAGCACCCGAGATATCACCAGATATATATTGGATTTTTCCCTGACACTGAGCGTCCGGCCCCATGAGGCGGTGGTTTTCTCGGCCCCTGGTGGTCCGAGGTCGTTCCCGCTGCACAGATTCATGCGCCAGGGCCTCCTGCAGATAATTCACTTTGATTTATTGTTCTATCTGTAATATAACCCGAGATATCACCAGATATATATTGGATTTTTACCTGACCCTGAGTGCCCGGCCCCATGTCTCGGTGATTTTCTCGGACCCTGGTGATCCGAGGTAGATACCGCTGCAAAGATTCATGCGCCAGGGCCTCCTGCAGAAAATGCACTTTGATTTATTGCGCTATCTCTAATAACACCCGAGATATCACCAGATACATGCTGGATTTATACATGACCTTGGGTGACGGATTCCGAATATCCGTAATTTTCTCGGCCCCTGGTGGTCCGAGGTCGTTCCTGCTGCACAGATTCATTCGCCAGTGCCTCCTACAGACAATGCACATTGACTTATTGCGCTATCTCTAATAGCACCCGAGATATCACCAGATATATATTGGATCTTTCACTGACCCTGAGTGTCCGGCCCCATGAGACGGTGGTTTTCGCGGCCCCTGGTGGTCCGAGGTTTTTCCGGCTGCACAGATTCATGCGCCGGGGCCTCCTACAGACAATGCACTTTGATTTATTGCGCTATCTGTAATAGCACCCGAGATAACACCAGATATATATTGGATTTTCGCCTGACCCTGAGTGTCCGGCCCCATGAGACTGTGGTTTTCTCGGCCCCTGCTGGTCCGAGGTCGTTCCCTCTGCCCAGATTGATGCGCCAGGGCCTCCTACAGACAGTGCACTTTGATTTATTGCGCTATCTGTAATAGCACCCGAGAAAGCTCCATATATATGCTGGATTTTTACATGACTTTGGGTGGCGGATACCGAAAATCTGTAATTTTCTCGGCCTCTGGTGGTCCGAGGTCGTTCCCTCTGCACAGATTCATGCGCCAGGGACTCCTACGGACAATGCACTTTGATTTATTGCGCTATCTGTAATAGCACCCGAGATATCACCGGATATATATTGGATTTTTCCCTGACCCTGAGTGTCCGGCCCCATGAGACGGTGGTTTACTCGGCCCCTGGTGGTCGGAGGTCGTTCCCGCTGCACAGATGCATGCGCCAGGGCCTCCTGCAGATAATTCACTTTGGTTTATAGCGCTATCTCTAATAGCACCCGAGATATCACCAGATATATATTTTATTTTTCCCTGACCCTGGCAGTCCGGCTCCAGGAGAAGGTGATTTTCTCGGCCCCTGGTGGTCCGAGGTCGTTCCCGCTGCACAGAATCATGAGCCAGGGCTTCCTGCGGACAATGCACTTTGATTTATCGCGCTATCTCTAATAGCACCCGAGATATCACCAGATATATGCTGGATTTTTACATGACCTTGGGTGACGGATTCCGAATATCTGTAATTTTCTCGGCCACTGGTGGTCCGAGGTCGTTCCTGCTGCACAGATTGATGCGCCAGGGCCTCCGGCACATAATTCACTTTGGTTTATTGCGCTATCCCTAATAGCACCCGATATGTCGCCAGATATATATTGGATTTTCCCTGACCCTGAGTGTCCGGCCCAATGAGACTGTGGTTTTCTCGGCCCCTGGTGGTCCGAGGTCGTTCCCGCTGTACAGATTCATGCGCCAGGGCCTCCTACAGACAATGCACTTTGATTTATTGCGCTATCTGTAATAGCACCCGAGATATCACCAGATATATATTGGATTTTTCACTGAACCTGAGTGTGCGGCCCCATGAGACGGTGGTTTTCTCGGACCCTGGTTGTCCGAGGTCGTTCCCGCTGCACAGATTCATGCGCCAGGGCCTCCTACAGACAATGCACTTTGATTTATTGCGCTATCTGTAATAGCACCCGAGATATCACCCGATATATATTGGATTTTCCCCTGACCCTGAGTGTCCGGCCCCATGAGACGGTGGTCTTCTCGGCCCCTGGTGGTCCGAGGTCGTTCCCGCTGCCCAGATTCATGCGCCAGGGCCTCCTACAGACAATGCACTTTGATTTATTGCGCTATCTGTAATAGCACCCGAGAAAGCTCCATATATATGCTGGATTTTTACATGACCTTGGGTGACGGATTCCGAATATCTGTAATTTTCTCGGCCACTGGTGGTCCGAGGTCGTTCCTGCTGCACAGATTCATTCGCCAGTGCCTCCTACAGACAATGCACATTTATTTATTACGCTATCTGTAATAGCACCCGAGATACCACCAGATATATATTGGATCTTTCACTGACCCTGAGTGTCCGGACCCATGAGACTGTGGTTTTCTCGGCCTCTGGTGGTCCGAGGTCGTTCCCGCTACACAGATTCATGCGCCAGGGCCTCCTACAGACAATGCACTCTGATTTATTGCGCTATCTGTAATATAACCCGAGATATCACCAGAAATATATTGGATTTTTCCCTGACCCTGAGTGTCCGGCCCCATGAGACGGTTGTTGTCTCGGCCCCTGGTGGTCCGAGGTCGTTCCCGCTGCACAGATTCATGCGCCAGGGTCTCCTGCAGATAATTCACTTTGGTTTATTGCGCTATCTCTAATAGCACCCGAGATATCACCAGATATATGCTGGATTTTTACATGACCTTGGGTGACGGATTCCGTATATCTGTAATTTTCTCGGCCCCTGGTGGTCCGAGGTCGTTTCCGCTGCACAGATTCATTCGCCTGGGCCTCCTACAGACAATGCACTTTGGTTTATTGCGCTGTCTCTAATAGCACCCGAGATATCACCAGATATTTGCTGGATTTTTACATGACCTTGGGTGACGGATTCCGAATATCTGTAATTTTCTCGGCCACTGGTGGTCCGAGGTCGTTCCTGCGGTACAGATTCATTCGCAAGAGCCTTCTACAGACAATGCACTTTGGTTTATTGCGCTATCTGTAATAGCACCCGAGATATCACCAGATATATATTGGATTTTCCCCTGACCCTGAGTGTCCGGCCCCATGAGACTGTGGTTTTCTCGGCCCCTGGTGGTCCGAGGTCGTTCCCGCTGCACAGATTCATTCGCCTGAGCCTCCTACAGACAATGCACTTTGATTTATTGCGCTATCTGTAATAGCACCCGAGATATCACCAGATATATATTGGATTCTTCCCTGACCCTGAGTGTCCGGCCCCATGAGACGGTGGTTTTCTCGGCCCCTGGTGGTCCGAGGTCGTTCCCGCTGCACAGATTCATGCGCCGGGGCCTAATACAGACAATGCACTTTGATTTCTTGGGCTATCTGTAATAGCACCCGAGATATCACCAGATATATATTGGATTTTTCCCTGACCCTGAGTGTCCGGCCCCATGAGACGGTGGTTTTCTCGGCCCCTGGTGGTCCGAGGTCGTTCCCGCTGAACAGATTCATGCGCCAGGGCCTCCTACAGACAATGCACTTTGATTTATTGTTCTATCTGTAATATAACCCGAGATATCACCAGAAATATATTGGATTTTTCCCTGACCCTGAGTGTCCGGCCCCATGAGACGGTTGTTGTCTCGGCCCCTGGTGGTCCGAGGTCGTTCCCGCTGCACAGATTCATGCGCCAGGGTCTCCTGCAGATAATTCACTTTGGTTTATTGCGCTATCTCTAATAGCACCCGAGATATCACCAGGTATATATTGGATTCTTCCCTGACCCTGAGTGTCCGACCCCATGAGACTGTGGTTTTCTCGGCCCCTGGTGGTCCGAGGTCGTTCCCTCTGCGCAGATTCATGCTCCAGGGCCTCCTACAGACAATGCACATTTATTTATTACGCTATCTGTAATAGCACCCGGGATACCACCAGATATATATTGGATCTTTCACTGACCCTGAGTGTCCGGCCCCATGAGACGGTGGTTTTCGCGGCCCCTGGTGGTTCGAGGTCGTTCCGGCTGCACAGATTCATGCGCCAGGGCGTCCTACAGACAATTCACTTTGATTTATTGCGCTATCTGTAATAGCACCCGAGATATCACCAGATATATGTTGGATTTTCCCCTGACCCTGAGCGTCCGGACCCATGAGACTGTGGTTTTCTCGGCCTCTGGTGGTCCGAGGTCGTTCCCGCTACACAGATTCATGCGCCAGGGCCTCCTACAGACAATGCACTCTGATTTATTGCGCTATCTGTAATAGCACTCGAGATATAACCAGATATATATTGGATTTTTCACTGACCCTGAGTGTCCGGCCCCATGAGACGGTGGTTTTCTCGGCCCCTGGTGGTCCGAGGTCGTTCCCGTTGCACAGATTCATGCGCCAGGGCCTCCTGCAGATAATACACTTTGGTTTATTGCGCTATCTCTAATAGCACCCGAGATATCACCAGATATATATTGGATTTTCCCCTGACTCTGAGTGTCCGGCCCCATGAGACTGTGGTTTTCTCGGCCCCTGGTGGTCCGAGGTCGTTCCCGCTGCACAGATTCATGCGCCAGGGCCTCCTACAGACAATGCACTTTCATTTATTGCGCTATCTGTAATAGCACCCGAGATATCACCAGATATATATTGGATTTTTCACTGACCCTGAGTGTCCGGCCCCATGAGACGGTGGTTTTCTCGCCCCTGGTGATCCGAGGTCGTTCCCGCTGCACAGATTCATGCGCCCGGTCCTAATACAGACAATGCACTTTGATTTATTGTGCTATCTGT